>NW_020837955.1:4486781-5074683 GCF_003676395.1 Aethalodelphis obliquidens | reverse complement strand
CCCTCTCTCCCTCTCTCCCTCTCTCCCTCTCTCCCTCTCTCCCTCTCCCTCTCCCCCCATACACACACACACACACACACACACACACACACACACAAATCAAAGTTTCAAGTAACAGATCTACCTCAGGCTTAGAATTTTTCTGCCTGTCCCTTTTATCATCTTTGCTAATTCCACCTACTAACTTTTTATTCCATGTCTTTTCCCTCTACTCCAATTCTGGACTTCTACCTCTCCATTATTCAACTCTTGGCCCCTTCTTAGTGCCTTGTTATTTCCCTTACATAATATTGGGCAGGCTCTATTGTAATTGTGTGATTGCTTGCCTGAGTTCTGTAGTATTGATATAATCCATTTAAGGGCAGAGATCATGTCCATCTACTTCATTGTAATATACTCAATGACTAATACACAGTATTTATTACATTATTTAACACTTGTTAGGTGCTCAATAAATATCATTAGGATAAATAAATGAGTGGATGAATGAAAAAGAATTACATTCAAAATGGCATTTGATTTTTCTACAGGATAAAATAGTGTCCTTAACTTTAGACATGGAATCTCTTTTTAATTAAATCTCTAAGAATATGAGTCATTCACTTCTTCAGTCCTTTGTTTTGTTTTATTTTGTTTATTCTTTTTGTGGTCTTCTGCTTTCAAGAAAACAGGAAATTGGTTCATCATTTCCTTTGTATAGTTACTGTCAAATATTTTTCCACTAAAACTCAAAGCTAGCTTTAAATCAAGGTAACATCTAAACTTCTTCCTTAGCCTGCTAATTGTGCACAAGCTTATATGCCTTTTAAAATTAGTGGACTTTATTTTTAGATCAGTTTTAGGTTTACAGAAAAATTGACCAGAAAGTACACAGAGTTCCTGTATACCTCCTCTGCTTCCTCACAGTTTCCCCTATTAGGAACAAAATTGCATTAGTGTGGCACATTTGTTATAATTAATGAACCAATATTTATACATTATTATTAACTAAAGTTAATAGCTTACATTAGAGTACACTCTGTTCTGTACAGTTCTATGGATTTTGACAGGTGTATAATGTCATGTATCCACTATTACGTTATCAAACAGAACAGTTTCACCTCCCTAAAAACCTGTGCTTCATTTGTTTAGTCTTCCTTCCTTTCCTCTCTTTGAGCCCCTGGCAACCACTGATCTTTTTACTGTTTCCATAGTTTTGCCATTTACAGAATTGCATTTAAGTTTTTAATTTCATAAAAACTTTCATATGCTAAAAATTATAGTTTTGAAACACAAAGTGTAGCCCATTTCTTCCCTGGAATAATACAGTACATAGCATTTTCAGGTTGACTTATTTCCCTTTGCAATATGCATTTACAGTCCCTCCATGTCTTTTCAAGGCTCACTACCTTAATTGCTTTTAATAAGCAATAATACTGCTGATTAATAATTAATAATATGGCTGAATAATATTCCATTGTATGTATGTAGGTTGGCTTGTTTATTCATTTGTACATTGAGGGACACCTTTGTTGCTTCCAGATTTTAGCAATTATGGATAATGCTGCTATAAGTTGTGTGCAGATTTTTGTGTAGACATAAGATTTCAATCCACTTGAGCAAATATCAAGGAGTGCAATTGCCGGATATTATGGTGAGGTATCAATATAGTGCAAGGAACTGCCAAACTTGTCTTAAAAAGTGGCTGTACCATTTTGCATTCCTACCAGCAATGAATGAGAGTTCCTGTTACTCCACATCCTCTTCAGCATTTGGTGTTGTCAATGTTCTGGATTTTAGCCATTCTAATAGGTGTGTTGTGGTATCTTATTTTTGTTTTAACTTGCAATTCCTTAATGGCATGTGATGTTAAGGATCTTTTCATATGCTTATTTGCCACCTTTATATCTTCTTTGGTGAGGTGTCTATTCAGATACTTTGCCCATTTTTAAATTGAAATTTTTTATTGTTGTTGAGTTCTAAGAGTCATTTGTGTATTTTGGATACAAGTCCTTTATCAGATTCATGTTTTACAAAGATTTTCTCCCAATATTTAGCTTGTATTATCATTCTCTTAACGGTGTCTTTCACAGAACAAAATTTTTTAATTGAAGTGAAGTTTAACTTATTCATTTCTTCTTTCATGGATCATACCTTTGGTATTGTACCTAGAATGTAAAATAGATAGCTAGTGGGAAGCAGCCGCATAGCACAGGGATATCAGCTCGGTACTTTGTGACCACCTAAAGGGGTGGGATAGGGAGGGTGAGAGGGAGACGCAAGAGGGAGAGGATATGGGGATATACGTATATGTATAGCTGATTCACTTTGCTATAAAGCAAAAACTAACACACCATTGTAAAGCAATTATACACCAATAAAGATGTTAAAAAAAACAAGGTCACCTAGATTTTTCTCCTATGTTACCTTCTAGGAGTTGTAAAGTTTTGCATTTTACATTTAGACCTGTGATTCATTTTGTTTTCTTGTGAAATATATAAGATCTGTGTCTAGATTCATGTTTTTGAATGTGGATGTCCAGTTCTTTCAGCACTTTTTGTAAAAAGACTGTCCTTCTCCATTGAATTGCTTTTGTTTTTTTGATAAAATCAGTTGACTATATTGGTCAACTATTTCTGGCTCTCCACTCTGTTCCACTGATGTATTTTTCTTTTCTTTTATCAATGCCACACTGTCTTGATTACTGGAGCTTTATAGTAAATCTTGAAGTTGGATAGTGTCAGTCTTCCAACTTTGTTCTTCAATAATGTGTTGGCTGTTCTGGGTCTTTTCCCTTTTCATATAAAGTATAGAGTCATTTGTTAATACCATAAAATAACATGCTTGGATTTTGATTGGAATAGTGTTGAATCTGTAGATAAGGTTGGAAAGAGTTGACATGTTTACAAGGAGTTGATCTGATGTCTTGAATTCAATTTCTTAATAGATTTATGCCTTGTCTTCCCTTTGAGGAATAAAGTCATGTATGAAGGAACTATAATATCTAGACAGGAAAGGATTTTTTAAAGATTAAATAAACTTTAATCTTTAGAACAATTTTAGATTTGTAGCATAATTGGAAGATAATACAGAGAGTTTTGCAAAGTGAAATACAGATTTTAATATAATGGTAAAAGGAATATACCATTTGCTAAATACATATAATTATATAAGATCAATTGCTCTGTACTTGATTCAACAGTTTCAAAGTGCTTTTTGACCTTTCAAATTATATTTGTGATATCAGTTTTACTTAGGGAACTTCATATCCTTTTCCTATATATATTTCTTCAATTAGTTCTTTTACTCATTTTAACTTTTTAAAATAAAATTAAAGGCACACATCTAACTAGATTGTATACAAAAGACTTTCAATACTGGCTTTTGTAGAGCATATGCTAAAAAAGAGTAAAAGATCAAATGGAAACATTCTCCTCTAACTAGGAATCTTTATAGTAAAATGTTCTTCTTTATAAAGAAGTCTATAAAGTTTACAACCTCCTAGATATAAAAGTAAATTCCTTTGCCAATATAACCATACCTAGCTTTCTTCTCAAAATAATGCTGCCACTGGAGGTGAATCAAATGAAAATTATCTTTAATAAGATTTCTTTCAAAGTACTATAGTATATTACACTGAAATGCATGCTGAATAGGAAAAAATGAGTTATTTTTATACCTTGAAATAAATAAAATTTTAATTTTCAATTTTAAAAAATGTAGTTATCTTTGGTTATCCTTTGTCCTAAGAATTTGATGCATTTCAGTATTAGTCCTTCTTTATAATTAAAATTTCTGTTTATGAAAAATCCTTCTATGTTTGTTGTATTTTATAGGTGAAGTTTGTGATGTATTTAAGTGACGTATAAAAGTAGGTACTTAATTGTTTGCAAATATGACTTGCTTTTACAACAGACCCTTTCCATGTTATATCCTAGTCTAGGATCTCATCTTACCATGTTATAGATTGGAATGACAAGAAAATAGTTTTGAAATATTAACTGATTTTTTTTCTTGCATTGTGTGTGACTTTTAGAGCCTTGGGTTTTGATTTCACACCTCTTCACCAGCACCAAACCAGTTGTCAGTCCTACTAACCTAAGTACTTTACCTCTAGGGAAGGACGTGAAAAGCAAAAAAATAAATTCAAGTTCTTTAAGTTCTCAAAGCTAGGCTGTACTGGGGAATGTAAGGATTCAGAAAAAAGATAGTAGATTTGGAGATAGGGGCATGTTGATAGATGAGCATTTCTTCTCATTCCTGAGGCTAGAAAAGGGAAGAGGATTCCCTGAAGTGAAGGCAGTCTGGGGAAGCACCATGCAAAACAGAAACACAGAGTGATGGGTCCCTTTTTCTCAGGCTAATTTCCAGAGGAAGAGAAAAATCATTCAAAGAAAGAACCAGATAGAGTAAAGAATTTTAAGGAAAAAGAGTTATGCCTGTTTACTAGTGCTTGCTGCCACTTGGGGAGAGCACAAAGAAGTGGAGGACTGGACCTTAGAAAGAGACCGTCTGCAGCTTGATTGTCCAATTCACTTATTTTTACCTGGAATAAATCATGTGCTCCTAGGACTGACATGGGAGTAGGAAGAGTGCAAAAGATTTAAAAGAGACTGTAGAGGGGAACTCAATGTCAGCCTGAATAGACTAATGCTTGGCGCCTACACTAGGTAATGTACATGAAGGTGACAGCATGGACAGATGTCTCTGAAGACCCTTCAGTTCCCCTCATTCCCTTATGGCATGTATACTGTGAGCCTCCTTTGGACCTTAGTTACAAACATCAGGAATGGATGAGAATACAAACTTGAACGTATTTATTTATTTATTTGTTTGTTTATTCTACTCTAGTGAAATAAAAGACATAAAAATGTAACATAATTATGGAAATCAAATGAATTAAATGACTAGACAGAAAAATAGTTACCTTCCAAACACACCCAATCACTTGATTGTATTCTTATCAACTGTTTGGCATGATGTTGTTCTTGACATTTTTGTAAGCTGCCATGCTGTTTCTGTTTCCCCTTTTCAGATGCACTGCAACTTGCTTACCTTATTCCATGTGTGACTTCCCATGCCTTTAACTTTGTGCTCCCTGACTACCCTGTTGTGTACCAAATCAATTGGGCATGCTCCTAACATTTCATTTGGAACACTGATCCAGAGAAATCAACCAACCATATAAAAAAAACTCAGTGAAAGCAAGTGCCTGAGTGAACACAGAACCTCTTCTTTTGTTTATGTTATTAGTGAATGCTTTCAGAAACACACACAAACATACAAATGCATATGGTTAAACTCATAAATATGTAATGCATTTCACAGGTATGGATTTTGGAGGTGAATATATGATTATACATATAAATCTAATTGTACTCATTTTATATATGCCTTCCTTACCCAGGTTGGCATAGCCTTGCATGTTTTGGCCTCTACTTCCTCTTTAGACGTAAGCACGTGTGACTCTGTGCTCTCTGGGCCCCAGGGATGTTAGCCTTTTTTCTTTCACCTCAAACATGCAGTTAGTTTCTGCCTTATATACTTTGCAAAAAGGTTTTTTCCTGCTTCTAATGTTGCTCCCCATGATCTTCAAGTAGATGTCTCCCTCCTGTCATTCGAGCTGAGCTGTTACGACACTTCCTTAGAGATAGTTCAGTATTTGTAGTATATCTTACAGCAGTTATCCGAGTGGCCTTTATAATCCTACCCTGATCTGACGTGTAATCCCTTTACTCTGATCAACTGATTTTCATAGCCCTTATAAGCTTCTAAAATTTACTTGTATGTTATGTAATTAATGCTAGAATGCAAGCTCTATAAGATAGAGATTTTTGTCTGCTTTGTTTAGTGATCTAAGAGGGACTCAAATATTTCTTGAACATTAATAAATGACCTGTTATTTTTTGTTATTGTTCATCTGTTTGTTAGTTTATTATATTCATTCCACCATTAGAATTTATGATCTATAAGGAGATCTGTACCTCCCACCATAAATTTTAGCCCTAGGGGACTTTGCCTGCCTTCTTCACCATGTAGGTTCAGTGTTTATTTCACATCTAACAAACATAGTAAGTATTCAGTAAATAGTTGTGAAATAAAGTATTTCATTTTTATTGTAGTGAGCAATTTTCTTCAGTTCAATTTCAGAATTTATAGCAGGACAACCCCATAAATACGCAAAATATATCTGAGAAATTCAAAATTCATTTTTTGCTGCTTCTCAAATTCATTTGTAGTTAATAACCAGAGATTTAAATCCTTCAAGAGAATGTATTTATTAATGGAATCATAAAACAAAAATTATCAAAGATTATCAAAACAAAAATCTTAAATAGGATCCATAAATTTTACGAAAATGTTTTAAAATAACTCATATGAATGATTAGAGGAAGGATTGGCACTTAAATTGTTTCAGTTACCTTATAATTCAATTATGTGGAAAAACGAAGTTACTAATGATCCTACTTAATTATTATATTACTATAAATAATTATGCTGAATTTCCGTGCCCTATATTAAAACAGGGCATAAAAATAATCAACTTTTATCAAAATTCTTCTGGCATTTTAACAATTGACTTAATCTTCTATTATACTTTTTATTGAAATAATAATGCTAAAAAAGTAAACATACCTCATATCGACTCATTTCATTTACGTTTTGTAGCAGTTCAAGAAGTATATCTTTGCAATGTACCATTGAAAACTATTCCTGCTGCTTTAAGCAACAGCCAGCCAGAAAAATAGAAAATGAAGCTAACTTCACATTGAGGGAGGATGCTGTTTTCCCAAAAAGGATCTGTGTAAACCCTGCCCTGAAGGTGACAGCCATTAGGACTAAACCACACAGAATCAAGGATGATGCTCCCTTTTGCCTCAGGGCAACTCTTCATTTATTTCTTGAAATCATAAACTGTCAAAGTCCTCTACTACTGAGGAAAATATCCAGTTGAAATCATAATTGACTGTCATTTATATTTCTTAAGGGCCCACTGTGTGCATGCCATCCTCCTAATGATAATATAACACTTAGTAATTTGAGGGCAAACTTGTGTTATTAAAGAAATCAAACTTGCCTGTGCTTTGCCTTCTGGGACAATATGAAACACTGCATTTCATTTTTCTAAATCTGCTTACTATAAATTTCATTAATAAAGCATTTAGCATTCAATTTATCAGTCTGTCTCTATGCATTACATATGTATATGTGTATGTATATGAACATGTATCTATATATATTTTGATAGACAGACATATTCATTAAGTTCTGACTATATCTAGATAAAGTCATTTAACACATGGTCTGTAAGCTCCATTGATAAAATAGACCCTACCCACTAAGCATTTCCTCTGAGGCTTTCTAAAGAATATATTTTGTGGGTAAGAGTAGAGGCCATGTATCTCACATAAAACCAAGGCCATTTTCTATCGCTTTGCCATACCTATCTCTTACGTCCTATTTGGGTTGTTGATGTAGAATGTTTCCTTCCTTTTCTCAGGCGTGAGTTCAGCCCATGCAGGGAAGCCCTGTATCAGACACTCTCCTTGGGAAGCAGATTGTGAGTTTTACCTCACACCTCTCTCCTTCCCTGATAGATATGCAAACCAGGGTCCAAGACAGAGTGAGTTCATAAAATGATTTCACACTGGACTCAGAACAATTAAATCCTTTGGATATCTAGGCTTTGGGGCTGAGTTTATTTTGCCCCAGATTCCTGTTTACTATGGGATTTTTTTCGCCAGGCATCTTTTTTTCCCCCTTCCTATAGTCTGGGTTTTTTCAGAGCTCCACTAAGTTCTGGAGCCCATGTATTGGTGCCTTAAATCTGACTTGATACCTTAAATCTGTGTTCCAAAGTAAAGCATACCTTAAAATGGCAGAGTGGTACAGCTTTTAAATATCCATTTTATGATATTATTTATAATATGAAGACAAGTTTGCTTTGAGGAAGCTCTCTAATGATTAAATCACCTAGAGTCAAATGCTCTTGCTGTGAATTTCTGAAAGATAATTTTCTTTTAAATTACATATGATTGTGGTAATATATGTCATTCTGCAAAGTTATAATCTAGTGCTGACGTTAATACTGGGAACTCTTAATTTTTACTCTCTTTGACTTAGATATTCTAAATGTTTTCAATTTCAATTGACTATTTTAAGTGGAATGATATCATGTTGACACTATCTAGTAAGCAGTAGAAGTAGCATTCAAACTTGGTCTCTGTTATTTCATAACTAGAATGGTTTCCCTGAGCACACAGCACCTTCTTCTGTGACAGCATGGGCTTTGGGAGCAGAGTTTGTTCTCTTACACCATACGGTTTCCGTCAGAGACAGGAACTTAGAACTCTCCCTCTCCCTAAGATAGTTTACATTTACCAAGAGCTAACTGTATGCCAGACAGTGTAAGTGAACACACTGCATTAGAATTTCAGTTAAGTTTAACTATTTATCTGTACACATGTTGATCGAGTTTACACAACTTCTGAGTGATTGACCAAGGATTTGGATTCAGACAGTCTCATTCTAGATCTTTTATCCTTGCCCACTCTGCTTTTGTATGGAGTATCGTTAAGTACTGCAGCAAGTGATACTTAACACATATATACATACATACAAATTGAATAGATTTCATATTTTAATCAGGTTTCATTGCAGATTGAAACCAAGTAAAATATAGTGTTTTTAAAACCTTAAACATTGTGTTTAGCAAATATTAAGGGCTAGAATTCAAGAGAGGCTTCATATTTATATCAATTTGTTCCAGATAGTAAAATTATCAAAAACTTTCTTTAGCTGTAGCACATAGAGTTCTTTTTTGTTCAAACATGTCAAGGAACATTGACATCATTATCTATGTGGCCCCATTAGGGGTCTTTTAAGGCTTCTTTAGGGATGTTGGCTCCAGGAAGGGGTTATTTGAAACTGGGGTATGAAACTGAAAACTTCTGTACCCTGGACATTTAGCAAGCCCCAAAGCAGCTTATATCCACCCATTTTAATATTCTTTCTAGATCTTCATAATATGAAAATGTTTTTCATTTAAACCATGGTAGCCACATGGGATACAGAATATTTTACTTAGAAGCACATATACTATATGACTTGATAGTACATTTTAATTATTTCATGATATGTCAGTGAAACAATTGTCTGTGACTTGAGGAGGTGTTTTGGAAACCAAATGGAAAGTGCAAGAATCCATCCAAATCAAGGTTTCTCAACTCTGGTACTATGGACATTAGGGGCTGAATCATTCTTTGTTATGAAGGACTATCTTATGAGTTTTAGGATTATTTAGCAGAATTCTTGGCTTCTCCTCATTGGATGCCAGTAGCATTCCTCTCTGAGTTGTGGCAATCAAAAACATCTTCAGACATCACCAAATATCTCCTGGGGGGCAAAACCACCCCAGGTCAGGAAGCATTGATCTAAATGTTTACATCTATGCAGTCATTCAACAAACTATAATTAAAATTGTACCATTAAAAAAAAAAAAAAGTTCGGGGCTTCCCTGGTGGCGCAGTGGTTGGGAGTCCGCCTGCCAATGCAGGGGATGCGGGTTCGTGCCCCGGTCCGGAAAGATCCCACATGCTGCGGAGCTGCTGGGCCCGTGAGCCATGGCCGCTGAGCCTGCGCATCCGGAGCCCGTGCTCTGCAACGGGAGAGGCCCCAACAGTGAGAGGCCGCCTACCACAAAAAAAATTAAAAAAAAAAAGTTCATGAGAGAAACAGTTCATGAGAGGAATTCTCTCTGAATGTATTAGCCTTGAAGGAACAGTTAATATTTTACTTAAAGTAATTGACTTTATATGTGATATACTGTTATTAAATATCTATAATATATAATACACAAAATGTTTATAGCATAAAATTAATAATTTTATAATTTGTATGTGTTGCTGGAATTTTTCTGTCAAAAACATCAAAGGTTTATACATTTATTTTTTATTGTTATATATCTCCTTTCTTCAAATAATTAGGATTTCAATTGGGTTTCAATTTCCAAACCAAGATTATATATAGTGTTTAGAGCATATACTTCTAGTAGAGACATACCTATTTTAGGGAAGGTATAAGTCAAACAACTCATTAATTTACTTAAATATCAATAAGATAAATTGTCTTAGGGAAGTCTTTTTTTTAAAATTTATTTATTTATTTTTGGTTGTGTTGGGTCTTCGTTGCTGTGCATGGGCTTTCTCTAGTTGTGGCTAGTGGGGGCTACTCTTTGTTGTGGTGCACAGGCTTCTCATTGCTGTGGCTTCTCTGTTTGTGGAGCATGGGCTCCAGACGCGCAGGCTTCAGTAGTTGTGGCACACTGGCTCAGTAGTTGTGGCTCATGGGCTCTAGAGCACAAGCTCAGCAGTTGTGGTGCACGGGCTTAGTTGCTCCATGGCATGTAGGATCTTCCCGGGCCAGGGCTCGAACCCTTGTCCCCTGCATTGGCAGGTGGATTCTTAACCACTGCGCCACCAGGGAAGCCCTTAGGGAAGTCTTTATACCTAGTTGAGTGGATTTAAATGCAAACTATATAATGTCCCATACAATAACTGTCATCCAAAATGAGTGGCTTGATAGCGATTCACTGGAAATTTGGCCATCAATATTTCAATATCCATTTTCTACCCTTTGCAATTGATATGTTATGCATTAACAGCCCCAAGTCTCTAGTCAAGTAGACTCTCTAGTAAAAGACACTTAATTTATCTTTATGATCACACTTTTCCTTTTATAATCCATTTGCCCTTAACCAGATCTTGTCCTAACCCCCAACTTTAAATGACAAACTCCATCTCCCAATGTCATTTCATGTCCTGCCCTCACTATTTACAACCCTAGCTGGATGCTCTTGCACTTTATAAGTTTGATGTGAGATATTTCAAATAACAGATTACTGAATTATAGCTCAGTAATTTAAGCAGGTAGAAAAGAATGTTTGTGGGCTTGCAGAACCATGTCAGAAATGGAGGTTCCTCTGTCACTGCTGCAGATCGATCATAAA
Source organism: Aethalodelphis obliquidens (assembly GCF_003676395.1). Lineage (NCBI taxonomy): Eukaryota > Metazoa > Chordata > Mammalia > Artiodactyla > Delphinidae > Aethalodelphis > Aethalodelphis obliquidens. The sequence goes on along the minus strand of NW_020837955.1, from coordinate 5,063,696 downwards.
TGCTTAAGCTGTTGATTCTTTAGTTGAATGACTGCCTGCACAAGGTTTGACAAGAGGTCCTTAATAAATGCGTTCTTTGTAGGAAATTTGCTCTTATTGTTTACTTCTGTGTTTGTTTCCTAAAACCAATGAACAATGATTAGCCTCTAAAAGCTGGAAAAAGCCATATACTTACATACAAAACAATGAAGACATTCTTGTCATTTATCAATCAGTTGACAGTATTTTTTCAACTTCTTTTTTCTCCTCTACTCCATAATATTTAAAGTCATTAGTTTCTTAATCAATTTGGTGATCATTAGCTTTCCCAGAATACACAGAGGTCATACCCTACAATGTCTAACATAGTACTGTGAAAAGATTAGTAATCAGCATTTATTATATCACTGAATGTAATTTGAAAGAAGACAGAAACATACAAGAAACTATACACTTATTTATATAAGGTCTTAAAAACTGTGCTAGCTTATCAACTCATAAATGAGAGTAACAGATTGCTACACACATTGCTGTTTCTTGAAATGCTCAAGTTTTTTTCTGCTATTTGAAAATAAGTTTATAATATTCTGTTATAAATTGTTGTTTTCCATAATTGATGAACTATTTAGGCACTCTGAACTAAAATAGTATAGTATTTTATTTTGCCTTTGATGGAGTCTTTTTCTCCATTAAAGTAAGCAAACTTACATGTGACATTTTGCAACCTCAGTACAGATTTAAGGGAATACTTCGTAAAATATTTTTTTTTTTTATTTTTTGACTGTAAATATTGTTAATATACTAGGTTTCACAATTCATCCAGGCAATCATATTGAAACTTAATTATTTAATAAGTCTACTATGTAATAAGCTTATACTTGACAGAGAAACAATGTAAAGGGCAGCCAGTATTAACTCTGGAAGGCATTTATCAGGCTAAAAATGCGAAGTGCCTCTATATGCATATTATTGTAGCTGATAAGGAAATTAAGATAATTTAAGAGGAAAATGCTACACATTTAATGTAGGCTTCTGTTCAACACAGGAAACAGCGAAAACTAAGTTCTTTTCAAATCTGATGCTGCAATAATGATAATTTAGACATGCACACAACACAAAATAAAAGTGAAGTAACACACTGGCAATACCTTTCATCAGACTTTGGCATTGAGGAGCATAAAACTGAATCAAATTACCTCATACTGTAGAGGAAACAGACAAAAGCAATGCTGCCATCCTTTATGTTTGAGGTTGATGAGGCCTGAAGAGTTGTGTTGACATATACAATGTCACACAGCATGTGGCAGACCCTGGAATAGATCCTCACTCTTATGACTCTTGGTCCATTGATGCCTTTCCATACCAGTGTGGAAACTGGTCAGTAAAGCTGACCTCCTTGTATTAACTTTAGTACACAAGGCAATTAAAGAGCTCAGACTATAGTATATACATTTTCACCACTTTCTAACAAAAGGCTTTGCTTTAAGATAGAATCACACTGACATTTGGCCATACAGCTTATTTGCTAAGAACTAAAGGTGGTTGAGAAAAGTAGTTCCCTGATATAATAAGAGACTATCTCCCCATTCAGTGATAGACTCAACTAGAAATGTTTTTCTTTAGCATAATGTATATGTGTGCTATGCTTACTATCATTACCTGTCCTGGAAAAGACTAAACACTCAGTTCTGAGAGTCATTTTGCCCATGATGTCAGTGTAGTTGAGTATGTTAAGTATCTGGGCACTGGAGTCAGGCCAACCTGGTTATAGCTTGGCACCACCTCTATTTAATATAACACTTTAAAAAAGTTAACTTTCCTCAGATTCCATTCTTCATCATTAAAGTGGGGATCATTCATTTGACTTCCTGGTTTGCTGTAAAAATCAAATGAGACTCTTTATATAAAGCCCTCAGAACACTACCTCAGTAAATGGTAATAATTATTAATATATTATATTGCTACTATCATTATTACTATAATTACTATATACTTTATAGGACAATATTTTTAAAACATAGGGTAAGGCAGTATAATCTCCTTTGAAAATTTGATGAAACCTTTTGATTTTATTCCCCACCCCCAAATTAACACAGAGCTGTACAGAATTTTAGGGACTATTTAGATACCTTGAGTCCCACTTGGTGTTTGCAGTTAGATACACGGACATTAGACTAAGAGAGTCTATCCAAGAACAAGTGTTGACTAGGATAGTGGTGAAGAGAAAATGGGAAATTTACATGAACATCATGAGAAGATAGAGGAGAGGTTGAAAGCTGCTTGTAACTCTGAAGGTGGAGAATAGAGCAAAGCAAGGAGGAATGATGGGTTTAGAATCAAACAGAAATGGGCTCTAATGTGGATGATGAAATAGGATGCTAATATGAACATACATTAGATGAAAGTTAATAATTGCATTCTGGCCAGTGCACCCCAGGAAACTAGATTCTGTCCCTGACTAATCATTTCTTCCTACACAGTTCCTTAAGAGAATATGTGTATAGAACCACTACAGATAAAGCAAGGCATCCCTCTATTATTACTCAAGACTTTGGCTTCAAGAACCAATAGTTCAACTTAATGGACTAAATTGGATTCGTTTCTTTTATATCCCCTTACTTAAGTAGACCTGCGTAGTCTAGTCCTACTATATCTTTAAACATACAGGAAGGAGGAAGAATAGAGGGAGGAAGAGAGGGAGAGAGAGACAGAGAGCAGAGACAGAGACAGAAATAGAGAATTTGCCTCAATATCTCGATGTCTTGATGCTAGCTGTCTTAGGATGTAGACTCAAGACCTTCTCAAATCAGGAAATGAATCTGGACACCATTATTTTTGTGCATAGGGTAACTTTAAAAATATTTCTGTGGGGCGTGGTTGTGGTGGTGGAATGAATTGGGAGATTGGGATTGACATATATACGCTAATATGTATAAAATAGATAACTAATAACCTGCTGTATAACAAAAATAAAATTCAAAAAAAATTTCTGGCAAGGCTATTAAAATTTTTTTTTGAGGGGGAGTATGTGTATGAGCATGTGGAAAGAAGAGAGAGAGGAAGTATTAAGTATTGGGTCTTCTCTTTTTTAATTTAATTTAATTTTATTTTTTTTGCGGTACGCGGGCCTCTCTCTGTTGTGTCCTCTCCCATTGCGGAGCACAGGCTCCGGACGCGCAGGCTCAGTGGTCATGGCTCACGGGCCCAGCCGCTCCGTGGCATGCGGGATCCTCCCGGACCGGGACACAAACCCACGTCCCCTGCATTGGCAGGCGGACTCTCAACCACTGCGCCACCAGGGAAGCCCTTCTCTTTTTTTAAAAATTTATTTTATTGAAGTACATATGATTTATAATGTTGTGTTAATTTCTACTGTACTATATATTCTTTTTCATATTCTTTTCCATTACGGTTTATCACAGGATGTTGTATATACAATAGGACCTTGTTGTTTATCCATTCTATATATAGTAGTTTGCATCTACTAATCTCAAACTCTAAATATTGGGTCTTCTCTTATTTGTAGAATAGGCTCCACTCATTGACTAAATGAGTACAGAGAATGGGAGGACGGGGAGAGAATAAAGAAACACATGTAATACATGCTGATTTTTGAATTCTTTTAAAATTCCCACTTTCAGATACCTAGACACACTAAGATGCATTGTGTCTTCAAATTTTACAACAGCTCCTCCTTAGTAGTGCAGCATTTTGCCCTGAATTCTGACTCATTCTTTTGAAGAAATGGAAAGAATTCAGCAACAAATAAAGGAGTCTTGAATTCCCCCTTAAAGGCAAATCTGGGTCATCTACTTATTAGCTGGTAGAGATTGAGGAAGCTTCAAAACTTTGAAGCTTTTAGCTTCAAGCATGAAAAACTAGATATATTACTAAATACACTATGAAAATGTAGTGCAACATACATTTATTAAAAATTCAATAGCAAATTCTAAGGCATCTATTAAGAGTCTTGCATGTGATAGGTACTTAGTAGCTGTATCTTTTTATAGTTTATATTTTGCTGTTATATTGACTTTTTCTACATGTTTTAAATTTAAGAACCAATTAAAGAATGGTGGTCTGTATGCATCATTGCATGTACTCCCAAAACAAAGACAAAAATCATGGTAAAGTTTCATATTAAAAAGACCTAGGGCCTCATATTGTTATGGAGTCCCAGTACATGCAAAATTAAATTTTATTTTCTCCTGTTAAAAAATAAATAAGATTGAAAAAGATATTGAGATAACCTCAGTTCTTTTGGAAAACCATTCTGGAAATGAAATTGTATCATACATTAACATTAATTAACAGTTAATTAATGTTAATGTATGATACAATTTCATTTCCAGGAATCTCTTACGAAAATCAATCCATAAAATTCTTAGACAACTGCATAGCTATATGTCATGTGAAAATTCTTAAAGGCCAGAGGATGTTAATCATATCTTAATTTCTACTGGTCTTGATTGTAATGTCATCAAGGAGGTTACCTCAGAGGTCAGAAAACAACTGACCATTTTTTAAGGTGTTCTTCCTTAAATTCTCTATATTAAAAATGATTTGTTTTGGTGTATCTAACAGAAAACCCAAATAATAATGGCTTAGGTATAAGATATTTTTCTCCACATAAAAGAAATCCACAAGCCAACAATAAAAAAAATATTGGCTACACATTGTCACAAAGGGTCCTACTTCTTTCTTGCCACCCTTTTTTCTTTAGGACAGATGTTAGAAATCCACCTATCCCATCCACAATTCAGAGGCAGAGAAGAAGGGAAAATGCAAAAGGAGGCATCCCAGCAGACTCAGACACTAACCAGCTGTCACAGGAGTCCTTCCCAACAATTTGACTTAAAAGATAAACTGAGGCATATTAAAAAGTTTAAGAATTTATTGGAGCAAAAATTGATTTGAATCAGGCAGTGCCACATGGCAAGGGGTTAGGAACGCTCCACTGACAGGAGTTGGGGAGAGACTTCTATAGAAAAAATACTTTTATAAAAAAAAAGGCAGAAGCAAAGTAAGGAAATTATTAATTGGCTATAGCTTAAAGCCAAATTGGATGTCTGTGATTGGTGGTCCTTAGGTTTCAATTTCATAACCTTGAAGCAATTACAGACCTAGATTTTGGTTTGCTTACATAGGCCACCACAGCACTGAGCAAGTGATTGACAGACAGGATTAGAATTCCAGGCTTTGGCTGTGGGTTCAACGTGCAGAGCCAAGAATCAGTGATCTGAAAAGATTTGTGTTGCTATAAACTATTTTCCACAGTGGGCTAGAAATAATTAGTCAGATAGTCATATCTATTCAAAAATTATCCCCACATGTAACTTGAAACATCGATATCAAAATAAAGTTTTAAAAATTCGTGTGTGTATGTGCGTACATGCATGTGTGTACAGTGTTTTAATGGGATCATATTTTTTCTTTTCATTGTAACCCAGTTTATTAATCTGTAGGGAAGTCTCCCTGAGGAGAATACATTTGAGCTCTGTGCATGGGAAAATTCAGCAGATTGGGAAAAAAATCAATGCTTTCTACCTCTAAGGCTTGTCACCATTTCATCTACCACTTATTGGGGGAATAAAGATTACCATTAAACTTTACCATCCATCCGTCACTACCCTTGGAACGGGTTGATTAAAGTTTGGACAGTGTGAAATTGCTACACATCTATCTGTCTATGAATTTTTGTGTGAAGAATTGAAAAAATAAGAAAGCTTATTATAGGATATGACCTGGTTGATATGATTTCTAGGCATTGAAACTGTTTTAGCCATAGTGATAATCATAAAAAATTAGATTCTTCTTGTGTGGTCTTGGAAGTATCAGAAAAATTCTATCAAGATTCACCAAAGATGTTGATAAACATGCAAATAACTTGTACAAAGTAAAATGAGGTGAAATAGGATGCTGTAAACAGGCCAGAAGTTTGTCTGGCAAGAGAAGAAAGCTGAAGAAAAGAGGAACAAAGTGTATAATTGCTTGTAAGATAGTTCATAGAAAATTTTGAAATTTTGATAACATCAAATCTTCAACATTAAATCTTCGAAAAGCTATTATATTACCTGAATAAACTGAGGTATATTTAGTGCTATTTAGTGCACCTGGGAGGAAAGTTATCGCAAGGTATCAGAAGAGATGTATTAAGTTGTTCATGTTATAACTGATGTGCTACTAATATAAAATAGACATAGACAGTGTTAAAAGCAAGCAAACAAAGCATTCTTAAAACACATACAGTTTGCTAAGTCTGAACCCAATCTGAGGGTAAGCACCTTGGATTCCCTTCCAGATGGAGGAGTAGGACTTCATTCAGACCTCTGATGTCCTGTGGGAGAAATACAGAGTTGTGGCCCAAACCCCCATACTTTAGACAGACCTATCACTCTGGAAAGACTGCTATGAAAAAAACTCTAGGTATACTTTAGAATCGCCTATCCTCATTTTCCTGTTTCATTCCTCATAGACCTATACTTCCCTCTTCTGCCTTTTCTAATATCCACAGTTTCTTTTCATACTCTCTGTTTCTGTGTCTCCCTCTAGATAAGTAAATCATTCAGTGGAGCCCTAGCTGCTCCATTGTGTGTGTGGCTTTTGCAAAACCACAAATGGAACTTCAGGGTAGCACATGGTCCTAATATTTCCCCTAGAAGGACATGGATGTTCCAATGGAATGACACATGAGTTTAATTTATACCAGGAAGTACAGCTTTCTTTAGGAAAATGTAAATATGCTTGTCTTTCTAAAACTAATATTATATAAAACTTTATGTACTTGAAATAAAAAATAATTAAGGGAAATGAACAATAGATACATCTATATGCAAATACAATGTTTTTTAAATTTCTTTTTAAAAAATTATTGAAGTATATTTGATTGACAATGTTGTGTTAATTTCTGCTGTACAGCAGAGTGACTCAGTCCTACATATATGTAGTCTTTTTCATATTTTTTTCCATTATGGTTTATCACAGGATATTGAATATATTTCCCTGTGCTATACAGTAGGACCTTGTTGTTTATCCATCCTATATATACTAGTTTGCATCTGCAAATTCCAAACTCCCAATCCTTCCCTCCCCACCTTGGCAACCAGAAGTCTATTCTCTATGTCTTTGAGTCTTTTTCTGGTTTGTAGATATGTTCATTTGTTAAAATACAATTTTTTCTTACAGTATTGTTTTAATGTGACTGACATGACTAAAATTACAAAAGGAAAAATATATTAAGGTAAAATATTTGTAGGAATTATAATAGAGAAAACATTATCCTGTATTTTTTATTTCAAATTAGGTAATTAAAATATTAACAAATTACATAGGCATATGACATAAAATGACTTTCCACAAGAATAGATACAACTAGTATCAAATACAGTGAAATGTATTTAAGAACCAGAGTTTAAGAAAGCACAAGATAAAAGAAAAACAAAGCTCTGATTAAACAAATTAAAATGTATAATAATAATACTATCTGCTTACCAGGTTTCGCTGAAATTTTTATACTCATATATAACTGTTGGTAGGTAAATAGTAATAACTCTTTAGAGAGTGGTTTGGAAATATGCTATAAGAATTGGAAAATATTCTTTCTGATTACTTGGTTATAGATGTGAACATTTAGGGGAAAGTCCTAAATAGAAAAACTTTACTCATAAATATGTTTATTGCACTATTATTTACAATGAGAAAAAAACTTGAATGTCTAATAATAAAGAATGGATATTAACATGATGGGATTTTTGCAGCCTTTCAACTACTAAATTTGTTGGTAGCATAACAAGGCAGCCTCCTCAATTATCTCCTCAGTCAAAACATGTCAGATCCTTTCTCCACTGACTAATGAAATTTTGAAGAGTCTGGAAGGCATGAATTGTAACAAACAACACAGCAGAAAATTTTCAAAATATTTTTCCATTTTATTCACACTTCTGCTCCCTAAATTCTCTCTGATATGCAAAAGGCCTGCCCTATCTTACCCTGATTGTCCTTCCCCCTCACAGTTTATCACTGTTCTTTTCTTCTGCTCTTAGCTCACACACTTCTTTCATAAATCTAATCTCCTGTAAACTATCCAATCAGAAGCACAGAAGCCTATCTATGCAAACACAGAAAAGAGTGAGAGTTCTCAGTAGTTATCTTTTAATATTTTCATTTCCATCACAGAATTGTGAACTATCTTGGTCTAAACCTGAAAACCAAGGTAACAAACTAGAAGTATGCTGTGGTCTTATTTCACATAGAAATAAGTTAAAAGTACTATTTTACTTCTAATATTAAAACTAAACATATTCTTATACGTAAAGGGAAGTAGACGTTACACGTAGCCTTTCATAGATTGCCAGGATGCTTTGGTTTTAAAACATGGAGAATAATAAGTTGAACAATTTTTTGTATTTTTATTAAAATAAAAAAATCTAAGGTTATGCAAGTAATTTTTTACAAATCTTAGAAAATTAGTTTATAAAAAATATAATATTAAGTTTGCTCTTAATAACATAGGTAGAAATAAATTTAAAGTATATAAAACAAAGGAAGCATTTTAAAAACTGGAAGAAAAAGGAGGAATGACTGATTTAGGGTGGGGGAAAAACTTCTTAAACAAGAAAAGGACTATTACCAGTGATGGGTATGTTAGGCCAGTAAAATAACAAATATCAGGATAACTATTAAAGCAAATATCAGACTGAAAAGTTTCTTTGGACCAGTATCACTGATAATGGTTTAGTATGCTACGTAAGTGAAAACTCTTACAGATTAACAAGAAACATCCTAACACCCCATGTGCATAAACAGACAGTTCTTAGAAAGAAATGCAAATTACTTAATTAAATAAAAATTGTTCATTCTCATGAATTAAAAAATGTTTAAAGATACTTTTCCAGTTGTCTAGTATAGTTTGTGAATATAGTAAATAGATGAATGTAATTCAATAATGAATAATGAATGAATAATGGATATTTTATATGTCCTTGAGATATTAAAAATGAGATATTATGCAACCAGTTTTAATGACCTGCAGTTTAAATACTATTCATAAACAGAAAAATTTACATGAAGGTATTATTTGAATCTACAGTGTTAACTGTTAAGAGAAATATGGATCAAGAACAAGAATATTCTCTAATTCCTTTAGAGATTTTTCCTAAAACAAGTTCTCATAACCTCACTTCTATTTTAAATTTTAAGATTTGACTATTTTCTTCTCAGATAAACACAATGAATAATACTTTAATTCAATTGTATCCAAAGTAAACCACCAACTATATCATATATGATAATCTTTGACAATCTTTATAAATCCTCTCAACCTGCTGTATGTGTAACTTTAGATTTATCAGGTTATTAAAATAATCTGTTAGTTAATTTATCTCTTCCTCACCCCATACTCCTTTAATTAAACACACTATTTGTTTATAAGCATACCCACCCTCTAAGCTGATCTCCTCCAGCTGTTTTCTCACATGCCTGCACCTAATGCCTGAGTAAAGTAGCCATGTGAAAAGTGTTCACAGGGTGAACTGTGCTCTGCCTGTCAAGAAAGGCACTGAGAAATTTATAGAGAACAGTGTAGCCCAGGAAGGGGTCAGGGACTGAGATGGATTCTACACAGGAGTCTTAACTTGCCTCTGTTTTGGTCTGGTCATCCTGCTCTATATACACAGAGATAATAACATGTCATTGAAAGTTTTCCTGAATGGTCTAACCAATTTCCCATTCAAAATCAACTACTGAATCATAAAAGTTTAAGTCATATTAGGGTGAGAAGATAATGTAGAATGGGGGACCACACTCAGATGATATAGATACATATCAGGAAATAAATGGGAATTATACTAAATTTAGTAATGTCTGATACATAAAACTATTAATAGAAAAATATGAATATCATTATTTTTTCAACACAGGAGATAAGTAGGTAGGGTTGATTCTGAAGGCAAACAGTTCAAATGTTCCTATATAAATACTAACAAGGGTCTCAGGGAACAAAGCTGGAAGAATACCAAAAAAATAGTATAAATTATTTACAATCAATAAAGAACTTAATGAGAGATAAAAATAGAGCTACCATAGGATCCAGCAATTCTAATCCTAGGTATTTATCTGAGAAAAATGAAAACACTTATCTAAAAAGATATATGCCTCCTGATGTATTAGCATTAGCATTATTTACAATAGTTAAGATATGGAAGCAACCTAAGTGCCTCTTGACAAATGAATGGATAAAGAAGCAGTGGAATACACACACACACACACACACACACACACACACACACACACACACACACACACACACATATCTGCAATACCTCAGAGATATTGCAGGTCAGTTCCAGATCACTGCAATAAAGCAAATATAGCAATGAAGCAAGCCAAACAAATTTTTTGGTTGCCCAGTGCATATAAAAGCTACATTTACACCATACTGTAGTCTATTAAGTGTGCAATAGAGTTATATCTAAACAAACAATGTATATACCTTAATTTAAAAAATACTTTATTGCTAAAAAATGCTAACCATCATATGAGGCTTCAGCAAGTTGTAACCTTTTTGCTGGTGGGAGGTCTTGCCTTTCTGTTGATAGCTACTGACTGATCATGGTTGTCGTTGCTGAAGGCTGGGGTGGCTGTAGAAATTTCTTAAAATAAGTCAGCAATAAAGTTTGCTATATTGATTGGCTCTTCCTTTCAGGAATGATTTCTCTGTAGCATGCAGTGCTGTTTGATAGCATTTTACCCACAATAGAATGTCTTTCAATATTAGAGCCAATCCTCTCAAACCCTGCCACTGTTTTATCAACTAAGTTTATGTAATATTCTAAATCCTTTGTTGTCATTTCAACAGTCTTCACAGAGTCTTCACTAGGAGTAGGTTCCATCTCAAGAAACTACTTTCTTTGTTCATCCATAACAAGCAACTCCTCATCCCTTAACGTTTTAGCGTGACATTGCAGCAAATCAGTCACATCTTCAGGCTCCACTTCTAGTTCTCGTTCTCTTATTATTTCCACCACATCTGCAATTACTTCCTCCAGTCAAGTCACCCATGAGTGTCAGAACCTGCTTCTTCCAAACTCCTGTTAATGTCTATAGGTTGACCTCTTCCAAATCATGGAATCATGGATGTTCTTCATGGCATCTAGAATGGTGAATTCTTTACACAATTGTTTCAATTTAATTTGCCCAGACCCATTAGAGGAATCACTATTGATGGCAGCTATAGTCTTACAAAATGTGTTTCTTAAATAATAAGACTTAAAAGTGGAAATTACTCCTTGATCCATGGGCTGCACAATGGATGTTGTTTTAGCAGGCATGAAGACAACATTAATCTTGTTGTACACCTCCATCAGAACACTTGGGTGAACAGGTCCATTGTCAATGAACAATATGAGTAATGTTTTGAAAGTAATCTTTTTTTTTCTGAGCAGTGGTTTTAAACAATGGGCTTGAAATATTCAGTAAACCATATTGTCAACAGATGGGCTGTCACTGAGGCTTTGTTGTTCCATTCATAGAGTATAGGCAGAGTAGATTTAACATAATTCTTAAGGGCGCTGGGATTTTCAGAATGATAAATGAGCATTGATTTCAACTAAAAATCACCAGCTGCATTATCCTATAACGAGAGAGTTAGTCTGCCCTTTGAAGGTTTGAAGCCAGGCATTGACTTCTCTTCTCTAGCTATGAAGGTCCTTGATGGTATCTTCTTCCGATATAAGGCTGTTTCATCTGCACTGAAAATCTGTTGTTTAGTGTAGCCAACTTCGTTAATTATCTTAGCTAGATTTTCTGGATAATTTGCTGCAGCTTCTACATCTGCACTTGCTGCTTCGCCTTGCACATTTATGTTATGGAGATGGCTTCTTTCCTGAAACCTCATGAACCAACCTCTGCTACCTTCACCTCTCTCAGCCTTCATGGAATTGAACAGAATTAGGGCCTTGCTCTACATTAGGTTTTGGCTTAAGGGAATCTTGTGGCTGGTTTGATCTTTTATCCAGACCAATAACACTTTTGCCGTATCAACAATAAGGCTGTTTTGCTTTCTTATCATTTGTGTGCTCACTGGAAGAGCACTTTTAATTTCCTTCAAGAACTGTTTCTTTGCATTCACAACTCAGTAAGCTTAATTATGTCTAGGTTTTGATTTAAAGTGAAAGAGAACGTTTAGAGGTCATTGTAGGGTTATTAATTGGCCTAATTACGATATTGTTGTGTCCCAGGGAGTAGAGATGCTTGAAGAGAGGGAGAGAGACAGGAGAATGGCTGGTCAGTAGAGCAGTCAGAAAACATACATTTATCGATTAAGTTTGCCATCATACATGAGCATGGTTTGTGGTGCCCTAAAACATTATAATAGTAACATCGAAGATCACTGATCACCGAGCATCATAACAATATAATAATGAAAAAGTTTGAAATATCACAAGAACTACCAAAATGTGACACAGAGACATGAAGTGAGCAAGGGCTGTTGAAAAATGGTACTTATAGATTTGATCAATGCAGGATTGCCACAAACTTTAAACTTGTAAAAAATACAGTATCTGGGAAGCACAATAAATGAGGTATGCCTGTAATAATTTAAATTTAAGTTTCTACCTCCAAATACTGTGTCAGTAAGTAAAGATAGAATACATACAAAATTTTAATTATGATACTATACACTAATATATAATTAAAGTAGAACAAAAACGGAAGGAGTAGATTAGAAGGTTAGGAACAGGGGAAGCTTCAGAGAGAAAGTAATATCTGAACATTTGTATATGGCAAATAGATGATCACAAACTATTCAGCTCATCTTATCTGTGAACATGACACGAAATTATCTCTCTACAAGAATTAGCAAATCCATACATTAATGTGGTGTTACATGGTTGGTATACTGAAGGATACACTAAAAGCTGAACCATGAGGCCTTGTCTCCCAGTTATGTTTGAATACAATTGTAGAGCTAGAAAGGAATTTTTTTTTCAGTACACGGGCCTCTCACTGTTGTGGCCTCTCCCGTTGCGGAGCACAGGCTCCGGATGCTAGAAAGGAATTTTGAATAAAAAAATATGATGGTATTATCCAGAGGAATTCTGGCTGCTTGACTATTTCTGATTATTCAAAAAGAGAAGAGCTCCTATCTTTACATATGTAAATATATTGTAGGGTAAGAAGTTGGGTTTACTCATGTTAGTCTCCTGTTTTAATATTTCTCAGATTACTTGCCATAATTTTACCATGCAATTCAGATTTTTTATATTTTCATCTGGAGTTGTAATGGCATTCATGTAACAGTAAAGACACATCTGATGATTTCTCTCTAAAGAACAAGGTTCTTGTTCAGTCCTTTTGCCGAAATTGTGAAGCTATCTCCAAGCAATCCAGAGTAATTGTCCATTTAATTTGGCATTTTCTGGAACATTGGTTTTCAAAATTAAGTCTTTTCCAATTAAATCAGTGACATTTTTATCCAAAAGATTTTTCTAAGGGATTGATTTCCTGCCCTGGATCTGTGTTTTGAGCCAGTCATTTGAAATTTATTGTAGATCGAGGCCAGTTACTCCAAATGTACTGCAATCCTCTCAGCTACTTTCTCCACATAGAGCTGTGATTCCCAATGTGGTTGATTGGGTCACATCGTGCCTTCTCACGTAGAAAATGGTAGTTTGAAAAGAATTTCAAAATGTCAGTGTAGTAGGATGAAGTACATGTACACACACACACATATATATATATATATATATATATAAAATATGTATCAAAGGAAATAGTGAATATCTTTAAAAAAAGGTCTTCTTTTAGACCTTTCTTATCAAAGATAAATATCTGTGTATTTTTTAAAATTTGGTTACTGAGTTGACATAATCTTGATGAATAAGTTAAAAGCCTAAGTTCTGTTTTGGTAGAGTTTAATTCAATTTTAGTTTTTGTCTTAATCATTTAATAATGAATCTCAGATTTAGAACTGCATTACTCAGGGGTCACGGGTTTGAGCCCTGGTCTGGGAAGATCCCACATGCCATGGAGCAGCTAAGCCTGTGCGCCACAACTACTGAGCCTGCACTCTAGAGCCCACGAACCACAATTACTGAGCCTGCGTGCCGCAACTACTGAAGCCCACGCTCCTAGAGCTCGTGCTCCACAAGAGAAGCCACCACAATGAGAAGCCGTGCACTGCATCGAAGAGTATCCCCCGCTCACTGCAACTAGAGAAAGCCTGTGTGCAGCAGCGAAGACCCAGTGCAGCCAAAAATAAATACATAAATAATAAAATAAAATAAAAATAAATAAATTTATTAAAAAAAAATAGAACTGCATTACTCTGGGTATATATAGAAGAATTATGGTACCCATAAAAAAGGTTAAAAACTTTTTACCAAAATTATTTAATTTGGTTGCATTATAAAATATGTTCGTTGATACGTAAGCTCTTTCTAGTTGCACAGGAAGTTTTCTCTAATGCCCTCTTGTAAATTTATAATCCACTCACATCTCACCCTTTGTACACACATACAAACCTCACAATGTCTCAGCATTTCACAAGGATGAAAAAGTATGTAACTATAAAAAAGAAGAAAGATAAATATAATAAATCTAAGATGTAAACTGAAAATATAAGAAATCATAAATGTAAACTATGAAGCAGAAGTCCCCTCATCTGTATGGTGATAGGACAAACATTGCATCATTTTTAGGTTTAAGGGCATAGTTCATAGAATGGTCTCTTCTACTTTAAGCTCCTCTACTTACAATACCTTTCTACCTCTGATATTAAATAAGACAATGAATTATGAGGGGTATGGTGTTATACTATGGTGCTCTTCCTCCTTTAAACACATATATGCAATGGCATTTGAAATAATATACTTTCCAAATATTTTTATGTGATTTGTTTTGTACTTGCTATGTGTTAATCACAATATTAGTTATATCAGGCAAAGTAGTAAGATATTAAATGAACTGGTTGTACTTGTAACAGATAAGAGGAAAATGATTAAAGGTTCCTAAATTATGTTGTAAAATAAAAATTTGAAAGTTTATGATAGAATATTGGCACTGATATGAGCAGATAATTCATAAAATAAAATCTATGTAAAACAAAAATATGACAAATAAAACCCAGTTATAGTGAAACTTCATGAAATAATGCATACATTAGATTGCTGATGAAATAAAAATTAGTAAGCCTTCAAATGATGATTTTTGGCAATGTTCATCAAAAGCCTTTATAATAGTCACATATTTTGACCTGGTAATTCTACCCTTAGGAAATAATCTTAAGAAGTTAACCAGAGAGGCACTCAGAGATTTATTTAGAAAATTGGACACTACCACATTATTTATAATGGAGAAAGGCTTTAAAACAATGTTTATATAGTTAAAATACAATAACGCATTTATCCAGGGGAATAATATGCTAAAATGAAGAATAACATTTTAGAATATATATCTCTGTATATCTATCACCTATCTATCTATCTATCATCTATCTTTCTATCTACCTATCATCAATCTACACTTAATGATGTAGAATGCTATTATGTTAAACAAAAGGAAAGTTACATAACTGTATATGGAGTAGGAACTCAATTGTATAGACATGGAAAAAGGTAAAATTAATTGTGTGGGCTGAATTTCCCCAAGTCCCCATTTTGAAAGTAAATGCTGGAGAAGGGGGTGTAAGTTTGATTTCTTTTTGATAACTATTGGTTACTAATTATGAACAGCTTAAAAATGACAAATTTTCAATTACTACCCTCTCCCCCATTTTTCTTTAGATAGCTACTTTGCTTTTCTACCTGCCTTCATATTTGTTGTATGCTGGAGTGGATGACAAAAATGACAAGAATTTAGGGGACCTGCTTTCCACTAATGTTCAGTGTGTCTTTAAGTAATCTACACAAACACTTTGATTTCCTTTATTAGTAAAATGGAATCAGAACCATCTGGTTCTGGTTATCTGCTTTAATTATAGCTTCTTTCAGGAGTCAGATTTGTCTTTTTCCTTTTTTTCTTCTTAAGAAAATGTTTGCAGCTTAAATAAATATACTGAGCAGGGAGTCTCAAACCAATTAACTGCCCTACTTGAGGAAATCCAGCTTAGTTTTTGTAGCTGAAACAACAATAGAAATGAAATTATAAAATAAAATATAAATGGATAGATAATATGAGTCTACATAATTATTTAAATTCTTTTTCATGATTTCTTGTGAGAATTGAGCACAGCAATACTATATTTAATTAGACTAAAAGGTAGTATAACCCAATGGGTTATATATGCATTAACTGAATCAAATATTACTCTATTATCTAAACTTGTCTTAATGCTAAGATTTTTGTTATACATCAAAATGTATTCAATATCCATTATGCACCAGCAAACACTGCAGTCTTGACACTTCATTATTGACAAGATAAAGCACAGTTTCAGAATATGTTGCAGCATGTCTAAAGAAAAAGCACATATTAAGCTTAAATTTCGGTTTTAATTATAAAGGTTGTCTACCTACAGCCTGATTTACTAGGTAATTGTCACATTCTCAATTCATTCCTCTTATGAGAATCCAATTCAATGTTAGTTCTTCTTTCCAGGGTTCTAAAACCACAAGATTTACAGTTATCCATGTATCTATATTTTATCCATGGTATTTAAATATGAAAGAACATTTCTCTTTATATTTAAATATGCATTATAGATTTAGCTGAGGTTTTCATATAAATTACATGAAATATTTTTTTGACTACCCACTATGTAAGTGGTGAATTTATGGTCCCCATTCCCTAACTAGTAAATTATTGGAGGCACAGGTAAAACTGGATCCTCTAGCTAAGTGATGGCTTAATTCCACCTTTTATTTCCTGGAGTAAAGGCTTTCTACCAAAAGAGGGAGTAAAACCTTGGATAATCCTGATTTTTGTATGCAGTTCACAAATATTAAAGGCCATAATTTTAAGCAAATTGTTCTTGTTTTTTGTCCTCTCTTTCTTTTTCTTCCTTATTGTTTTGTTTGTTTGTTTGTTTGTTTGTTTTTTGCGGTATGCGGGCCTCCCATTGCTGTTGCCTCTCCTGTTGCGGAGCACAGGCTCCAGACGCGCAGGCTCAGCGGCCATGGCTCACGGGCCCAGCCGAACCATGGCGTGTGGGATCCTCCCGGACCAGGGCACGAACCCACGTCCCCTGCATTGGCAGGCGGACGCTCCACCACTGTGCCACCAGGAAAGTCCCCTTCCTTACTGTTTTAAACCATTGAGCTGAGATCCATGCACATTTCCAAGATCACACTAAAATTCCGAGGTCCCCTGAGCCTCTTTGAGAGCTGTGTCCGTAAAAGGGTGGCATCTCTTTATCAAATGTCTTAATCAAATTGCTTACATTTACAAAGATTTTTTCCGACACATTTAATGGAAGATATCTTACTTTGGCATACAAACCATTCATTATTTTCATTTAAAAAATGTGTCATTTAAAGAACTGAGAGGATTGTTATAAGTGAAAAGCTGTACCAGGTAATTTCTTGCATGCATTAAAAACCCATTTACTTGGATTTAAAATCTGGTGTAAATTTTGCACATCTTTTAGGGTTTCACATATTAAATATGTTAGATACATTTAATCAACAACATTATATCAGTGGCAGAGGCAAAGTCTTCTTCACTCCATGAAAAGAAAGAAGAATCTGTGTAATGTGGACATTGCTTTGTTTCAGTCTATTATAGTCATAGTAGCTGTAGTTGTAGTAGCAGTAGGTTTTTTTTGTTGTTGTCTCAGCCTAAATGCTAGGTTCTCTAGTGTTTTGCCACCTTTTTTCTGTCTATTAACATTTTTTAACACCTTTATTAGTATAATTGCTTTACAATGTTGTGTTAGTTTCTGGTGTATCACTAAGTGAATCAGCTATATGTATACATATATCCCCATAGCTCCTCCCTCTTGCATCTCCCTCCCACCCTCCCTATCCGACCTGTCTAAGTGGTCACAAAGCACCAAGCTGATCTCCCTGTGCTATATGGCTGCTTCCCACTAGCTATCTATTTTACATTTAGTAGTGTATACATGTCCATGCCACTCTCTCACTTCGTCCCAGCTTACCCTTCCCCCTCCCTGTGTCCTCAAGTCCATTCTCTATGTCTGCGTCTTTATTCCTGTCCTGCTCCTAAGTTCTTCAGAACTTTTTTTTTTTTTTTTTAGATTCCATATATATGTGTTAGCATACGGTATTTGTTTTTCTCTTTCTGACTTACTTCACTCTGTATGACAGACTGTAGGTGATCCACCTCACTAAAAATAACTCAGGTTTGTTTCTTTTTACAGCTGAATAGTATTCCATTGTATATATGTGCCACATCTTCTTTACCCATTCATCTGTCGTTGAACACAGGTTGCTTCCATGTCCATACTGTTCTCCATAATGGTTCTATCAATTTACATTCCCACCAACAGTGCAAGAGGGTTCCCTTTTCTCCACACCCTCTCCAGCATTTATTGTTTGTAGATTTTTTGATGGTGGCCTTTCTGACTGGTGTGAGGTGATACCTCATTGTAGTTTTGATTTGCATTTCTCTAATGATTAGTGATGTTGAGCATCCTTTCATGTGTTTGTTGACAATCTGTATATCTTCTTTGGAGAAATGTCTGTTTAGGTCTTCTGCCCATTTTTAGATTGGGTTATTTGTTTTTTTGATATTGAGCTGGATGAGTGTATGTAAATTTTGGAGATCAATCCTTTGTCAGTTGCTTCATTTGCAAATATTTTCCCTCATTCTGAGGGTTGTCTTTTCATCTTGTTTACGGTTTCCTTTGCTGTGCAAAAGCTTTGAAGTTTCATTAGGTCCCATTTGTTTATTTTTGTGTTTATTTCCATTTCTCTAGGAGGTGGGTCAAAAAGGATCTTGCTTTGATTTATGTCATGGAGTGTTCTGCCTATGTTTTCCTCTAAGAGTTTTATAGTGTCTGGCCTTCCATTTAGGTCTTTAACCCATTTTGAGTTTACTTTTGTGTATGGTGTTATGGAGTGTTCTAATTTCATTCTTTTACATGTAGCTGTCCAGTTTTCCTAGCACCGTTTATTGAAAAGGCTGTCTTTTCTCCATTGTATAGTCTTTCCTCGTTTATCAAAGATAAGGTGACTGTATGTGCGTGGGTTCATCTCTGGACTTTCTATCCTGTTCCATTGATCTATATTTCTGTTTTTGTGCCAGTATCATACTGTCTTGATTACTGTAGTTTTGTTATATAGTCTGAAGTCCAGGGGCCTGATTCCTCCAGCTCTGTTTTTCTTTCTCAAGACTACTTTGTCTATTTGGGGTCTTTTGTGTTTCCACACAAATTGTGAATTTTTTTGTTCTATTTCTGTGAAAAATGCCATTGGTAGTTTGATAGGGATTGCATTGAATCTGTAGATTGCTTTGGGTAGTAGAGTCATTTTCACAATGTTGATTCTTCCAATCCAAGAACATGGTATATCTCTCCCTCTGTTTGTATCAACTTTAATTTCTTTCATCAGTGTCTTATAATTTTCTGCATACAGGTCTTTTTTTCTCCCTAGGTAGGTTTATTCCTAGGTATTTTATTATTTTTGTTGCAATAGTAAATGGAGTTTTTCCTTAATTTCTCTTAACAGATTTTTCATCATTAGTGTATAGGAATGCCAGAGATTTCTGTGCATTTATTTTGTATCCTGCTACTTTACCAAATTCATTGATTAGCTCTAATAGTTTTCTAGTACCATCTTTAGGATCCTCTATGTATAGTATCATGTCATCTGTAAACAGTGACAGGTTTACTTCTTCTTTTCCAATTTGAATTCCTTTTATTTCTTTTTCTTCTCTGATTGCTGTGGCTAAAACTTCCAAAACTATGTTAAATAATAGTGGTGAGAGTGGACAACCTTGTCTTGTTCTTGATCTTAGAGAAAATCGTTTCACTTTTTCACAATTGAGAACGATGGTGGCTGTGGGTTTGTCATATATGGCCTTTTTTATGTTGAGGTAGCAGTAGTTTTTTAATCTAATGGGTTTGTCATCTCTTTCATGCAATAATAAATTAGCAATTCTCAAAGTCCCTTACAGATTTTGATTTTATACTTTTGCTTCAATTACAATTGATTCTAAACTGTAAAGAATAATTTTATGCTTGATCATTTAGAAAATGTGTGACTGTGCAACATAGGAAAGATACTTGAGGAAAGCACTCAATCACAGTTGTTGTTGTAAAAATCTATCCTCACTGATCGTCCATCCTGGATAAATCTCTTTTAAAGTATGCTCTTAATTCACCTCCTGAGAAAGCAAAAGTAAACTCTTCCTTAAGATGTGGTCAGTGTATGAAAGTGTATATACTATTTATTGCTGTGCTTGACATAGCTTTTCAATCTTTTTGATGGTTGTGAAACCATGGCCTTTGAATATCTGATTTTAGCAGACCAAGAGCCATTTTTTTTATAGAAACACACTATGATCTAGCCAGTTATGACATTTTCTCTCCACAAGTAGTCACACTTTGTGCCTTCCCATACAGTCTGGCAGTGTTTTCCCAGGATTATTTTTGTCAAAAAAAAAAAAAAAAATCAATGCTATATTGTCACCAAACTTTTTCTCCTAGTCCTTAACTGCTATATATTTCTAACATACATGGCATACAATTAATAAATAAAAGTATACAATATACATGATCTCTCTGTTCGATCCCCTAATTAAACTGAATTAACTATTCTCCTTTCTTTTGTAATTACTACTGTGTCTTAGCATGAGTATATTAAAACTGCTTCTGTGATTTTACTCTTCCATCATAGAAGATAAAAATCAGAAGCCCTGATATACTGGATCCATAGAAATGAAGTTGAGCATATAAAAATAAGATATCATAGGGGCTTCCCTGGTGGTGCAGTGGTTGAGAGTCCACCTGCTAATGCAGGGGACACAGGTTCGTGCCCTGGTCCGGGAAGATCCCACATGCCGCGGAGTGGCTAGGCCCGTGAGCCATGGCCGCTGAGCCTGCGCATCCGGAGCCTGTGCTTCGCAATGGGAGGGGCCACAACAGTGAGAGGCCAGCGTACCGCAAAAAAAAAAAAAAAAAAAAAAGATATCATAGGCTTGTAATCCATAGACCTTTTTAAATTATGCCCTTAGAAGAATCCATTCGGTTGATTTTCTGACCTGCAGTCTCTCTGAGAAACATAATACCATTGCACCTTTTTGCAAAATTCCATAAACTGCTGACAGTCCAACCTTCAAACATGGAAATCAAGTTCATTCAGCCTTGTATCAAAAGTTTCTGTGAACTTGAGGAACACATGGAAGACCTTGAGTTCAAAGGATGACCTTATAGTAAATATCCAAGAATATTTTTCAAAAGTATTTCCATTCTGAGTTTTACCGTGTAATAAATCTAAATTCAATGAACTACTACTATTTAGTTCAAAAGGCAGCACTCAGTCCAGCTTCTGACTGTGCGTGCTGAGGCATACCTTCCCCCTCACTCTTCCATCCAGCACCTATGAGAGCTAATGGCAGCTAAAGAATTTCCTTTGGGAAATATCCATTTGTGGATATCTCAAAACATTTTTTTCTGCTGCAGATTTTAAGGCTCAATTCTTGACAATAAAAAGCCCCAATAAAGTTTATAAACTCAAAGTGAATTGTACATGTAAGGCTGTGAGCATGTTTATTTGAATCTCTAGTTGGAATATTTTACAGGAAACAAAAATTTGCCATAAGCATATTACCTATTTTGTATTCCCTTCATAATGAAAACAAAAATTTTAAAAGCCTTTTAAAGTGTATTCTGGAAAGGAAGGAGGTTACAAAAACATTAATGGCCCTTTAAAAACGTTGAGTAAGCAGCTTATGTAATTCTTTTGCAGGGAAATGCTACTAATTAAAACCAAAATCATTCTATTAGTACACACACCTGCTACTGCACAAACAGTCCATTTCTTGCTGAAGAACTTAATTCTGGAATAGAGTTGAATCCCCAGTTCTTCTTCTTAAAGAATGTCCACTTTAAAAATCCTGCCTTAGTCTGGCCTATGTTGATTACTGATTTCTTGAGTAATCATACGGGACACCAAAGGGAAAGCATAGTTTTATTATGAAAGTTGTCTCTGCAGACCTTATAATCCTGAATGGAAGAGAGAAAAAAGAAAAGTCGCTTCTCAGATTATTCAGAAATCAGTTATCCCTGGTCTCAGGTCACAGAATTTTCTTAAAGACCTCAAAGCACAGACTTAGTATTTTCGTCAACATGGGAACAGAAGAAATCAAATCCCTTTCCTATTGTTTGGATTAATAGTTTCCTGGTATTTTTAAAAATATATTTTAAAGTTTACTTCTTTCTTGAAATCATTCCCATGTTAAATGAGGTCATTTTCCCACACTTGTCTAGTATTGTGCTTTAACTACCCATATTCAAAAAATTGATGCTGGCTGTAGCTTATAACAACAGTAATAATAACAACAACAACAAAAGGACCTACAGAACATTTATTCTATATCAAGGACTATGAAAAATAATCTGTTAATTGTACACATATGTGTTTTCTTATTTTTTGTTTATTTTTTGTCAATATAATCATATTTGTATTCATTCATATAAATGTCAAAAACTCACAAGAACATTTTTCAATTTATAGCCAATTCCTGGCATGAATGCTATTAATAATTTATTCCCTTTCATAATATATAGCTAGAACACATATTGGATTTTTTATTGTATAGTAAACTACAAATAAAATTAAAATTACCCATAATTTCACTGCCAATATATCTCTTGTTCACTTAACCAATAATACCATTTTATATGGTTAGGAAACTCAAATGGTATGAAAAGGTACAAAATGAAAAGTGAGAACCTCTCTCCCCAGTTCCTTAAGGTTAGGTAATCAAAATTCTGGTGATTCTTCCCAGATTTAAGTATATATAATTTTAAGTTTTTTTTTTTTTAATTTGAGCATATCTTTTTAAATCAGCAAATAAAAATCTGTGTCATTCATGTAATAACTGAATTGTATTATATAATTTTCATGGGATATTATTTAAGTATTGCTTAATGATGGGTACTTTGTCTCCAGGTTTTATTATCAAAAAATTGCTGCCATGGTCACATGTGTGAATGACTGTGCAGTAGATACCATTGTAACTCTCAATGAACAGTGGAGGAAAGGAAGGCATAGAACACTCAAGTAGCTTGCCTAGGATCACTCATTGCCTAGTGGAGTGAAAATACAAATTAAGACAGTTTGACTGCAGATTCTGGGCTCTTAGTACTGCATATATTTCTAATAGGCAAAGGCAACTCTACTAGTATCTTCGATGTCCAGTATTTCAAGATGAGCTCTGATTTGTATAAGTTTCAGAGCTTTTTCTAAATAAATATATGTATAATACATGTTTGTTTATAACTCAATAAATATAATATACCTCTATCTACTTAGAATGAAAAGAATGGATTTCTGAAATTTTATGCTGCAGGGTGAAACTCCAGAATCAAGATATATTTTTTAGCAGAGACATTGAGTTTTTGAAAATCCATATGGGGGTATAGACCTAAGAATATGGAATTTAGTGGCTCTTTAAAATAGGATAGGAAAAATTGAACTCAAAGGTGGAGAAATCCAAGGGAAGAGTGGGTAAGCAATATGGAGGGAACCTGGAGTCTATGGGGAAATATAGCCAGTGAGATATTCCTAATAGTGCATAATGTGATAGAAGGAAAACTTAGTAGATGTGAGATGTGTCATATTCATTTTACATCTTCTCATTTGAAGACGTCCTGAGCATGAGCAAGATATCCTGGGAAGGAAGCTGAATTCCAGATATGGGTTGACAAAGAGTAGAAGAATAAAGACAGTTACAGGAAAAGTAAATGGTGCAAGTGAAGTTACCACACTGGAAACTTGGTATAAGAAGGGATAATAAAAGTAACCACTCTTCACCCCCACCCCTACCTTCACTTGCTAGAATTTGAAGAAATCTTATAGACAGTGTTAGATTTCCTACAGAAACTGATAAAGGAGAACTCTTGAAAGTTTATTTAATTATTTGGCAGCAAGTTGGCCTCTTCTGACACTGGAATTACAAAATGATTTAAGGAGCAATCTAAAGAAAAGAGATCTATAAAAGAGGCTGAGAAACACAACGAAGTAGGAAGAGTATTTGGAGAAAACACAGACCAGAGCAAGAGGTCAGCTAAGTGCTTCCCACTTCACTTTCCTTTATTAATATTTTTAATATATTTTCAGAACTATGAAAAATTTGCATAAATAGTACAAAAAATTCCTGGACACCCTTGATCCAGATTCACCAAATGTTACCATTTAATTACAACTTTTACCATAGCTGCTTATTCAGTCCACTTTATCACTCTCATGATATCTACCTATTGATATATTTTTTATATGTTTAATATTAGTATGTGGAATTATATTTTTCCTGAAGTGTTGAAGAGTAATTTGCAGATAGGATACTCCTTTACCTCCAAAAAACTTCTGTGTTTCCTAATAATAAGGAATTATTTTACATAATCACACTACAATTACCAAATCAGGAACTTAACATTGATTCAATACCATTATCTAATCCTGTGGGTGACAAACTTATTCTGTTAAGGGTCAGGTAGTAATTATTTTAGGCCTTGCAGACCATATGGTCTTTGTCTTAACCAACTTAACCAACTCTGTTCTTGTAGTTTAAAGGTAGCCAGAGAAAATAATGTAAATGAAAGGCCATGACTGTGTTCAATATAGATTCACTTTCCAAAACTGGTGGTAGGGTGTCTTGGCTCATGGGTCATAATTTTCTGTTCTCTGATCTAGCACACAGACGTTATTCAGATATTCCTAATTGTCTACAGAACAGCACTTACAGGAAAAGAAAATTGTTTTATCCTTGCAAGCCCTAGACTTGGAATCAGCCATTTCTCTGAAGGAGACTTTGTTCCTTTTAAGGGAGAATGGTATTTAGAAATCAAGATATGTGAATAGGTTTTGCCATTGCTTATGCGTGTATATTCATTACCAAGAGTTCACACTGACACCTTTAATTACAATCCAACGTGGCAGGATTTAGTCAGTCCTTCCTTCTCCTTTCCTTATTTGTATCTCTCTGATAGGAGAAACCTGGCTCTCATGATCCATGATATATTTACTTTTTTGCTCAATTCCTGGAATATAAAAAACTTGTTTTAGGATTGCTAATGTACACTTCTGGAAAAAAAAAAGCGTACCAATTAAAGCTTAATATTTGATTAAAAGTCTTTTTGTCTTTAGCCTGAGGGCATTAGTTCAAAAACTGACTTCAAAGTTACCTGGGTTAGATCTTTCCTCACACTGCCACTTCGGTATGGTTATATTCATTTATTTCCGTTAATATTCAATTTTGAATCTCCTACTATATTTGTTGATTTTACTTATTTACTTTGAGTTTGTGAAACATTAGCATAATTCCAAAAGTCAGTACTGTACCAGAAAGTACAGAGAGTCTTCATCTCCTCTATTCTATCCTTTCCACCGCATTCTCACCCATGCCCTGTAGCTGACCAATCTCATTATTCATTGGTTTATTCTTCCTTCATTTATTTTGCTCAAATGAGCAAACACCTGTATATGTGTTTTTATTTTAATTTCTCTTTTTTACAATAAAGGTAGAACGATTGAGATGATTTATCATATTTCACTTCCTTCATTTAACAATATAGCATGGAAATCATTCCACATAAGTTCATAGCTCTCTACATCATGCTTTCTTACTGCTGCATAATACTTTAATTTTGGATGTATCAATTTGTTTCTTAGATATGAGCATTTAGATTGTTTCTAAAATTTTAAAATTACAATCAAGTCTCAGATGAATAACCTGCATATATATTTTCATAGTGTCACAGCGTAGCTTTAGGGAAAATTCCTAGAAGTGGGATGGTAGGGTCAAAAGACAAACACATATTGCACTTTAAAAAAATTTTTCTAGACAGAGATCTTTTTTTTCCCCTCTTCAGCAGGTGTGGTACCAAATCCTCTTCTACTTAATCTGCCATATCGGACATATAATAAAACCATTATACATATTTGCTAAATGAATAAAATTCTGCCAGGTATGGGAAATTTGTTGAGAAATAAAACTACTTTGCCTAAAATCCTGGGAAGGAGAATTTGGTTTTGAGAGAAGCTCTGAAGGAGGAATAAGGTATAGGCATCACAGAAACATGCCAAAGGAGACAAAGCTCTTGAGGTGACTGGGCTCAGCTACCAACTGCAAGGGAGGCTAGAAACAACCTCTGAAGTGAAAGGGGAAACAGGGAATGGAGAAATTGCCACGTTCAGTCCTATTGGCCTCCATATGAGCAACGTCAGCAGCACAGGTTTTCAGATACAAAATACCCTACACAAAATTAGGTACTGAACTTAAATCCTCTGCAGAAATTGAACTTGGGCTTCAGAAAACACAATGTCAGCTTACGTATATTTCTGCCAATTAAATTGGCAAAATACATATATATGTATATGAAAGTTGTTGAGTCCACTTGAATGGATTTTGTGCCTTTTTTCCTAAAGAAAACAGTTAAAGCAGTAGGGAAATTAGTCTTAAAAGTTAGAAAGTCTGTTACCTCCTCACAAAGAGAAATTGACAGAATTGTAATGCTTACAAGGGTTCCCTGTGACAGTGGTGTGTCAACTCAGCACAAGTCTGTACCCAGTTTTAAAAAAATCTATTACAAGCTTCCCTCATTCATCACTTTTCATTGCTTAGTTCAGATTCAGAAAAATGTGAATAATGCATAAGCTCAGATGCTTTCTCCATTATGGTGAGTAACACCATGGTGAAGCTGCTGCTTATTTTGGCAACTACAATTTGCTAAGAAGTTTCTTTCAGACCTTGCACCATTTCTCTTTAATAAGATGTTTGTTGCCTTTTAAGTTCAAGGTATGTGTTGTGAAATCATTAGTGTTTTATTTTCAAGCACTTACATTTATTAAAATACTTTTCTATTAATTCTATGATTTTCCTTGACAGTCTTTTTTGTTGTTGTTTGGTTTTTTTGCGGTTCGCGGGCCTCTCACTGTTGTGGCCTCTCCCGTTGTGGAGTACAGGCTCTGGACGCGCAGGCTCAGTGGCCATGGCTCATGGGCCTAGCCGCTCCGCGGCATGTGGGATCTTCCCAGACCGGGGCACGAACCCGTGTCCCCTGCATCGGCAGGCGGACTCCCAACCACTGCGCCACCAGGGAAACCCAACAGTCTTTTTTATAATAATGTATCACAAGTACTATTGCTTGTCCTAACTTCTACATTTATTAACATTTGTTAGGCACTCATCATATGCTATTTGCTTTAATTGCAGTATTTAAAATCCTCTTAAAACCCCTGACATAGCTGTTATTACCTTCATTTTGCAGATATGAAAATTGAGGCTCAGAGATATCCAGTAGCTACCTCATAATGGCAGAGCAAAAAGGTGACAGGATGGGAGTTTCAATCTGACAGTAGTGCCAACATTTGATTTCAACTTGAATTTGTCTCTCACCACCCCTTGTCATGTGATAATGATGTTGAACTCCCAGTGAGTTCAACTAAACCAAACTGTGACAGCGTAATATTAGCTTAGAACAATTTTTAAGCATCACTCTCCCTGTTGCCCTTATAGAACTTAAATAACAGTTGTATTTAAGAGGTAAAAGAACAGTATTCTCTGCATGCTATTCACTATTAAAATGTCAGATTTAAAGTATTCACAAATATAAATTTTCTGTGTATCTCACTTGGAAAATATTCTCCATTTTATAAAAGCTTATAGTTATTGAGTCATAGTACACACCAAGCCCTGAGCTATGCATTAAAAACAATTTATGTTATTTAGCCCTGATCACTCACCAAACTACAGATGTATACATTTTGCTGCCTACTTGACAACACTTAGATGCCACATGGGCACTTCCAACTGTGCCTGTCCCTCCTTTCTGACAACCTGTTTGTCTCTATTTTTCTCCATCTCAGATTTGGGAACCAATATTGCTTGACCTCTCAGGCCAATACCCTAGGGGTCAGATTTGAGTGTATCCTTTCCCCTGTCTTCTACATCCAATTTATTGTTCAGTCCTGTCAATTCAAATCTCCAGATATCTTAAATTCAATTACTTTTATCCATCTTTATTACTGTCACTCTAATACAGATCATATCTCTTACCTTATATACTGCTTTTCATCACCACCAGTTTCTTGGCCTCCAATCTTGTCTCTTTCATCTCAAGGTAATGTGAGTAGTCTTTTGAAAACATCCACCAGATCATATCCATTTCTTGGTTGAATGTCTTCCTATTTCTCCTAAATTTAATCCCACAGTCTTTACCAAAACCCCTGCCTAATTTTTCGATCTTGTTTTCCATAACTCTTTGCCCTTGCTCACTTCCCTCCACCCATAATGCCCATCTTTTAATTCCTTAAAAATTCCAAGATTTTTCTCAGTGCAAAGATTTTTATTTGCTATTCTTTAGACTTAGAAACACTTTTCCCCAAACATTTCACACAAAAGACATTTTCTTGTTAGTTCAAATGTCACTTTCTCAGAGGGCCTTTAATGATGACCTCATATAAACATGACTTCCTTCATTTGCACTATGTCAACTCATAGTACATAAAATACACATAGTACATATCCCTATCTATCTCTCTATCTATGTATTATTTATTAATTTGTTTATTGGCTATCACCATAAACTAAAATGCAAGCTAAAAGAGGGGAGGGTCATTGCCTACAAGCATGCTCAATACAGGTTAGGTATTAATAGCTGTTCAATGAATGAATAAGTAGAAACTCAGAACTACACTATAAGATGCAAGTTATTGTAACCTCATTTTGGGGGGCTAAGAAAATCAAGGCTTAGAACCTTACAGAAAATTTCTGAGGATCATAAATCTAATGTGTTTTAGTTCAGACACAAGTCTGGATGATTCCAGAGTCCAGTCTCTAATCATTTTAATCATATGTTCTGCTTAAAATTATTCTTCCCCTATAATAGATACTGTGCTGGTATTTTTCGTACACTCTTAAGATGGGCTTTCACTTGACCTGTAAACCAGTTTGGGAGGTAAAGGCATTATGCTGCTCAACAAGCCCTTGTGATTCAAGTCCGTTACTTTGAGCAGCAATTATAGAGACTAGAGTGAGACTGTGATGTCACCACCCCTCTTCCAACTGAGTAGAAAGTTCTGGAATGCCAGTTTATTTTCCAGGTCATTACTAATCTGGGCAGCCTGGGCCTGCAGGTAGCTCTGATAGATCTACTTGTCATGATAATGAGTCACTTTCTTATAGTAGCACAGATTAGAAAGTGTTTTCCACTAAATCTCTAGGGAAACAATTTTTAGAGGACAAATAATCTATCCTTTCAGGTTATAATAAATCTTGTAACACCATACAAATATCATAGAATTTGTCTATCTATGGAACTACATTTCTCCCTATTACTACCAAAGATAGAATGGTTTATCAACAAGGGCTCCATACAGAGCCTCTATTAAAATGGTTGTAACTTCCAGGATCATCAGGAAATTTTATAAGGAATCCAGAGAAATAATTTTTCTAGTGTAAGACATCCATTTGATTAATTTCCCCATATTTATCTTTAAATATTTATTGGATAGTCTTTGTAGAAATTTCAAGAAGTTTCTATACATCTATCTATATAAATACACAATAAAAGAAAATGAGTAAGAAGTTTTATTACATTTTTCTACTTCTACTAATTTTCACTAGTTCAAAAAGGAGGAATCCACAGAGGCAGCTCATGGATTTATTCTCCACTCTGCTAGTACATACTTTTCTAATCTCGGATAAGCAATGACTAAGGTGGGTATCAAATACATAAGTTATAACGTGGTGGATGAGAACATGACTCTCTTTCAATGCAATATGCATTTAATGTTCTTTTTCCAGTTATAGTAGTGACTCTTCTGAATTAGAGAAGTTTCCTGACTGCTGTGGCCTCTTTTGTATACATAATTTACTTCAACTTATAGTAAAACATGCTAAACTGAATGATAGTGGCCTTTTTACTTATGTGTGTCATCCAGTAGATGCTTAGTTCCTTAAGGAAGAGATGTGTCTTAGTCACTATTTATTTCAGTTGGCTTCACTTTTGATATCCGGCACCAGCTCTGCAATCATTTGTGAACAAAAGGATGAACACTTTCTCACCTCTTCCATTTCTGATAAATATACATTTGGCAAACAGTCAGCAACCATTAATGGATTCAAGTTTTAAATAACCAAGTGAAAAAGGTTATTGTTTAAAATTAACTGGACAGACATGATCTCTCCCTCTGAATTATAGGGATTATTTTAATAGACATATGCTAATTAGTGGTTCATGATTGCCTCCCATTGCCCACCCTCAGAACAGCAAGAACAACGTATACACCATATCTTATGTTAAAGACTGAACGTCGAATCAAAGGGAACCAATGAGGCAAAGAGATCCAGGTTCTAACTATAGTCATAATCCTATTTTACCCAGTAAAGAAAGTATCAGATCAGATTTTAGCAGGGCAAGGTATTTTTTCACCATAAGTAGAGTTCTCTGGAATACAATTTTTTAAATGAGTAAACTTGCATGATTACTTCATTAAATTAACCAGACTTAGAAAACTATAATATGAAAAAAATCATAGAGTTTGAGTTTTTAGTGTTGATTCCTTCTAAAACCAAATCCAGAAGAGCTGGATATACTGAATGAGAGTGAATATAAAACACAAGTGATGTCCCTTTGTTTCATAAGGGAACGGATTTATAGAAAACTGAAGGGTGAAATTTTATAACTCAAAACTTTCATAATCATGTCTGTAACAGAAAGAATCTCTTATTTCTGTAGGAAATAAAAGTCACAGCATTGAAATGACTAAGTTACTCACTGGCAAAAAGACACTGAAAATTTCTCTTTTCTTTTTACATCTCTAAGAATGAAAATAGCAAAATATGCGTTGAAATGTCTTTAAGATATTACATTACTTTAGAAAAATGATACATTTTTTGAGATGTGTATATAAAAGGATGAGATTGAAACCTAATGTGTTTTACGATTGGGGAATGGAAATTAGGCCATAGCTAGTGAGTCTGAGAAGCAACTCTGTAATTGAAAACCGTGAGTAGTTAAGAGTTCACTTCTGAGCTCACGTATTGATGAGCTTCATAGCACACTAGCAGCATCCTGTTTCAGAGATAGGGGAGCAAATATATGTGTGAAGTGTCTCCCTCCCTAGCTCACATCTCATTGTTGAAAGTGCCATGTGTTAATGGAGCTGACTGGCCTTCTGCCTGCTGCTGACCTGATAGGAAGTTTCTGGGAGGAAGCCAGAAGGGATCTGCATTACCTGCCAACTAGCCTCCTTCTCCAACAGTTATGCTGATGTTGTTGAGTTTAGTTGAATAGGACACAATTCTCTTTCAGGGCTCTTTGGTTAAGACTTTATGCATATTGTCTCATAATAAAGAGAAGTCTTTTATTTTTTCCCATATTTAGATGAGGAACGTACAGTATTGAAAGGTCAGTTATCCAAAAGGCCAACCACTGACAGAACCCAAATTCACACTCTGACCCCAGAGTTTGTGTTTAAAACACCACTCTATGCCAGTTAAGACTCTTTTATGGTTATAAATCGCAGTAGAGAAAGTCTATGTTGAATCCATTATTGACTTCAGGATGTTTTATACTAACAAATCTCTGTAAGGACATGTAGGAAGATCCAGAGTTCTTGCTTCTCATTTGGTATTCATTTGAGTCAAATGAAAGAGCAAAACAAATAAGTAAATTGAAAGGCATTAGATGAATAAAACTACATCAGAATAAACTCTCCATGCTTTTCTTTTCTTTCTTTCTTTTTTCCTTTTTCTTTTCTTACTTAAACCAGGGTCTGCCATTAGATAACATCATCTATAGTCTGTAAGGCTTAATCTATTTCTTGAGTGTAGGTTTTTAATTTGGGCAGAGTAGAGCTGTGAATTGAATAAACATTGAGAAGAGCTGGGAAAATGTGTTAATGAAGAAAGTGTTTCTGTCATGCAGTGTCCAAAATGAAAGGAGTGTTTAAGGATGCCTTGAGCAGTATCCAACTCAGCCTTAATGATGACACCTTAAAGACTTCCTAGCTCTAAAAATAATTTCCCTTTAATTACTTTTCCAGAACTTTAAGGCACAAAGGTATTGTCACTTTAAATACAATTGCA
The DNA here is from genome assembly GCF_003676395.1 of Aethalodelphis obliquidens. NCBI lineage: Eukaryota > Metazoa > Chordata > Mammalia > Artiodactyla > Delphinidae > Aethalodelphis > Aethalodelphis obliquidens. Next base: position 5,031,503 of record NW_020837955.1, on the reverse strand, counting down.
TCAATTTATTTTCAGCATTTCTGTCAAGGCTTATTTAAATGCCTTTTCTCTATCTTTTATTAAATGCCTTTGCCTATTGGTAACAGCATCACTGTGTTGTTTATTTGAATAACTTTTGTTTGAACTGATTAACACCTCTGATACAACACCACATATACAAACATGCACATGCACACAGGCTTTCCTAGTTCAATCCTTTAATTTTTCACATATGCTTATTCACAGTTTTTATATGTGTTGAAATTCAAGTGCTTTTGAAAACACTCATTATCAGTAGTATCTTTTCCTGTAATTAGTTTTTTTTTTATTACGTTAGTTCATTCACCCATAACTCTTTTATTTTAGTGCAAATAAACTAGGCAATTAAGTCCAGAACTAGGTAGTTTATATTACTGCAAATATTTTTCTTATTCTGAATTTGCGCTGATGTTTTACTTTGCATTCTTTATCATTGCAGGATAGGTTCCTCTCATTAACCTATAGACCTTTAGGGCAAGGATGACACTATGTCCCTCTCTCTGTACTCTGTCATGGCTGGAAGCAAAAGTCCTTTCCAGATTCTTTCTGAACATATACGAGGCAATGGAAAAATGATTCTGACAGATTTTATGTTTGTTTCAAATTACCACAGTAGATAAGCTCTAACTTCAGAATGTCACATGATCATATAATATCTAAATAATTCTGGAACACTGCTACAGGATGGAGTCAATGTGTAACTAGGTCTTAACTTAATTCAAAGATCAGTGGATGGTGTCATCACTTTCTAGGTTCTGGATCTACCAACCTATTTCTCTACTCCCCTCCACACACATGCAAACCGTAAGCATGATCTGCCCAGTCATGGTCCTGTGGGCTTCCCGCCACTTCCACTCAATAGGTTGTATTAAAGACAAGTGAGTGAGAAGGATGATTGTCTGGTGATAATATTGTAGACAGTTTTAAGCCCAAAGGCTTTGGAATTAAACTGCCTGCCTGTGACTAACTTGTGACCTTAACCTTCCTAGGCCTAAAAAGCCTTAGTTCAGTGTCAGATAGGAAGTAAGAACTCAGTAGATATTATGCATGGCTTTATTGTTTTCCCTTCTAAAAAATATAGTTTAATAATATATGTTCCAGTATGGTTTTGATTTCTTGTATTCTTTCATATATTAGTAACTCATTACAGGAATAACACAATCACAAATGGCAGTAGAAAATCTCTGGTTTATACATTTCAAAAGTTATATGTAATGATAGCAGGCCATTTTATTTATTTAAAAGATGTATCCTGAATCTTTAAAAATTAGCTAGGCTATTTGGAACTGAATTGCAGAAAAATTTGATTTGTCTAGCTAGGTTTTTTAGGTAACTGATTATTTGTCTGTTTAGCTATTTAACAATTATTTAAATGATTGAATCAGATTAACAGTTTACAATTCCTAACAGGCCAGGAGTCAAGAGTCAAGGGTCCTGTTTTCATATTTGACACTAGCTAGGTGTGTGACCTTAGGTGAATTGTTTATTCAGTCAATTCTTCATTAGTAATATGAGATCATTTTGCTAAGTGTGCACTAGCTTAAATGAACTGATGGGGGCCTGGCACTTTTTATTATCAAGTCAGAATCAATAACTCAAAAAATTCCAGATCTGAAGGGATATGAACTTATCTAGTCCAAAGACACTAAATTGGAATGCCTATAGAGCCATGTAGGTAATTAAGATGAAGAAACTATAACAACAGTAGGTCAAAAAAGATGATAAAAGGCAATTAATAATCAATGTTGGAAATGTAGGAAAGCTTTTATCTTTTGCTTAAATGGAGACAAGGAAATCTGTCTAAAGTGGACAGTAACTCCTTGCTTCTCATTTATTGTTGCCACAGATAAGACAGTCCAATTTTGCCAGATTTTCTGATGTTCAGATGTCAAAAGATATTCTAAGAGATGCAAGAAATTAAGATTTTCTCATGAAATATTCTGAATTTTATATGTGAGCAACAAATTTGTTTCTTTTTAAATAATAGTTACAGCTAAACAAATAGACCATGGGACTGCATTTAGCCCAAGAACCACCGAATTGCCACCTTTCTATTCACTGCTTAAATTCCTCCACAGCATCCCAAAGAAGTGATCATTAAGTTTATGCTTATGCAATCAACCTGGTATCTTGGTCAACTATTTTGACCTTTGGGCATTTTTCTTTTTTAATTAAAGAAAAATTTGTTTTGGCTGCACTGAATGGCATGTAGAATCTTAGTTCCCGGACCAGGGATCCAACCCGCGCCCCCTGCAGTGGAAGCACAGATTCTTAACCACTGGACCGCCGATTCTATTTGGGCAGTTTTGATAGAAAGTTATTTTATTGTATTGCTTTTGCTAAAAAAAAATAGTCTCAGTAACTGTCAGATTTATCTATCTTTTTCCTTCTCTTAAAACCATGATGAGAAATCTAATCTGTCTACTCTATCTGTTGAAGAAAATTGTCCCATTCCTGCCCCCTCAATAACACCTAAGTCCTTTCTTATTTCAATTATTTCAGATAAAGCTGGAGTTTCTTCATCCTTCTGATTGAAACTGCAGAATTGATAGACTTTCTCTGTATTCTTAGAAGTGTTCTAGACGGAGCTAACTCCTGTAGTCTAGACTTGGTCCATCAGCATAGTGTGGGAGGGCTATCTTTTTACTATACCACTTTAGCACATGAAAATCTCGTTACTGGAATTACTTTGCTTCTAATTATTGCAACTATTATATTAACATTAGTCTCCTTTTTGTTTTCTGAATTTTCCTCATACCCTATTCTGCCTAACCCCAAAATGAGATATCCTTGGGCTCCTATATTCAGTAAAATTGGTCAGAATCTAGCTCAAATAATATATTTCCCCAAAGTTGGAAAGTTGTTCAGTGATCGTTTATATTTTTATGATGTTTTATGTATTTCATTAGTAGTTTTGGTCATAGTTTTAGAAACTACAAGATTATTTAAAAAATCAAAAACATTTTTACAAAATTATTTTATAACTTTCCTTTAAAAATCAAAACCATTTATTGCAACTAGAAAGACTACACTTTTAGCTCATTAGAAGATTGACATAGTTCATACTTATCTAAAGAGTAGCATAGAGTTTGTGAAGTATGGAATTTGGGGTAATATTGAGTAGCATATGGAATTTCTCTTCCTGCTCTGAAGTGATTCCAGTTTGTGTTTGAGAAAAGTGCTTGGTGATCATCTTTACAACAACTAATTACATCATTGTCTAGGCTCAGCAATGGTCTATTCATTGTCTAGGCTCAGCAATGGATTTTTATTTTACATTTCCTGTATGCCCTGTATATTCTTCCTCTGGGGGTAATAATCTATGCATCTCTAAGAACAGTTCTAGGCTTCCATTTTCTGATTTACTAATAAGTTATTGTGTAAGAGGCTATCACCCTGCCAAGGACAAAAGGACCCTTATTAATTGTAAGGTGGTGAGGTGATGTTACCCTGAGTGAGTCATATAATGTAGCATTGTGAGCCTATAGAAATGCATCATCCACATCTTCCCTACATCTCTATGTTAAGTGCCTAATGAGGTCAGTCAGGGGCATGCAGTTTTAGCCACAACTTTGAGAGCTATTTGTCTCTGTACAACTTCACATGGAAAAGTTTTTTCTCGTATGTTTCTGGTGGAAATATGTGGTATGCTGACTGTTCATGTGAGTGATTTTTAATAGATTTACTTACATCCTATTATGTTGGGGTGGGGGAGAGGCAATGAGACAGGAATGCAGATTTGAGGCCCCCTCCCCAGTTTCCTAGGTACCTGAATTTGTAAACTTTCCCCTACAGTCCCCAAGAAGAACACATTTGTGGTGGGAGTGTTCTTTTACAGTCGAGAGAACCCTAAACTTCAGTGGATCAGTACCTCAACTCCCTAGCTGTTTACTTCTTCTTTAGTAAATTTGCATTTGAACTAGTTCTGAAATCCAGTTCTTCAGGACCTCTATATTTTCTTCATCACTCAGCAGCCAAATATCTCAACTCTTTGTCTTTCTACCAAATCCTTGCTGCCGAATCACTGCTCTGAATGAACTTTTTTGTTCATTTTCCTTACTCCTGCTTCTGTCCTGCCAAACATTTTAGGAGAAAATTGCATGTTTTTGCTGACTGACTTTATTCAAATATATGAGGGAAATGGGGAGATGGTCAAAGGGTAGCAGATTTCAGTTAGAAGAATAAAATTCTAGGGATGAATAAATTCTGGGAAATCTAATGTACAGCATGGTGACTATGTTTAATAATAGTATATTGTATACTTGAAATTTGCTGAGAGTAGATATTAAGCATTCTCACCACACACACACGTACACACACACAAAGAGGTGTTTTTTCAGTCTTTAAGATATTTGTATTTATTTATGTGTGATTTATTTTCTCATTCCTCTGGAACTGTACTCCCCTGGTATTCTGGAACAGCTGGGTCCAGTATTGACCATTGTTGCCACATTCCCAAACCGTTAGTCTTTTTTCTAAAGCTTGCCTCATTTCTCTTATTATTGTTTCGATTCATTCTGAGCCACAATTTCTCTGTAATCTCTTGAATAGAATAAAACATACTTTATAATCTGCAGCAATTGTTTTATTTGTCCACAACTCTAGCTATTATAGTGAAGGTTGGTTTGTTCAACAATAGGCTCCTCTGTATACTTCTGCAAGTGGTACACCCCAGTTCTCTCTGAGGCTTCACTCTCTTGTTACCTCCTTACTCTTCTAGCACATTTGCTTTTGTCTTGTTGCCTTTTATTGGTATCTATCTCTCTGTCCAGTCCTTTAGATATGTGCTTCCTATTGGACTATCGTCTATTTGGGGCATTGTTGTTTGGTAAAGTGGAGTGCTAACAGAATGGATTCTAAAGGCATAGAGCCTTGTCTTGCAAGCCCAGTTGAACCTGGGCAAGGCGAACTCAGACAAGCTATTTAATGACATGAAAGTTTTTTTATCTGAAAAATTGAAAGAAACAATATACTAAGGTGTTTCGTTAGTTTTCTATTTTAAGTTAGGGATTTAAAATAACACAAACGTATTATCTCACAGTTTCTTTTTTCAGAAGTGTAGGCGAAGCTTAATTGGATCCTACATTCAAAGGCTTACCAGGCTAAAATCAAGAAGTCAACCAGGGCTACAATTTCACGGGAAGCTTGCGGTCCTCTTCCAAGATAATCGATTGTTAGCAGAATTCAGTTCTTTTTGGTGGTTAAGACTGAGACCCTCACTTTATCACTTGCTTGCTGTTAGTTAGGAGCCTGTCTTCACTCCCAAATGCCACCCACCATTCCCTCTACAACATGGCATTTTGGGACAAGATTCACAATTTTAGGGCTAAATTTAAGATCTGATGTACAGCTATGTTAACAATTGGAATGAGACATTAGGAGAATTAGGTTTCAACTGGAAAGTCAAGGAGAATAAAGTTTCAACTGGAAGGCCATTCAGGATGTACCAAGTGGGTAATTTGTGTAACAGCAATTTCCTGTAATAAAATTAATATTTACCAGCAACCTGTGGGATGTTAAGTCACAATAAAAATAGTTAACTGAGACCATGAGACCATGTTTTTATTCATGGTAATTTCTGTCCATTTATTTGTGGAGTGTAAATGAATCGAGAGAGAAAAGTAAACTTGGTAGGGAGGAAAATAAAGTCCTTCTCATAGCTATATAATAAGATGCTGGTGCACAAACCACCATATAGTTAAGACAGATGTACTTTCTGTGCCTTTTTTCCTTACCTGCAAAGTTAAACATATAATAATCTTGCAAACTTCTTAAAGTTTAATGATTTGTTCGCATGGATACTGTAAGAGGGCGTTTAAGGACGTTAATGTTAATAGGGTTATTTAGGGATGTCACTTTCTAAAAGCAATTGTAATAGCTAAAAAAACACTATGGACATCATTCTCTACATGTTGCTTTATAAGAGAAATCAGTAGCTACTCATGTATTCAGCATTCTCTGTGTTTTTAAAATCTGGAAAAGAGAATTTATGGGAGATTATGAAAGAAAGAATTATTACATTAATGACATGAAAGTCATTTTGTGAATATAAATAGATAAGAAAGAATTAATACATGTATACCATTTAGTGTAAATAAATACAGCTGAAAGGTTGAAAGGACCTGAAGTTAAAGAACCTCTGAGTCACATGGAATCAGGAAATTCTTGAGAACCAAATTATTTTTAAGGATCTCACAAGGGCAGAAGCACACATTGGGGGAAGAAGGGAATCAAGAATAAAGGCATTATGTAAGGTAGGGATGACATGATAAACGGAGGTCAGTGAGACATTGGCTGGCAGGAGCCCAAGGGCCACTTGAGAAAATTAAGGTGAAACGAAATTAATGAACTATAGCTGCTGAGGAGACCTTCACAGTAGCTATGCTACCCATAGGAAAGGTGCTTTATGTTCTTGGGCAGGTGAGTGAAATACAAAAGGACCTTCTTTAAGATGATAATAATAACAACTAACATTTATTAAATGCTTAATTACCATAAAATACATGTCTTAACTCACTTTTCATGGCAAACCTATGAGGCAGGTGCTATTATTATTTCCATTTTATAGCAGGAAAATATATCAACACAGAGCAATTTCATAACTTCTCCAAAGACAGAGATAATAAATGATTCAGTGGAGATTCAAATCCAAATAGCCTGACCCGACACCCCATAACAATCCCCATGCCATAGTGCTGCTCAAGACAGTTATTCTAGAAGTCAGCATGAAATGAGAGGAATGGGTCAAATTGCATTACAATGAAATCAACTTAAAGTTCAAAGCAATCCATTTTTCCCCCTGAAGATAAAATGAGGAATAATTTATCTTCCCATATCCTGCCAGTTTATCTCTGTATTCATCTCATTCTGGAATGTAATCTATACCTGTGAGTTAAATAAAACAGTAAGCTTATTAAAAGACTCTAAATTCTTTAACGATAGTCTTGCACTTTACCTCTAGATATTTGATTAGGCTGAAGGTTCTTTTTTGTTTCGGTCATTTGCTATGGTATAATATTAAAATATTACAATCGAATTGTGATTTTTAACCCTTTGAAAAAGACTATTAATTTCTACCATACGTGGGAATGAAATATTTCCGAGCACTACTCACTCTTTTATATCTATATTGATACCTATATTATGATAAGAATGATGTCTGTATCATATTAAATACTCAATAAAGGAAAAATTTTACTATTTAAAATAACTATTTCATTATTAGTGAGACCTACTTATAATCATAGAGCAAATTCTGTTTAATCAATGAGTTCTTATGACACCTCATCAAATAAGCCTATAGCCTAGAATTGTCTTTACATTATTTAAAAACTTTAAATTGTTTAATTGCTTTTTAATTTAGCCTCATAACTTTTAAAAAAATTATTTATTTATTTTTGGCTGCATTGGGTCTTCGTTGCTGGGCGCCGGCTTTCTCTAGTCGCGGTGAGTGGGGGCTACTCTTTGTTGCCGTGCACGGGCTTCTCATTGCGGTGGCTTTTCTTGTTGCAGAGCATGGGCTCTAGACGCGTGGGCTCAGTAGTTGTGGCTCGCAGGCTCTAGAGCGCAGGCTCAGTAGTTGTGGTGCACGGGCGTAGTTTCTCCCCAGCATGTGGGATCTTCTTGGACCAGGGCTCGAACCCATGTCCCTTGCATTGGCAGGCGGATTCTTAACCACTGTGCCACCAGGGAAGCCCAGCCTAATAACTTTTTAATTTAACCTTCTCCATGATTGTCTTTGATGTATCAAGACTGAAATAATATACTGGGGAAGTCCACTGAATTTTTCCTCAATTTATATGGCCCATGAGTCTCTGATTCCTACATTAGCTTTTTTCCCCTGAGTTTTATAAATAAAATTACATTACAGATTAGCAGAATTTTGTCTCAGAAAAATAGAATAAGGGGTGAGAATGGGAGGAGTCATTAATGTTTACACCGTACCCTACTACTTCTTCCATTTATTCTTCCTACTTAGGCAAAAAATCTGTGAGAGATCTTATTGATTCCAGTGCAAATAAAATGCAGAATTTGCTTTTGAATGCAAGAGCCAACCAACATTAACAATAATATTTTAATGTCTTCTTATGGGAATAAGAGGAGGAATCTGTGAGAACTGAGAAGATACACTGATGCAGTTTGGTTTTGAAATACGCCTATTTTCTTTTCTTTCATTACATTTGTACCAAATTATAAATATCACAAAGAATAAGTTAAACATATTCTAATGAAACTGTGGATTTTGTTGATTAAATAGGCTAATCATGCAGAGATTTAAGGTCATGTAAGAGTAAATATGTTTAAATCACATTAACATTACTAGTGTAATTTAATTCAAATTTTTACAAAAAGTGTAAATACTTGGTAGTTCAGATTCCCATTACCAACTTCATTAGTTGAAATTCCACTCTGTAGAAGAAATATCTACAAATTTGCATCCCAGAAAGAATAATTCTATGTGTGTTTCAGAGACAAATCCCTTTCACAAGAGGTAAATAGCAAGCTTCATGCTGGTGAATGAGAATCTTTAATTCGTTATGATGCCTCACTATTAAATCAAGAAAATGATAAGACTTTAGTTCACTTTTCAAGTGTATAGGGAAAAGCGACACAGTTATTGCTAAAATATACCATCCATTGTAGTCAGCAAGTACAATGAAGCCAGAATTTTTTTGATGAAACAAGCTGACAGCTCATTATGTATGGATGCACATTTATCACTTTAGGAAACTCTTGATCTGTTGGCATGGGAAAGCTGAAGAGAAATAGAACTATAAAGAGTGATTCCAAGTTAAATTAAATTATATTCTTAAAACAGGTTCATTTGGCATAAATGACTTAGCATATATATATGTGCATGTATATTCATATTATACATGTATAAATATGTGCATTTAAGACATGTAATATGCCTCTTTCTTCATTTTTCCTGCTCCCCTCCCTTTGCAAAATTTAAGCAAACTTCTTGCCTTTTCTCTCTTTCACTACCTGGCAAATTCTTGATTATGCTCTAGTTCTAGCATAAACCTCATTTCCTCTTTCAAAAGTTTTATCACTAATTCTACCAGAAATATCTCTAGCTCCTCACATTTGTAGCAGTTTTTACTTATTATTCCTCATTCATCCTTCATTATCAAGTATATTATTGATATCTACTATAGGCTAGGCCCTGTGCAGTGCAGATATAACATGGATAAGACCATTTTCTGTTGAGAATATGGTGATAAAAAACATAATAGACATAATATCACATATATTTATGTGTTCCTCCATTGATCTTCTTTAGATCATGAACTTTTTAAAAAGTACTGTTTTTCTGACAGTTGTATTATCCTTTTTTTCTATCAGTATCTAGCAAAGTGTTATGTAAATAGTTATTGCTCACTAATCATTTGTTGAAATTTATTGACAAAGGCTGTTTATTTATTTATAGATTTGAATGTTTTCATAAGGCAGGTTTGTAAATGCTAGTTAGTAAGAGTGCATTTCCATGTAAGTATGACTGGCATTACTTATAATTGGGTAACTGACTGCCTACAGGTCATGATGCTGACCTGGGAAGGACCCTTATTCATCCAGAACCTACACTCAGAACTTAAGACAATTGGAATTAGTTTATGAAAAAGATCAAGTACTTTCTCAGAGAGTATAATGAAAAATGCAGCTCTTATTAGAGTGTGAATTTGACGTATTAACCTTAAAATGTGACATCAGATTTTACTTGAGCGCCGTTTAGTAGTGGGATTGGAAAAAAACTCTAAACAAGCAAATAAAATGACTTCAAAATTTCCTTGAGTTAGTATTTCAGTTAAATAAATATTAAATACTACAAGCCAATTATTTCAGTAAGCATATGTATAGTTATACGTAGGAAGAAAGCTTTGAAATCATGTTTTTTTCAGTGGAGTATGTTGAGGTTGTGTCTGCATAAGGTAAGTACCCAGATATCTATAATATGTAACCCCAGAACCATGCCCTTGGTAAGGAAAAGGAGATATACAGCTTTATTAAACAATTTTTATTAGTTAGTCATGCATACATAATCCAGAATAATGTACAAAAATGTATTTAACTTGTATGTCATATTTTCCAACTCGTAGATGCACAAGATCTTGGGCATATGAGACTGACTCTCAGGCTACTCTGTTTACCTCCAGACTCTTTGGTCTTAGCTATTTTTGAGGACAGATTTTAGCAAGGTATTTGCTGAATTTCATTTGATATATTTCTTGCCTGTCTCTGTATTTGTCTCTCCTCTTTTTTAAGTACTTCTGTGAAACTGTTTTTAATGGAAGTTTGTGTGGCAAACCTTTTGAGGGCTTGTATGTCTGAGCATACTATTATTATTATGTTCTCATATTTGAATAATAATTTACCTGAATATCAAATTCTAGGTGCTAAGCTTCTCTTCAATGTGTTGAAAATTCTAATTTTAGCCTATCTACCTCTGAACTTTTCAACTGTATCTGATAATTTAAACCATTTAGTATCATGAGGGGAGACAGTCCAAGAGGACCGTCACTCTTCAGGGATCACAGAAGTGAAAATTGGGTCTTTGACAAAGCTTATCTGATGTTGAATTAACCATCTCTGGAACTGCCTTACTTCTAGACTCTGTGTGTGTGTGTGTGTGTGTGTGTGTGTGTGTGTGTGTGTGTGTGTAAAATAATAGTCCTGTGTTGAAAGAGAGAGAGAGAGAATACAATTTTTCTCCATTGTTGTTTGCATCCAGTGTTGCCATAGAAAAATATTAGTCTTATTTCTTTATACATGGTTTCTTTTTCTCTGTGTAAATAATTAGAAAGTCTTCTTTTTCTTAATCTGAGATTCTTTTTAATTCAGGAAAATTTATCTTTATTGTTTTTAGAGGTATTTCTGTGATGAACTCTCTCTCTTTCTCAGCTCCACCAGTAAAATACAAAAAGTCCTCCAGCATTAAATCCCCTTTATATATCAACAGATATATGTTTTCCTAATGAAAGGAGCATTTAGATGAAATAGATAGCAGAGCATAACCTCCCTGTTAGAGCCAAGTACCTCAGGAGAATATATAGAATTTCATGTTACCTGCAAAATATGACTATCATTTTCTGAATGTTTAATATCTACATACTATGATAAACACTTTACATGTACTATTTTATTAAGTATCATTACAACCTATGAGAAAATAATCATACCATCATTTCTGTGAGAGAACAAACAGGATATATGCTTCCCAGGATCCTACAGGTGGTAGAGCCAGGGCACAAATAAAATTCTGTCAGAGCCAATGCTCCTAACCATTGGATGCACCCACCTCCTTGTAAGATCAACAAGTGCAAATGTGGGTGACTTTGTAGGCTTTCCTTTCTTCCTTCAATATCAAATATCCCATTAAATCATCTTATAAGAAATGTCTATATGTAATTTGAAACTTCAGTGGTAAAATTTGCTTCCATTTATTCTTTAACTTCTTGTAGTTTTAGTTGAAATATAGTTACACAATTTAATGTGTTTCTGTTCATGTGGTATCTTTATATATAAAGGAAAATACTCATACATGATTTAAGCCATATTATGTTACAATCAAAGACTAAAAATATACAGAATTTAATAGATATAATGAAGAGTTGAGGTCTTTAATGTCTTAAAGATGCTTAAATACTTTCGGAGCTGTTCATATCATTTTTAATGACAGCACCAAAATTTTCTTGAATACATTATTATACCTTATTTGTGGAAGGTACAGTGCTAATAATTTTGGAACTTAAAGAGAAAACAATCATAATTACACAATTACAATTTTACCTTTTAATATATGTTTAATCCAGTATATGAACAAATGACAATACATGAGAAAATATGTTATGTGCCACCAAGTGTTGAAGAGGATGTGTATGCCACAGGAGCTCAGGAGAAGGGCAGCCCCACAGATGACATCTGCAAGGGAAGGAAAGGAGCTTAACTTAAAGAAGTGAGTTAAAGAAGGATAGCATCTCAGAAAGGAGGACAGTCTTGAACAAAAGTGTTTGAATATAAGAGAGGAATGACAATAGCAGAATTTAATACTGAGCTAACAAATATACTGTAAAACGCATCAGAGGAGGAACGATTTAAGTCAGGGTATTATAATAATAACCTAGGCTTAGAGTGTAGTAATGAGTGTTTAAAGATATATTTGCTTTTTTCAAAAGAGTGATGTACCTATAAATTTACTAATGCTTTTGTGATCTATGCTCTCTGACATTCCATTGGAGGTTATGTGGCTGAAAATCCAATTGTTCTCTGGCATATAGCCACAAGGGAGTACATATTAATTAGTAAAATATAAGAGAAACAGACTATAGCATGGAAGACCTGATAATATGGGGGAATTTTTAAATGCTGCTTTGAAATGTCATTAACAGCAATCAAGATGTAGAGCATGTAAATAGTTACCACATTCATTTGCAGCCTATGATCTCCTCCTGATGAAAGATTATGCATCTTCATATTGACACAACTTAGAGCCAGGCATATAGTAGGGGCTGAATAATTCATGGTTATTGAATTAAATTAAAATAGGTTGCTACCCAGAAGATAATACCTTTGAGAGGGAAAGTAGATAGTTATGTACCACAGAGTGTTTAAGTAAGAACATGCAAGTGCTAATGGAACAAAACGGAGGGAGCAAATAACTGAGAGTGATTTCAGTAGTTTCATAAAAGGAGTGGATTTTCATCTGGATTCAAAAAAAAATGAATAAGGTAGAAAACTGGGCATGTGTGGGAAGAATGTCTTAGGATTAGGTTGTGGAGAAGATATGCTCTATTGATGTAATCTATTAATGTAGGTGTGTAAGACAGAAATAAATATTGCATTAAAAAATAAATAGGGGCTTCCCTGGTGGCGCAGTGGTTGAGAGTCTGCCTGCCGATGCAGGGGACACAGGTTTGTGCCCCGGGTCCGGGAAGATCCCACATGCCGCGGAGCGGCTGGGCCCATGAGCCGTGGCCGCTGAGTCTGCCCGTCCGGAGCCTGTGCTCCGCAGCGGGAGAGGCCACAGCAGAGAGAGGCCCGCGTACCGCAAAAAATAAAAAATAAATAAATAAAATAAATTAATTAAATACCTATATCTCCATTCTTGTTTTGTAATATTCATTTGTAATTTGGCAAACATAATGATGGAAAATTAGAAGGCCTCCTGATTTGATGTTTTGCGCTGATGGCATAAAATATGGTATGCTTTTCTAGTAGTGAGACACAAAAGGGAAATTGTCACTGAAGTCCAAATTAATACAGTTTCAAAAGAAAGTAAGGAAAGTATTTTATCAATGGTAAGATATGGTTGAGGTACCCCATGTATTCAACTGTAATCATTCAACAAATATTTTTGAGCATCTACTATATGTCAGGCACCATTTTAAGATATAGATATTCATCCATGAATATAGATGAATACAAAAATATGTTACACCAAGAACACCACTTCCATGGGCTTAAGCTCAGCTGTGCTAGGTTAAAGTTCTGCTCTTCTTTTTGTTATTACCATATGTCTCCCATCTTTTCCTAACAGCACATCTATTTTTTCTTTTTTCTTTGGAAAACTACTTCCCTCATATTGAAATTGTCCAAATGATCATTGGCTCAAGTTCGGGCGATTTATCTTTGGAGTTTGAACCTTAACCAAGGCATATATGGCTGAAAGACATTTGGAGTTGAATTACTGAATTTCAGCTGACCTACCGTCCATGAACCTCTGCTGTTGAGATTTTGAGAATAAGTAGAAATGCTCCTTATTTTGTGAAGAAAGTCTGTATTTAGTGGGAAAGAATGAATTTGGGAAAGTAAAGCTCAGAGATGAAGAGAGATGAAGAAATGATTTGTCCTTTTGTAGGAGAGAGAGAACACTATTTAAGCTTCTGAATCTAATCATTTGAAACAGTGCCACTTTGGACTTCCCAGTGACATGTATCAGTGAAATCCCTCGGTTCTTAAAATATTTGACCTGGGTTTCTGTCTCTTAAAAACAAAGAGCCATAACCAATATATTACATATAGTTATTTCATTATTATGACAAATGCAGCTTTTATGAGAGCATTTTAATTTTAAGAAAACACAAAGAAGGGAAGAGTTTAGAGGGGCAATGACTTCTAAGCCTTACTCAAAAAAAGTTTAACTGGGCTTATATTTGTGAAATTTAGGAAAAATATTTTCTCTTTCTGTAAAAAATATATATATATTATATAAAATATTTATAATATAATGCATGTATTATATATTACGTGGTATATGTTTCACATAATATTATATACACACACATAGAGTCTCATAATCACGAGAGAAAGAATAGAATGGACAACAAGCTCCATTTCAGTCAGCAATTATATATATCAAGGAATTTAGCTTGTTAACACCATTCCGAGTAGGCTAAAATAAAATGATCAGAGGTATTGTGCAACTGATATTTATATTTTATTTATCCCAGGTACAAATAATGAAGGTAATGACTAGGAAGAAGATGTGAAATGAATAATTACTATCACATAAGTATTAAAGCAAGAAGATATAACCTTGAAGGGGTATTTTAAGCTCTGAAGTAATTAGTTACAAGAAACAAACTACCTGAAAAATTCAACTTTTCATGACATAAGATTTTATAGTTGAACTAGGTAGAAAAATAGAAATCAGATTAAAATTAAAATGATAAACTAAACCAAAGTTAAAACAAGAAAGAAATAGCTGAACAATGAAATACAAAGAAAGAAGATAACCATAAGGTGTTGCAGATACTATTGATATTGGTTATTTTCTTCTTCTTCTCAGCAGCCTCACCTTCCCTTTCTCTTTTTCTTCTGTTCTTTCCTTCTTCCCTTTCTCTTTGCCAACGGCAGTTTTTAAAAAGAGGCTTGGTGAAAATTCTGTGTTCAGTCTGAATACTTTTTAAAAATTATTCATGCTTGTAGTTAGCAAGTCAGATGGGTAAATAAATTATTCATATTTAATTTGTCAAACGGCATACTTCTGCTTTGCATCTCTTTATATTTACCAGTTTTCATCGATTGCATTTGTGTTCTCAGAATGAAGTAGTCTATGAAATTGAAAGTTGGCTTATAACTGAACAGTACATTTCTGATAATTTTTAGTTGAAAAATATTACTTCACAGAATATCTCATATAAAAATAAGCCTGAGAATGTTTCCTAAAACTTATAACCCATAAGTGCTTATACCCATATGATTCAGTGTTATAGTTAGGAAATTACAGCCATTAAGACTTTACTCTCAACATCTCCACTGCCAAATAGTTGAGAGATCTTTTACTTTTAGTAAAATAACCAAACATCCAATCAACCAACCAAAAACTAAAGTTATTATTTAAATAAAAACTTTAATGTACTATGGTGCTTTGAGGGAATAAAACTAATACATCTAAACATATTTTTGATAAGTACAAAGTTGTGCTATAACTGGGACTGAAAGAGAAGGGAATATTTTTATTACTTCCACATATACCTGAAAAACCAGTTGCTAGGGCAGACTAAATTCCCTTCACTAGGCTCGTTGAATTTGTGCTGGCCCTAAAGAAAGAGGTTAGGACAGACACTGATGGAGCCAATTTCTTGAAAGTTTTCATAGAATTAGCGTACCAAAAGCACTAATTCAAGGCTCAGAGGACAAAGCAGGACATAAGCTTAGGGACAGAGCCATCCCACCATAGTTCTGGTCCTTCTTGGAGAAGTGAGGGCTTTGGGAGTATCAGGAGGCAACACCACCTGCATGGGTGGTGGTGTTCAATTCTGAAACATCATCAACCGCGTTGGTTATAGTGAGCCCATCTTAAGCACCACTGCCTTAGGGATTTGACAAGATGGAAGTGAAGCTGGAAGAGAAAAACTAAAAACGAAGAAGACAGTCTACGATAATGAAAAACTGAGCATATAAGAGGTATGCCTGGGGAACT
Source organism: Aethalodelphis obliquidens (assembly GCF_003676395.1). Lineage (NCBI taxonomy): Eukaryota > Metazoa > Chordata > Mammalia > Artiodactyla > Delphinidae > Aethalodelphis > Aethalodelphis obliquidens. The sequence continues at coordinate 5,015,560 of NW_020837955.1, read as the reverse complement.
GTGCACAATAAATTGGAGACTTTGGAGGGAGAACATCATGCAGAAGGGCTGGAGTTTCCTTAAACCTCAATTGAATGTATAGACCTGTGAGGCTGAATACATTCTGGATAAATCTTTGATAACTATTTATGGCACAAAAGCTGTTTGAAATGTGTAAGTGGAAGTTTTTACAACACTTAGCAAAGACAGCGTGCAAATTCCCTTGCAGATGCTGAGGTTTTCAACTCCTATTTGCTGACTAGTGAGGTTTCAATAGTAAAGCATGGGTGCTTTCTGCATGTGATGGCTGTAAACTGTGAATTAGTGAATCCTGGTGGAAAAATCCAGCATTGGGTAATAATAATTATTCTTACTAGTGTACAACTTTCTTGCACATTAAACAATTAAAAATTGATGCAGGTTAAAAAATAGATCGTATTTCTTTTATTAAGAATAAAATGTATCTTATATTTCTCTTCTTAAAAAAAATGTGTATGTAGTCATACCAATTAGTGAAAGGGTGGAAGGAGACTACAAATTTTTCTTTATGTTTTGTTCTGTCTCATTGATTGGCATGATGCAGTAAGTACATTTCTGAAGGCATATGCTCTAGAAAGGCTTCTAGTATCTGCCAGAATGTTTATGGCAGCACTAATTTTTCTGCCTCCCCAACTACAAAAAAAAAAAAAAAAAGAAAAAGGAAAAAAAACAAACACAGGATACAGCTTCAGTATTCACAAGGGGGGAAAGGAAAATTGAATTCATCTTGATAAAACCATACTATGAATTACTGCAGAGCTGACAGAAAAGGATGTGAAATATACAACTCTTGAATTTGAGGCTGTCTGTTATTTGATTCCAAAGTAAAAAAGAAAATTCCAGAGGTATATTAATTGTATGATGACACTTTGTAAATAAAACCCATATATTTTCTATATATATTTTTTTAGGCTTGGAGAAAAATGTAGAATATATAGCCCAGGCTTACATTGGTTACACTGGAAAGTGACAGGCAGAAATGAACTTGCCGCACAAAATTTAAAGCTTAATAGCTATTTCCACAATTTTATTTTATTAATGAACTGTTTGTCTCTTTCTTGCCAATTCGTATGATTCATTGCTAGTTATTTTGTTAATCAGGATTCTTAATTTTAAACAATGCAAGCTGCCTCAGGTTGAGTTGAGCAGAAAAGGATTTTATAAAAATATTGGATAGTTCAGTGGATTATTGAGAGAGCTGAACCACCTCATTTGGAAAAAAAAAAAAAATCTTCACCTCATGATGTATAATTGTTACCAGTAAGTGAAGTATAGGTGCTCATATAATAGAACTAGCTGCTCTGTTTAATTTCCAAATGTTTGGTCACAAATTTTAATTACTGGGGTTTTCAATATGTACTGCTTGTTCAGCTGGATCTGATTTTGCTCTTCCTTCTCACAAATCCCTTGTTCTTTGTAAAAATGTGTTTTTTCCATATTTTTAGGAATTAGTTCCCCACTACCACCAAAACCTGCTAAAATTTAATTGAAATTCCATTGGGGAAAATTAATATCTTTATATTCTTAAGTTTTCTGCTTCATTAATTTGGCATGTCTCCATTTATTGTGAATATGCTTCATGTATTTATAGAATTTACGACCTTTCCCCATAATTATAGTTGTATATTTGATTAAGTTGATTCCTGGGTATTTAAAGTTTTGTTGCTCTTGTGAAACGTAAATCTTTTCCATTACATTTTCTGAAGGATTTTTGATGGTGTAGAGGAATTTCCTCAATTTATTAATTTTGCATTTTACAATGTTGTTGAAATTTCCAAACAGTTTTACTAGGTTTTTGGTTTTTGGGAGTACCATGTCATCTTGGAATAACTACACCATTATATACCCCTTTCCAAATGGTAAATATTATTACCATTTTCCTTTTTTTCTTATTGTTCTTTTTTTCCTTATTGTTTTGACCATCTCTTATGTAATATACTAAACAATAGTATAGATGATGGGTATCCTTGTCTTGTTCTTTATCTCAAAGAAACTGTTTCTAAATATTCTTTCCACTGAAAATGATGTGTACTATAGTTTTTACTAGCTAATCTTCATATATTATGTAAATTCTCTTAAATCTTTGTTAAAAGTAAATATGAAATTTTAGGCAGTGCTTTTCTGAATTTATTTAACTTATATTGCTTTACTTCTTTAGTCAAATAATTTAGTGCATTATAATAATAAACTTTTGCATACTAACCAGTCTTACATTTGAGGGATAAACAAGCCTTGGTCATATATATACATATATATATTTAAAATGGAGTTGACTAACTATAGCCCTTAGAGTTTTGTCTCTATATAAATAAAATTAATCTGAGCATTTATTTATCCTCCTATGTTTGTCTAGTTTGATATCAAAGTTATATTAACCTTGAGAAATATATTTTTGAAATTTCAATATTCTCAGGGTTTTGCAGAATTTTTGCTCTTCATGATTTTCAGATTATGGTTTTACATGTGTCTGGATGCTTTGCAAGTCATGTTGAGAATCTAACACTCAATAGGGAAGCTTGGTTCCTTACTTAATAGATACATGTAATTTTAACTTAGGACTTGTGCTCCAAAATGTGATAGAAATTTTAGGCTGCCCATTTTAATGTTGTATATTTGAAATCTGCAAACCAGACCAATTGAAATAAATATATTTCACTATATGAAAAGCCTTAAGGGTCTACTTCATGCTGTTTAACAGTGTTTGTTCCACTCCAGGCAAAAATTTAACTTCATCATCATCTTTCAGTATTCCATCCATGGCAGTGTCATATGTGAACAAATATAAGTATCAACATGAGTTTCTGTGATACAGGGTCTTCTTATTGCCCAATTGCAAATGACATAAAGATGTAAAATGTCAATGAAACTCCACATTAATTACTATGTAACAGGTAAAAGGATTGCTTACCTGCTTTTATCAAAATAATTGGATAGCTGAAAATATGTGTTTGGAGCTGCATTTTAAGAAATAAAAGCTAAAAATATAGCATTCTTGCTCCTAATCATACCAACTCTCCTCCTCCTCATGTTGACATCTTAGAACCATTTTGTTTCAATTCTTTTGTCCACTCATAATGAGGATTAAGATAAGTATTAGAACATAAGTAATGCTAGGGTCTAGAAAGGCAAATATTATTAAACAACACGCCTTAGTTTAAATTGAGATTTTTAACCATTTATCTGATACTTGAGTACAATGGGTCTCTCTCTCTCTCTCTTTCTCTTTCTCTCTCGCTTGCTCTCACTTTCTCAGAGAAATATTTAACCTAGTGTTCAGAGAGTTCTTTGGATCCAAGTTACAGTGCTAAGATCAATGTTAGAAAATATTAAATAAACAGATAAAAATGGATAGCTGAATGTTTTCAGCATCAGCGATTTAATTGAACAAAAAAGAGACTCTCAAAGATAATAATTCTCAAACTTTCATAATGGATCAAGACTATGTCCGATAATTTTCTGACAAACTAAGGTAATCTCAAAGGATTCCCTAGGTTTAGAAAATGTCTAAGTAATGAGAATTTAAATGAGACAGCATAGTTATTTGCAATTAAACTATACAACAGTTATAATTTTAAGACTATAAGCTCCAAAGTGCTATCAAGTAGCTTTATGAATTATAGAAGATGAAAGGGGATAAAATACTACATAGGAACTGAAACTGATTATTTCTTATCTTACGCTCTTTGTTAGACACAGACAGCATATGCTCGTTATAATATTTAATGAGCAATACTGAGCTCAGCATAATCCCAGCTTCTATCTTTTCACAAAGCTGTTTATCTTATTATAAATCTAAACTCTAGTCTACTGTGGAATTGAGGGTGACAGAATGAGTCCTGTGTATATTAGTTGAAGCTTACAGTGGGAGATTTAGCCTGTAGATTAAGTGATGTTACAAGGAAACTGTAAGGAAAAGAGACTTTTCACCTCTATAGCATACATTAGCACATTTTGGATGGTAACATGATTTAGGGGGCAATGGTATTTTAGAATTTTTTTAAACATATGTGATTGAAGATTCAAGGATTTCCTATCCCTTATACAGAAAATCTAAATATGCCACAAGCATGGCATAGAAAAAAAGAGTATGGACTAAAAAGAGTATGGACTATTCAAATAGTCGTAGTTTCCTTCTTTTACTTCTCTTTTCTCCCTTTTGTATTTATTCTTTTAACCTAGAATTTAGCAAATATTTGTTGAACATGTCCTGTGTGCCAGATTCTATATGAGGCATCTGTATTTCCATGCAATAGCTGAGGATCTATGAACAGTTAGATAACTGCTCTGAATTTCAGTCTCTTTCTTTCTTTCTTTTTTATTGGAATAATGTCTTACTTAGTTCATTCAGCCTGCTATATCCAAATACCATAGACTACATGGCTTATAAATAACAGAAAATAACAGAAATTTATTTCTGAGTTTTGGAGGCTGGGAAGTCCAAGATCAAGTTGCAGACAGATTTGTTGCCTACTGAGGGTCAAATTTATGATTCATAAACTATTGTCTTTTCCTTGCTTCACATGGCAGAAAGATGAGGACTTTCTCTGGGGTCTCTTTTATAAGGGCACTAATCCCATTCATGGGGACTCCACCCTCATGACCTAACCATCTCCCAAAACCCCACCTCCAAATAATATCCCATGGGGTATTAGGACTGCAAAATATGAATTTGGTGGGGGTGGACACAAACATTCAGTCTACAGCAGATAATATCATCAGCTTTTTCAAATTTTGCAGAGGATAAGTGAGATTGTAGCTATGTTGATATAACATGGTAGCCACTGAATAAATAATAGCCATTACTCTTGTAGCTTAACAATTGTAACTTTAAAATATTTCATTGTAGTATCTCCATTGTGCTTGCTTCCAGTAACTTTATTATTTTACTCCACTCTTCATAGGTGTTGACTGAAAAAAATGCACAACCTAAAAGCTGAGAATTATGTTTCATTTGAGGACTTAAGCCCCAGATAGAGCCTCTCAGGGACTATTCTAAAGAGTAAAGGGAGGAGCAAGGATATACAGGAGTTTTGCTGAGAAAAAAACAAAACTAAACAAAAAACATATAGTTGAACATCAAAGGATTACTGCTAATAATTTAAAAAACCCAGACATCTCAAGTTGATGAATTTAGCACTTTTCTATGTTTGGGAAGATGCAAGAGTCTGGGCTTATTGAAATTAATGTGCTAATTGAAGTTAATGTGAAATTCATGTGCACCTTAATTATCTAGGGCTGGTATTCTGTTTTTCTGCAGGTCCCCTCAGGGTGCACCATCCTCAGGGGTGGGGAGGGAGCTGCAGACGCTGATGGCTTTATGGCCACAACATCTTTTTTTTTTTACTGAAATGGCAGGTGGCATTCTTTGTCCTCATAGGCAAGATTCTTGAAAGTAGTTTTGGCTCCCAATGTCTAATTCTTCACTTGCTTTTCAAGTTTTAAATCACAAACCATCACTTCCCTAAAAACCTTCTCTATTTTTTTGTTTTAATACCCTTTTTGTAAAATTTTGTTATTGCTTCCTAGTCTTAATAGTGGTCTATGGCATTTGATGTCCACCCATTAACTCAGTCCTTAAACAAATATTCATTCAGTGTATGCTTGCTGACAGTTTTTGAGCCATGTCCTAGGAATACAGAGGTGATTACTTTGGATGCTGCACTATTGTGCATGGACTTGAGTCTGGAGCTACTGATCACTCTCTTCTTCCTAGAACTCTCCTTCTATGGACTTTATGAAAACTTCTATTTTCTCCTGCCTAACCTCAACCTTTTGGGTTTTTTTAAACAAACTTTTTTTTTTAATAGCATATAATCCAGAGAAGTTGGAAATATCATTAGCATATTGTTATATGAAGTTCTAAAGTAAACACACCAATGTAGCTACAACCCAGAAAAAAACCAGAATATTACAATTATCTCAAAATTCATCCTATTAATCCTCTCATTACTACCCCATTCTTTCCCAAAGGTAACCACTATTATGACTTCTAACACTTTGGATTAATTTGCCTGTTTTTAAGTTTATATCAATGTGACCATGGGGTACTAAATATTTCGTAAATTCTCAAAAATGATAGAAGATTATATAAATGTTTTCTCAGTTACCTGATGTAAACCAAAAAAAAAAAATGCAGAAGGCTGTAAATAAGAAAAGACTTTATCTAGGGTCAGAGAATTGCAATTTGGGAGACACAGATTCAGGTAAAACCAAAATGAATGATGGGGAAAGAAAAAGAGTCAGGAGGTTATAAAGACAAAAGTCATGAGGATGTACTCTGATACAAGAAAGGAAATATTGTCCTTAAGGGATAGGCTGTCACCAGTTATTTAGGGTAAGGGTCCAATAAGTAGATAGGCTGTCATGAGTTGTTTCAGGTTAAGGGTTAAGTGTAAGGGTCTGATAAGTATCTTGAATTTCTGGAACATTGGGCAGATGTTATCCGTGCCTTTGTTCAGACAGTAAGTGGTCAAAAGGTCAGATTCTATCCAGGCCGAGACATTTATAAGTCACACTTGCTCAGTGGCCTCCCAGGTCCATTTTCAGGAGCTGTCTTAGCAATACGAACTCCATTTTTATTTTCCTTTCACATTGAGATGATATTTTCATCAAATTTTTTCTGTCTTCTTGCCTTAATTCCTGCCTTCCCATTTATGAGTTAGCTATACTGGATAATCAAATTATCTTTTATTGGAATTCCATGGGGGACTTATTCTTTTAATTTTATTTGACTTTTTGTATATAATGTATGTTTCTTTTGTTATGTAAAAAAAGAATAAAACCTTAGGGTCCTGAAATAACATTTTTCTTCTTTTCTTAAGAGGAGTTGAGGATGGGTTCAAAAATAATATTTTTCATTATTATTATTAAATGGGAGAGAGTTTTGTCTCAATAAATAACCATTTTTTTACTTTTGTCGTGTTAACCTCATTTAGGTAAACTTAAGTATGTACATTTTGATAACAAAGAAATACAGATACATTTTATTGACCATAATGAGTAATGTATTTGTCTACCTGGGTAAACTGCAGAAGCAGGTATATTGACTTTAGTATTTTTGAGTAATTAAGGAGTTGATTTCTAAGGTCAAAGTTAGAAATTTCTAATGAATAGAGCACATAATTTTAAATATTTTCTTTAATCTATCAAAAGGATTTATATATTGTCCAGGAGGGATTGAAGTTATATTCCAACATCAAGCAGTGAAATTTAATTTTTTTCAAGAGTCTCTTTTTTAAATTTAAAATACATAAAATGAGAGAGTTCTCTGACTGAAATTGAGAGTTGAGTATCCCAGAGCTCAGCTGATTTACATCACTAATCATTTTGTTTTGGCCACTGATTTCCATCCGCAACCCTTCAAAGCAGTTTGTAAACAACTATTTTGGATTACTAAGATAATAATAGCAATTTGGAAAGAAGCCTGCACGTTTTCAGAACTTTCTCTGAAATATGTTTGCATTGCTGTTATATAGACCCATTCACTTCCAGCTAGACTAGACTGTCAATGGATACCTATCTCAACTGGAAGCAATACATTTTCTAGTCAGCAAACAATAAATGGGGATTTCATAGATGAAGTCCATGTTGATAATGGGCACTAGACCAGCAAAGTCATTTAGTGTTAGTGCTGGTAAAATTACTGGGCTGTGTCCAAGCAGAGGGTGCTAAGATAGAGGAGATTTAAAGAAGAGTGAAAGAAAAAATGCTGTTCTAGGATGAGAAAAAAGAAGAAAGTAGTTGCCTGTAAAACAAAGTTATTTTTTAATTGTACCATAATGGCTTTGTATTTGTCTCTGGACTTGCCTGAAAGACTAGTATTCACCCTGGACCAATACAAGAGCAAGCAGGGCTAAGAAGTGATTTTTTATTTTACTATTTAAAGTTCAAAAATCTCCTAGAGGTGCTCAAACTAACTGTCTACATTACTTAGCAATGTTTAGATTGATTGCTTTCCTATCATGTAACTGGTTGTAAAACCTGACTTGACTGTATGACCAGTGGGGTATTAAAGGTTCTGCTAGAAAACTTTTACCTGATCACTCACTGAAACCAAGATTCCTTGAGCATAACTTGCTGTTTCATGATCCAGAGAAAAATTACATCTTATGTGACTAAAACCTTAGGAAGTCTCTCCTAGAAGGCCCTCGGCCACTGATGTTTGCCTGTCTTTTCTTCAACCTGCTCTATCATATCCTTTATCTTTATTTAAGTCTCACATGAATATGTTCCATAGAGTCTGTGAATCTTTTAAATTATCTGAACCTATGTAACCATTGGATGCTGCCTTGGATCACAATAGCTTCCTAGTTCTCAGGACCAGTTTCATTGCCTGTCCTTGTCATCCATTTCCAAATAACAAATTTACTTATAACATAATGTTAAGTAGATTGCTATTATTGAAACCAAAGGCTTCACTAGAGCAAAAACCATAAAAGGGTGCTATTGAACAGAGTCATAATATATGTTTCCCAGTAGAGTTACAAAGATTGGACAATTAAAAATTTTGTTATTTACCCTCTGGATGATTTTAAGATCTACAGACAGCACCTGTAGGGGAAATGGAGCTGTGACCATAGCACTGGAATCCAACTCAGTGTGAGTTCTACCCAAGTAAAAGAGTATTAAATCAGAGCTGAGGGGTGGACTGCAGAGTCTTTGACTATAAAGCTAGAGGCAGAAATAGTATTCAAGTTCACCATAGTGAAGCTTGTTTTCTTTCTTTTAGATGAAACTCTGGCCTTGCTGATACCGAGCATAATATTAAAAATATCAGATCTTGTTAAGTGTAAATTATCCCATTAAATGAAAGAATACTATTGTTTGTGTACAATCTTCCTGAATGATAATGTAGGTTTTAAGTAAGAAAAGCCTTGAAGAAGCAAGAACTATTTCCACAGCTGGTGAGAGGTGCCCCTGTTTTGACAGTGACAGCAACAGAAGCATGACCCCCTTTATAGGGTCTAGCTATATGCAAGAGTTATGCTGTGCTTATGTGTCTACCTTCTGTCGACATGTCTTTTCTGAAAATATTTTGTATTTTTGACTAAGATAACATTCAGACAGCTTTGTGGAATGTTCGTGAGTGATTAGAAACTGATTTAGACTTCACAGAATTATTGTTGCAATGGAACAAATGCAGGAAGCACTATTTGAAAACCCTCTGTCTCATCAGACACCCTACCTCTTCTCTTCTCTTTCTAGCCCTTCTCTATGCCAGCCCTTATTTCCTGCACTGATATTATTTAAACAGTAGGAGAGAAAAGGGGAAAGCAAAAGGAATAAGAAAATTCCTTTAAAAAATGAACATATTTGTGTACCTGTGTGTGTCTTGTTGTTGTTTTGAAATGCCTTAATTCATTTGTCACATTCCTTGCCTGAAAAGATTGCTAAATCTCTACGACGAGACATATTTATTTTCTTTTCAAGCTAAGTATCCATAGGTTGAATCGTGATGTCTATGGGGTGGTTTTGGCAGCCATCAAGTGACATTTTAGGGTGGACAACAGTGGTCCTCTGTGTGTTCTCCAGTGCCATCACTCTAATTCCCTCAGGTATCTTGGCATCCAGCCCCCTTCCCTATCTCTGTCAGTGCACCATACTGTCTCTCCTGAGCTTTTGAGAACAAATAAACCTCATCTATTAGATTTGTCCTTTTGTGAATGTCATCCAAATACAGTCAGGTGCTCTGTGACTTTCCTGTCAATAGTTAGCAGATCTTAAAAACCAATTGATCATAATGCATTCCTGAAAAAAAACCAAAACAAAAGTAACATGGGAGTCTTATGCATCTTCCCCGGTAACATGTACTTTCATATTTGCAATTTTACATGATGTTTCCAGGGTTTAGGTTCAATCCAATTCACGATTATTACAATGAACTATTCAGGGCAGTAAGAAAGAGAAAATGATGTAGGAATAAAGGAGATTACATTTAGGTAACTCCTTTATGAGCTCCTAGATAACTACTGTTTTGTAAACTTTAACATTAGGAGAGATCTAGGTTATCTGCTCCCAAAATATTAGAATAAAAAAAAAGGATTGTATGAGTAATTTATCCCAATGAATGAAGGTTATGGGAACTGAAAAAGTGTGTTCAATAATAGGCCTCCATTGTTTTGTTGAAAATCAGCTATCATTCTTATGGTTTTTACTTTTTTTCTCCATGAATGCTTTTAAGATACTATCTTTATCTTTGGTTTTCAGCAATTTGACTCGGTTTCTTTTTAAAATCATTCTATTTGGTTTTTATCGTGGTACTTGAATCTGTAAGTTGATATTTTTAATCAGATTTGAAAAATTCACAATTATGTTTTCAAAAGTTATTCTTTCTTTCCTCATCTTCTGAACACTAAATATATGTATGTTAGGCCATGTGATACTTTTCATTTTTTAAAATCTTTGTTCTCAGTATGCTTCTGTTTGAATATTTTCTACTGTAGTGTCTTAAAGTTGACTGATCTCTCTATGTTGTATAATTTGCTCTTTAGATCATCAAATGGGTTTTTATATCATTATTGCATTTTTCAGTCTAGTTTTACCATTTTCATCTGTTTTTCAGAGTTTTGATTTACTTCCTAATCTTCCTCATATATTCATTTATTATATCTATCTTTTCTGATAGGTTCTTAAACTTATTTTTAATAGTTATTTTATAGTTAATTTATGCTAACTTCAAAAAGGCTTTTTTTTTCCTCTGTCATCTGTGGTTCACTTTTATGTTTGCTTAAATGTATTGTTATTTTTATTGCATACTGGACATTATAGATGATAAACTCCACAATTTGTTCTTTTTTGTGAAACATGTTGAGATATTTTAGTAGTAGGCAGTGAAATTATTATTATTTTTTATCATCTTTATTAGAGTATAATTCTTTACAATGGTGTGTTAGTTTCTGCTTTATAACAAAGTGAATCAGCAATACATATACATATATCCCCATATCTCTTCCCTCTTGCGTCTCCCTCCCTCCCGCCCTCCCTATCCCACCCCTCTAGGTGGTCACAAAGCAATGAGCTGATATCCCTGTGCTATGTGGCTGCTTCCCACTAGCTATCGATTTTATATTTGGTAGTGTGTAGGCAGTGAAATTATTGTTGGATCACCACAAAGCTGTAGAGGCTTTGTTTCTGGCTTTTGGGACAATGCTTAAACATATCCTTAGATTCTTTGATACTTCTCTCATTTTCAGATGTGGTCATGACTTCTCCCTTTTTGATTTGTTTGTATTGAAAAGAATATGACAGACTTGATTCTGGTTAACTTCTGAGGCTAGATCAGTAAAAATGAGTTTTTCACTTGTTTGTTGGGATACTCTCACTTGTTTCCTCTTTGGAAACTTAGGCTTGGTAGGTCATAAAGACAAGTCAACTTCCATCTCTTTCATTAGAATGCTTGAAATCTGCAGCCCTCATGTTAGTAATCCAACAGTCCTGAGGCACTCTATGCTCTTAAGAAGCCCAGGTCACATGGAAAGGCCTCAAATAAGTGCTCCAGGCAAAATCCCAGCTTAGGTCCAGCACTGCTAACATCAATCACTAGACATGAGTAATTCCATGAATTCAGTTAATTCCAACTCCTATATTCCAAGTCACTTTCTTGTAAATATTTCTACCTATAATATATGTCACATCCTAATATTTTTCTTTTTCTCTCCTTTTGGTTTAAGCTTGTACAGACTTTTCCTCAGAATCTATCGCTCAAAGAGATATTGCTACTGAGGATATCTTTTATAGAATGAAGTTTAGTAAGTCTGACTATCGCGTACTTAAGGCTAGTGTTAGGCTCAGAAAGTAAATGAGGTTTTCAAAGTGCTAACACATCCATGAGTTTATGACCCAGCAAATGTTAATACTGATTAACCATAAATTGGTTTATTTGCAGTCTGTCTCCACATAGTGTGACTATGTGCTCTCTCATTTATAAACCATCTGTTCTGTTACTGGATTTCTGCCTGGGGTATGTATATAGGCCAAAATTAGGAGAAAAATATATTATCGTAAGATAATTTAAAAATTTACAATTTAAAGAACACATATTTTGTAAAGAATTGCCTTTACAATACGAGAAACAACCTTCTTGTCATGGGAGCTCATCCCCTCTTTTCTGGAGCAGTTGACATGAGCTGGTTTTGCTAGACTAAGCCAGGTCACAGAAGACAGAGGAGGGAGAGAGGGTTTCTCCAATAACATGACTAAAATTTCTATGAAACATTCCTGGTTGAGCAGTGGAGGCTCTGCAGTGTTACTTCCTGGGCTAGAAGTCCCTTTGTTATAGAGAAAACCTGGTGTCCCTATACTGAGACGATATATACATAAAGCAGTGTGGGTGTGAGTTTCCCTCTGCTGGAGTACTCTTATCTGTATGTCCAGGCTTGAAACCAAAGGGATAACTATGGGGGCTCAAGGAATCCTATGCTTTTAGAAACAGCTTTACTTATAAGTTGCTTTCATAAAATGTATCATATGTCAGTAATGCATCTTGCACCATGCACATTGTACAACATTGTATCTGAATAATGATCATATTTTATAAAAATCTTTTTAATGAACAATTTTCACATATACTATGAGAGAAGTCTTTGTTTTCTTAAAAATAAATATGAATAACTGTATGAAATGGTCTTGTAACTAAATGAAATACTGTGCATTTCAGATTATATTTACTAAAAGATATAACTGGGAAATGCTTCCAAACAGATGCTAGTCTTCACATCAGTGGCTCTCAGATAGATTGTTGTAAGTACCACCTTAACTATTAAAACAAATTCATTTCCTCTTATGACTTATGGAAATAAATTTAGTTATATTATTCTTGCATCTGGAACATCTCTATTTAGTTCAGGAAGGAAAGCCACTCAAGTGAATTGAATTTGAAATGAAAATAATACACAATGTTGTCTTCTGGAATACTTACCATGTCTGACATTTAATGAACAATAAACAATATATGCTAACAGAAACATTTATCTATTTGGGAATCCCTGAAAGACTTGGCTATGGAATACAAACCCTGGCTCTGATTCTTGATCTGCCACTTTTTATCTGTATGATTTTTGGCAAGTCATGTAGCAATTTTCCTTGCTTACAGCTTTTTTTTTTTTTTTTTTTTTTTTTTTTTTTAATTCTGTTAAATGTGTGTAGGTAAGCTCTACCTCACGGTGGTTCTAAGAAGTATATGAAATTACATGTGATTTACTAGGGGCATGATACTTGGTACACTGTGAATGCTCAATTAAAGTTAATTTTAAAGTGATTATGGATAATTGCTAGAACAAAATTATGATTATGTTTGTGGTTCCAGAACCTGTCTATACAGAGTGTATAAACAGTTATATTTGATGTAGAAAGAATAACTTGCTATTCATACATGGGTCTTAAGCTTTCCGTTTTAACCATCTTGATGCTGGCTGCCAAGGAGGTACCCCATTTTACAGTATACTTAAAAGCTCAGTTAAAACTGGCACTCACGTTGCTGATAGGCTAATGGAAAAAAAAATCAAGAAGTAAAAATACTTCATATGATGCAATTCCAACATAATCTTTTTGGCATTCTTCTGACTGGACCTATCAGGAAAGAAAGCTTTAAAACTAATAGAAGTCACTTTGGAAAAGATACTTCATAATACTTGTGAAATCCTACTGTAAGGAAACATCCCCCAAATATAAGAATCTCAAAACATAAATGTCCTTCAAAAATGATTTTCACTTTTTGAAACCTTTTTCAGATTATAAGTTTTCCGTGGTAGTTAACCGGTGATTTATAAAAAATAAATAAAAACCTAAAACGTTGCTTTACTTTATTGATAGCAATGTTGTACCAAATGAACTTGTAGCTACCACATTATACACAAAGAGTTGTGTTGAAAAAAAATCCTTTCTTATTTTTCAGTAAAGATAAACATGCCTGGAAATTGGTTATCAAGAAAAAATATTTTGAGACAGGTAAAGTAATAACTAATGACAGTTGTTCAAAACACCTTTTCGGAGATGTAACAAGATTTATGTAATTTCACTGACGTCTCTGCAAGATTGGAAATTAAGCAGTCAGATGCTAGTGTGCCTGAGAATTTCTAACATTCCATCCTAGTTGGAATTTGCCATAAAAATATGTTTTCTGCTATGAAACTAAATATTCTGTGTTTGATTAATATTAGATTTAAAAGTTTGCTTTAAGTTATCCTTTTGTGGTGAAAACCTTGCTTATATTTTTAAATGCAGAGGATAGTTAGGCTTTTCTCTCTTTTTTTCTGTCTTCAGTCTTGATGTCCTACAACCCATGATTAAAGAACTTCTGGCTTCCTTCTTAGTAATCTACATATTTGCCTCAAGCATTTAACTTTTTGAAACCCCAGAGGATCATTTCATGCTAAAAGGTAGTTTGATTTGAAATTTATTGTACTGCTTTTTCCTGTAGGAGCTGGTGTTAAATTTGGTGGTATTTGTTTAATTATACCTGGAAGTTAATCATAAATTATTTGTAAATATAAAGAAATTAGGCTACCTTATTAAATAACAGATGTCACAAAAAGCCCTCATTTGATAAATATAAAAACCTTCATAAAGGCTTAAAATAAATATTTGTTGATGGACAAAACATACATATAAAGTTTTTCCAAAAGAAAATATATTTAAACTGTTGTTTAGAAGTCATTGTTCCCTAAGAATAAGTAATCATTTGTCAGAAAGAAAGTATAAGTAGAAAAGAAAATGGTACAGGGTGATAAACATGGGAAATAAAAATAAAAAATAAAACAATGCAAATTATTTTGCAAACTAATTTCCAAAACTCATAAATTTAAGACAAAATAAGTTTGGATACTGTATTATTAATTTCTGCCTTCCAAATCAGTATTTTGCATTATCTATAGTAAGAAATAGTATTGTTTAGAATTAATGTTTTAAATTATATTAATATTTTTGAGTTATATTTAAAAATCTATCCTGATAAAGATCTTTTTTTTTTTCCTTTTGCTGTACGCGGGCCTCTCACTGTTGTGGCCTCTCCCGTTGCGGAGCACAGGCTCCGGAAGCGCAGGCTCAGCGGCCATGGCTCACCGGCCCAGCCGCTCCACGGCACGTGGGATCCTCCCGGACTGGGGCACAAACCCGTGCCCCTTGCATTGGCAGGCAGATTCTTAACCACTGTGCCACGAGGGAAGCCCTAATAAACATCTTTTAACTAGATACCAAAGAACTAGAAATTTTATATCCTGATTTTATATATACAAAGACTAATTCCCAAGATCTTTAAGATGTCTAGCTGATATAGGAGAGCACTGAATTAATTGCCCTGATACCTGCCCATCTCTACATGTAGCACAATACTCTTACTGGAACATTGTTTTTGCTTTTTGTTTTCTGGCTCTATTTGTAATAAATGGATCAGCCGTAAATATTTAACTCAATTGCACTAAAATTTTCATTAAAAAGATATTTACACCATTGTAAAGCAATTATACTCCAATAAAGATGTTAAAAAAATGTTTGCCAAAATTGTTTACAGTAATAGAGTTGAAAATAATTTAAATGTCACCTTGAAGAGACAAATAAAATGTTATATGACAGTGATAGAATACAAGTTAACAGAATTAGCAAAACCTATCATGAATAAATTTCAAAAACATGTTTGAGTTATAAATTAAGCTAAGTGAGATGTAACATACTGCCATTTATGCAAATTACAAATACCATACTATTCATGGACATGTACATGAGTGTGTATACATGTGTATTAAAAAAAAAGATATTTAGTTCATGGGACAGTAATTGTTAGTGATTTTAATGGTTAGAGCTCAGTGTAAAATACTGTATAATGGCTCTATCTGTGGTATATTTGGATCTGTCCTCCTAAAAGCTGACAATTTAGTTCACAAACTTTTAATTTTTGAGCATATAGAATGCTGTCATTCTGTGAGTTGAACTGTTGTGTTCTACTACTAACAGTAATTAAATCATTATTTGCCCAATTAAAAAAATGTTAAGCATATAAATATGTTTAACTATTACAAGCTTTCCCCCCATACTTTAAAAAATTCTTTGTTTTACTACAGAGAAGCCTAATTAGGAACTATTATAAGTAGGAATCTAATTAATATCAAATTTTAAATTTTATTTATTTTTAGTGTATTCCATGGGTATTTGGTTTCTCAAAGGAAAAAGAAGTCTTGACTTCCATAGGTTTTGCCATCTGATTAATAATAGTAGTTGCAGTGGGCTTCCCTGATGGCGCAGTGGTTGAGAGTCCGCCTGCGGATGCAGGGGACATGGGTTCGTGCCCCGGTCCGGGAAGATCCCACATGACGCGGAGCCTGCGCGTCCGGAGCCTGTGCCCCACAACGGGAGAGGCCACAACAGTGAGAGGCCCGCGTACCGCAAAAGGAAAAAAAAAAAAAAAATACAAACCATTTTCGTTACCTGGAGGAAAGATGTATTTTCTTATAACTTAGAATATCTACTATTTGGAATAGGTCAGTAAAAGTTACACTGGTGTTTAGCAAGTAAAATATTATAATCTGGCCATATTTATGAAGAATATGAAGAACACTTTCTAATTTTTATTCTCTTTCCATCTCTATATTCCATTATAGAGATGGAAAAATATGTTCAGATCAAATCTCTGATTTTATCTCTTATTTGAGATGGACGTTATTATTGTCATTTCCCAATGGGGTAAATTGTCAAGTGACCCACCCAAGGTCACGCAGTGACAGGGCTAGAATTAACTCTTCTATTAAATGCAATATTTTTCTGGTGTGAGCACCAGAAATACAAAGATGAATAAAATTCTATTCTATGATACAAAGAGCAAAGGGGCAAAAGGCCAAGAATTTACTCTGTATTCGAGACAGTTGTTTCAAAAAACTTATTCTTCCGAATACTGATTGTTTGAGATAAAAGACGATTGACACATCCATGGAGCGGCTGGGCCCGTGAGCCGTGGCCGCTGAGCCTGCGCGTCCGGAGCCTGTGCTCCGCAGTGGGAGAGGCCACAACAGTGAGAGGCCCGCGTACCGCAAAAAAAAAAAAAAAAAGACGATTGAAGTTATTATATCATCAGCTGCATTATAAAGCTAAGGTAAGCTGCATGTATCCAGGGAAATATGAACATAGCTAGATAGGTGGATGAATAATAGATAAAGATATAAATATACAAATTATGAACCTGAAACACCCAACTCAATCATGTAAAAAGGCATGTAACTTCATATTGACTATAATTCTTGATATATTTATGCTGTCATTTAGCATTTCTACGGACATGCTGACGGATTATATATTAACATCTTAGTGTTTATGTGATTATAAAAATTGTTTTAAAAGTAAGTGGATAGGTGGAATGTTAGAAAACAGTGTCCCACTCTTCTTAGTACTTGGTAACACGTATACCTGAATGAAATGTATCAGAAAGGATGATAGTTTTAAAATACACATCCTTTCTCCACATTGTTCAAAGATAAGAGTTTGAAGAGCAGGATTTTCTTTGTGTTATCAAACTGAAATACTAAACATGTAGATAGGAAAATCGTTACTGATGTTTATCCCCACCTGACAGAATAATGAGGCCATTTTTTTCAAATGGAAATTTATTTTTGAAACATTGTGTAGTGAGTAACAATGCATTTTTAACTTAAATTTTTAATTCATATTTTACATACAGTAACATTTGTTAAAAAAAGTGTTTGGATAAAAGAAACTGGGAGAGCAGTGAATGTGTTGATAATTTTCCAAACTATAGACATTGTTCAAGCCTTCCATATATGTGCTTAACTTATCATAAATATAAAGTAGATTGCAATGAAAAAATACCAATCTAAAAAGTAAAGATTGTTATTATAAAGATCAAAGTCAACAAATGCAAAAACAAGAGAAGAAAAAAATAGAGCAAAAGAATCCATGTTATCATTTGAGTAGAGGAAGAAACTATCAATAAAAAGTAGAGGTCCTCAATATAATTTTGAACCTATCTCTCAGCTTTATCGCTGTGTTATTTTCAGGCACCAGTGGGCATCTGCCCTGAGAATGGATTATTAGAACTTTCTGCCTATTTTACTAATTAATTTAAGTGGTATATAAGCCCCACTCATGGCAGAAAGTGCAGAAAGTGAAGCAGAGCAAGAGAAAAAGTAAGGCTCATGAAGTAAAAGAAAGAAAATGTCTTCCCTCAAGAATCAATATTCAATTTTTTCTGGCTCTATGATACATAAATTAACAATATTTTAATAGTAGCTACCATATCCCATTTGGAAGAACCACTTAGCATAAATAACATGTTTTAACATTCCTGTTAACAACGTGGTTTAATAACATGAATGCCATATCACATACAAAATTCAGGACAAACTTTTTTCTGGATTTAAAAAGATGCTTCTGGCCAGCCTACAGTTATCATTCTATGACAACTCTCACAGTTTGTACCTAATGAAAAAGAGAAGTTGAGAGAGAGAGATTAGCCTCTGTGATTTCATGATCTTTGAGTCACAAATGTCCTATGTCACCTCGAATCTATTTTTTCATTTTCCTTGCCTTGCCCTTCATGCCAACAAGGCCTTCTCTTAAAATCAACAGGTTTAGCAATATTATAGTCATATCAGTCTGTTCTCATCTTAACTAGCCAAGATCTGCTGTTTCTTCTGACTGATTGAAAGCTGGTGCTGATTAAGAACCACCACAAAATATTGCTGTACCCATCTAGGAAAAATAACCACCACTTTCTTTATAAACATTTACATAGAAATGTCATTTACATGAAGTATTCTTAAACATACTTGAATGTCTCCCCTGGATTCCACAATTTTAATCCTGAGTCAGAGTTTTATAGAATAAAGTCCTATCAAAGTTACTATTCAATCAGTCCAGATTTATCCTGTTAGTCGGTAATGCTTTTGCTGCAATGTATACTTTACCTCAAAATATACTGAGCAAATATTTGATTTGGCTACTCTGTGTAAATACTGCTTATCTTTAGGTATGTCCACTAACTTAGGGACATATTAACTTCATGATTGTTTTCACTGAAATGGTCAACTTGAAATGGCTGAAATATGTCTGCTAAGTAGCTGGAAATATTTTGCATATTTCCTTGTAAAAACTGAACATTAAAATACAGCGACATCTCATATATCAGCGTATTAGTCTTCTGCCAACTTTCAGATTTCAGGAACAGTGCTCAGATCCCAATAGTGACCCTGAAAAGCTTCTTAGAATCACTTTTGCTTGAATCCACATACCTTATCCCTATCTTAGGTTTTAATGATTTTTCAATAACAAGGAAAACAAAGAAAGACACAAACTTTCTCACCAGAAGATTCAAAGTAAACTGGAAGATGAATTTTAGAGAGAGGCAGTGACAAAATTAGTTAAATATCACAGCATGAAATTGGAGAAAGAAAAAAAAACCAACATAATCTATATGCAGAAAGAATACCAGGATGCTAATTGAGATGACCCTGGGACATCAGGAAATTATTAACTTATATTTAGTGATTTCTGATTGAGCACGTAGGAAAACACAATATGCTTAATATAACTTCTATCCAAAATATTTTAAACTAAAAACAATTGCTTTGGTGTTTCAAGGAGTAAGCCCTGGAGTTCAATGGTATTAATGGTAATTACTTCTCAAAAGTTAATATGCATAGAAACCACCTTGGGATCTTGTGAGAACATGGATTCTTGTTAAGCAGACCTGGGGGTGTGGGCAAGATTCTGCATTTCTAATAAGCTCCCAGTTAATGCTGATAGTTTTTCTGGCAAGAGTGTAGAATGCATTAATTTCCAATAATGTCAGATAAATGAGATGTTACTGTATTCGATCTCAAATACTTTTTGAAATTTGAAATTAAAACATACTACTCATGTAAGTTAAGTTACATACAATTTGTTCACTTTGGAAATAAGGAAATAGCATTATAATAAACAAGTTTTAAAATATGAACTATGTAGGAGAGAAATAGATAGTAACACATTATTCAGTCTTTCAACCATATAATAAGCGTGCATGACAGAATTTTATTGAAATCTGAACTTGGTCAATACTGTGCAAAATTTGAGGTGAGCTACATCTATAAAATACTAAGCCATAAGAAATTCTGAATTCTTTTAAATTATATTGCTTCATCCTTTTTATATCTGGAGAGAATGCAACACACAAGGCAAGTTTGGGGGATTTTTTTCTGAAAGGATATTTTGTTTTCATTTCTGTTAATGGTGAAACACTGTGCTTTGTTCAATGGTGAAAAATCAAGACTGGGTTCTTTGATTAAAAAAATGGATGGACCCAGGCGATCATTTTCTGGTCTACATTTTATGCACATACTATGTGCATTAAATATTTTATGAATAAACTGGAGCTGGGAAAAGTAAAATACTATAATATGTTTGAAGCTATGAATTTACAGCCTTTATTGGCATTTCACATATTATATAAGTTCTTGACCCTGCCAAATTCCTTTATACTGAGTTAATAAAATATTCATGTTTGGTGGCATTAATGTGAGACTTCTCTGATCTTACTATACCTTCCATACTGAAATTGTGGCTCTAGATGCATTACTGCCTATTTGACCCTTTCTTGCCTCAGGAAGCTTTTGCTCTGATGCTCCAAATAATTATTTAACTTCAAATGGCTACACTAAATTGCCTATTATGATTGGTATGGTTAGAGTGTTTACAGAGGGTGGGGCGCACACCAGGGAAAATTGTAAATGATATTTATAAAAGAGATATGACTTCAAGTGTTGTTTAATAGGTCAACATATACATACGAAAAATTTGAAAAACTTTCTATTGGACAATAAGGAAAATAGGCCCATGATTCTACATAATTTACAGAAGGTCCCCACATTAACTATCACTCTTTGTAATTCAGTCTTTCATTTAAAAAATCAGGATGGTATAGACAGCAACTGTATAAAACCGTTACCTGTAAAATCCTCTAATATAAATTTTTCCCATTTTTTATGAAAAGTAAAATTACATGCACCAAAACAAGTTCTGTGAAGCTAGAGATGAAAAGTAATCTATGGTAATCAACAAAATATAAATGCTTATTTAGTAAATATTATTTCTTCTTTATTAAAATGAAAAACATTTCAAGGCCCCAAAAAACAGCTAAATGTTTAAATGACGTTATATAGTGAATTGAGAGTCTGTCCAAAAAGATATTTGGGAAGAACAATTAGTTGATACAAATGTGAGTGTAAATCTGTCTCTTTTTAAACTTTAATGCCTACTGTTCAAAGTTTTAGCTTGTGTGCATGATATAAATCCCATACGTTGTTTTCTCAGTGACAATAAAAAGGGCAGTTTATTAAAAACTGAAGTAAAAACAAAATAACTTAAAAAAAAATCAGTCACAGTTTTGTCATTGGTATATGGAGGTTGTTCCAGGGACCCATCCAAAGCTCCTCGTCATCTGACTGCGTGTGGTCACTATGGAAGTCCAGAACCTCCTTGATGTTCTTACTGTCAACCATGGACTCCTGTTCAACTGTGCTTTTCAGCCTGTTCCCCAAAGGCTTCACTGTTGTACTGTCAGTCCCCACGTGGTAAGGGGCAAATGTAACCAGAGTTGGTCTTGTGTTCATTTTCTCAGTAGAAAATGGCCCCTTTGATAATGTGTTCAAGGGGACATTCTCTTCATGTGTCACTGCCAACTTGTCTAGTTTCTTAAAGTGCCTCCCCAATTGAACAGGGGAAGTAACTTTTAAGTTATCGGTGAGGCAGGCACGGCGGGTTCTCACCACAGAGCCATTCTGTGCAATGTATATATTGCCATTGATATTACTGTGGATATTGGGGTTGTGAAGACGGTTTCTCTGACATTCAGGAGCACTGTCTTCTCCAGCTGAGCTACTTTCATACTCTCGATCAACAACTAACTTTATCATTCTTTTTCTTGCCCACTGTCAAAATAAAAAAGCATGAATCATTATCAAAGGAATTAAAAGGGAAAAGAGTACAATGCCTGCAAAATTCAAAACCTTTGACAGAAAGCTATCAAAAGTAACAACCCAAGAGGTAGAGGGAAGAACCTTTTTATTAACATCAGTTTCTCTTCCACAAATTCTTCATTGGTTTGAGAGCTTAATAACTTCTGAAAAATTTTGCTAGATTGGAAAGTATACATTTCAGGAAGTACTTGTATTATTTTAGATCAAATTACTGCTATACTATGAAAAAAAAGTATACTGGTTATATTTAAGAATCTGATCCGTTCTTTGACAGTTGCTATACTTTTCAGGAATGTTAAATTGAAAGGAAAAACCCAGCATTATTAGTATATTCTGTTCATGCTAATACTTCCATTCCCAATATTTTAAAGATATTTTTAAACCCACAATATTGTAATTCTTAATTAATCCTCCATTATTAGCCAAACTTTTTGTATAATTTAATGCATTTATTCACTTGAAGTGTCCTGGTTTTCTGGATCATCCATTTAAATATATGTTAACTTAAAAGAAAATATCTTCCCATCCTGCACAATTTATTTTGTAATACACAAAACAGAAAACTAATGATTGTAAATTTTCCTTTAGTAAGCAACTGGAACACAATGGAAATTTTCACAAATTTATTTTTCTTTTACCAATCCACATTAGAAATGACAAGGTGCAGAGGTGAAAAACTCCTTGGTTATTCTTAAAATAGTATTGCCATTTTTGGGATATGTAAAGTACCAACATGTTGCACTAAGTAAGCCATGATTTTGGATTTCCAGATATATATTTCAAAATTATTATGTTACCCAGAAAAAAAACTTATAACTGTTACAATTCAATTTTTTTCTGAATCCACTTTAATTCCTATCCACAACAGAAGGGAAATGGTAATAACTTTTATTTTTTTAAATTTATATCATTTAACTTCTAATATTTGAAACTGCCAGCTATAAACCTAATTGAACATGTTCATGATATTTTTGATAATATGTTTGCCACCTGAAATGTACATATATGCAAAAGTAGTCTTGTAGAGATCTTATTTGTTACATATTGTCCTAAGGATTTAAGATGATACAAAACCACTATATATATATATATGTGTGTGTGTGTGTGTGTGTGTGTGTGTGTCTATATATATATATATATATATATATATTCATATAGTCCATTCCAGTAGTCAGAGCATTACTGGCAATACATAATGCCACATTGCATTAACAGAAATCACACTATGAAATATTAAATACTGATTAACTGATTGCATGTCTTCTGAATTACTAATATAGGAAAGATCAGTCAGATTTACCCTAATATATTCTGATATACAAATCTGTTTGGATAGCATATATATTCACTTCTCTGGCATGCTTCTAAATCTTAAGTCAGATAAGAATTATGATCAATTTCCTCCCCTTCAAGTGTCATTTCAGAGAACACACAGAAGGCACTGCACACAAGAGCACTCATCACTGCAAAACTTTCACCTACTGTGATCTCTTTTAAAGTGCTGTGTTGTAACCTTCTGAGCTTGCTCCTGGAGGCTTCTTTTCGTTTGCCTGCTTGCTTGGGTCATACTCTGGCACCTGAAAGCCCCAAGGACCTCCAGACTGACTTTCACTACTACTGCTACTCATACTTGATTCTGACTCCTCCTCACTTTCCACACCTCCTTCCACTGAAGCTGATTCTGCACTGCCCTCCTCAGTGATGTCTTGAGATTCGAGGTCCGTGGGCTCTTCCACAGGGGCCAGCTCACTTTCCTGTTCTGTTGGGCGTTCCTCCTCTTCTTCCACGTTCCGTTCTTCTGGCTCTTCAGGTAGCTCCTCTTTTCTATCTTTGACTTTCTGGACCTCTTCAGCAATGGGCCGCCTTCTTGCAAGAAAAATGTTCTTCCTTGCCTTTTCTCCTTCTGACTCCGTGGATTCTTCTGATTCAGGGGTAGAACTTTCTTCCTCCTCAGAGGGTGTCTCTGATTCAGACTCTTCTGTCGTCTCAGACTCACTGAACTCGGATTCCTCTTCACTGTATTCAGTATAGTCACTTGAGGATTCCTCCTCTGACTCTACCGTGCTTTCTGTAGCTTCCTCTTGGTCCAGTGTTAGTTTCAAATAATCTTTATCTTCTGCCTCAAGGCGTCTCTGCCACTCTTCATCTTCAAGGTCAATGACGCCTCTTCTATCAGCTAGTCCTCTAACTTTCTTAAAAATCATGGGGAATATCCTGGCACTCTTCCACGTCGTATATGTTGGCTCAGCTGCTGGTGGCTTTTCAATAGTGACAACTACTTCTTCCTCCTCACTAGGCTCTCTAATTTCAACTTTTGGTTTTTTAACTTTCTTTGCCTTTTCCTGAAAATCACGAAAATGCAATTGAAGTGTCAGCTGGGGAATGGTTATTATGTGACCATGTCTCACACAAGTTAAGCAAGAGTGAATCTGCAGGCTGACAGCTTCATGCAAGTTATAAAACTGGTTTCATAGAACAATCACACAATTCCCTACTGTTTATCCCCACTGCATATAGGCAGAAGGTGTTCAAGGAAATGTAAATTATTTTATTTTAGCTTTTACCTTATAATACCAAAATTTAATGCTTTCTCATTTTTTCTTACTCAAAATTTATTTTGCACCTTAGATCAAAGGAGAAAGAAAATTAATCATTACCTCTTCCCTCTCCCATCCCTAGACTTTGGTTAATAGTTTTATGTATTTGCTTTAACAAAATTTTAAGCAATCAGGAAATTATGATAGCTTATCTGAATAGCTAATGTAAAATCTGACTATTTGTAAAATTTTGAACAGGGTAAAAGTACAGTGACATTAAAACTTTTTTCTTTAAAATTTTTGGATAAGTATTCCAAATAAATATTTCAGGCAAAGTATAAGAATTGATATAGATGAATTAAATGATGAAATTCCATTAAGAATACTGGTGGTTTTATTTTTCTCTTAATTAAAAGATTGATATTGTACTTTCATGAGTTTTAGGTTTGCTAGACAATGTGGGAGCATTTTGTTTTGCAAAATACTTTTTAACATATTTGATTATAATATCTTTATGGAATAACATTTAGGATTTTATAAAATATAAATTTTATTGTGGCTTTATTCCAAGTGTTTAATGTTTTATAGAAATAAATAAACTTATAAAAAATTTCTGTAGACAAGGCAATGGAATGGTTAGCGTTATTAAATTGTTCTATGGAAATCAACTACTAAGTGAATAGGATTTCTGAAATTTTGAAATGTTTTGTAGCCTGCTATTCAAATAGGGCTAAAAAATATTATTCTTGAAATATTAATATTCCATTAAAAAATTACAGTAATTACCTCTTCTTCCTCATATTCCTCCTCAGCTTCGCCAACCACCTCACCATATTCCTCTTGTCCAGTTGGTGGTAACAAACGACGGCGACTTCCATATTGAGGCATTTCATACCTGTAACAGAAACTTACAACTTTAAGCAGTTTTTCATTTGATCTGTATAACCATGACTGATCTCTGTTTTCTTCTTTTTCTTCATCATTCAATCAACAGATATTTATACAGCACCTGTTGGGCTCCTTGTAAACTAGTTACAAAATCATAGAGAAAGAACTACAACCTGATGACCAATGACTTTTGCCATAATGGTACCCTGGAATAACAAGAAAAAGAGTTATTTCAGATTTAAGTTTTAGGAGAGACTAAAGAGAAAGGAATATTTTTCCTTGACTAACTGAAGAATTTAGGGCACCAAATTGGTTCTTTCTGAAAGTATGATAGCTTATTCAAAACATAAATTCTCTAAGTTTATAGTAAAAATCTGCTTCAAATGTGATCTGTAATGGTCTTTATTTTCCTCTACTGTATGTTTAGAAAGCAGTTAACTTATGTGTGTAGAACTGACTTTTGAAATGCTTATTACCGGATTCTAAAGTATGTTTTCTTCGTTTCTCTTGGGCAAATCTTGAGGCTGATTGGTTAGATAAAATATTAAATATCTCATATGAAAGAAATGGTGAATTCAGGAATTGAGCAAATATGTTTGACTTCTATTTCTCATTTAAATAATTTGAATAATTTTATTGCATTTTTCAAGTTGTAGCCAATATCAATATAAACATCAAAACAGAATTCAATATAGAAACATGGTTAAACTTGATTGAAGCTAAAACTAGATACATAACTCATTTTCAAAAATGAAACTGATGAAATGACACTCATAAAAATGCTAGTAATAATAATCATTTAATAACACCTTATTATTCATAAAAATATTAAGATACTGGATAAAAAATCTGAAGATGTACCCATGCTCATAACTGTAATAATCTTGTCCATATTCCTGGCCAGGATCAATTCCAGACTCCATGGATAACTCCTATTATTCAAAAAGAGAAATCGCATTTGAAAATAAATTCTTATCACATTTCAGCTCAATGTCAGATTTCCAGACCTAGTATTCGATGACTCAAAACACTGCTGTCAAAATAACTTTAATTAAAAATGTTAGACATATTCAAATATATATATATATATATATTTGGCTGTAACTCTTACACAAAATTAAGTTATGCTATTAGAACTGAGGAGGGGGAAAGTAAATTTTGTCTAATGGTAAACCTGTTAAAGATAACAGATAAGCATACCATTTGTTCTTAGATAATTTTTAAAACTATCAATAGACAGTTAATATTTCAATCTAGTTAACACATTACTAATAGACTTTAGCCTTGAAGAAAATTATAACATTATCTTCAGCACTGTTTCATCATCCTGATAACAATTTTCTAGTATCTAGAGCTCTCCCATTCACCAAATGCTATTCTTATGAAAGGATCTGAAAATCATTTATACATTAATAAAAAATGTGCTAATATGCGATATAGCCCAAGGATATTTACATTTTAAAACATACTGCTAATTCTGAATTTAATTTTTTTTAAAGAAATTTGTCAGACAATAGGCCCTTTCAAGGTTTCCAGTTCTAAATTCCAGACAATATTGATTTTTGTCACTCTACACTTATGGAAAGATATTTTTCCTGAGACATACATATAGAACTAGCTTTAAATAACTATTAAATTCAATTTCACTGTATTTTCCTCTTTAACTCCATTTTAACGTTTAAATAAATTGAACTGCCAAGGTTTAACCAAATTAATTTGCAATGAAGTAAGAAAAGGGAAGAAGGAAAACGTATAGGTATACATAGGAAAACCAGTGGATACTTATTTCTAAGATCATCTACTATTCATAAGAACTAATTTTGTTGATCCAGGTATAGTATTAGTTAGGAAAAAAAGTCCTCTGTGGACACTAATATATCATTCAAAAAGTGTGGAAATTCACAGCCTGCATGATGGAAATGTACAATAGACTTCACTTGTGCTTTGTTTGGCAAATATCATTTTAAAAAAGTGATTAGTTGCCCAAATGCTCATCAGAAAATGCTATTAAAGATCTGAGTTTTTATTTCTCTCAAAAAATAAAAAGATGGCAACACTGGGCTCATATTTTTACACGTCATGAATTTAGTTGGTGGTACTACTCCTTAAAGCAATCATGTTTTCTCCTGGTTACTGCTGTATTCTCCACCAGACTATTTTACATCTACACCCCCAGTCACAATAGGATGCCCCATCTGCTCTTTTTTATTTTTACATTGAATAAACTCTGTTCATTTACATCACTTCCCTAGATTTTTATAAGTTTGCAATTACTCTACTAAATGTACTCTCTGATGCATTTGCGGTTACAAATACTTTGTGAATTAACTGCAAAGGAATCCAGTTTTGATGTTAAAAAGGATTCAGTTTACCCACAAGATTAACTAAAAGTAATATATAGATAGATAGATAGATAGATCAGCAATACCATCTTGCATCAAGGACATGGAGCTCTCATATGCTTCTGGAGGGATTATAAATTAGCAAAACCATTTGGGAAATGTTTGGGAATAATACCAAAGTCAAATATATGCACCTCTTTTCACAGAAATTCAATTTAGTTCAGTCTACGTGCCCAACATATATATGTAAAATTGTTCACCAAAATGCATCATTTGTAACAGCCCAAAACTGGAACTGATGCAAAAGTCCATGAGATAAGCACACTACTACATCACATAGCAGAGATGAATCTCCCCAACAGAATGATGAGCAAAGGAAGTCAGGTACAAAATGAAACATGATTCTATATTATTCTATTTATATAAACTTCAAAAACAGACAAACCAATCTGGGTGTTAGAAGCCAGGTAAAAAGTTTTCAATTGGCAGTAATCCCACTTCGGAAAAACCTCATTGGCTACAATATTGCTACTACTGAGCAATAAATGGCTATATTTAGAAGGAAC
This sequence comes from Aethalodelphis obliquidens, assembly GCF_003676395.1. NCBI lineage: Eukaryota > Metazoa > Chordata > Mammalia > Artiodactyla > Delphinidae > Aethalodelphis > Aethalodelphis obliquidens. The sequence continues at coordinate 4,987,256 of NW_020837955.1, read as the reverse complement.
TCATGCCATTTGTGACGACAACATGAAATGAACCTTGAGGGCATTATGCTAAGTGAGACAAGCCAGACACAGATACAAATACTGTATGGTATTACTTATATGTGGAATCTGAAAATAAAAAACCAAATTAAAAGCCAAACTCATAGAAACAGAGTAGAAAAGTGGTTGCTGAGTAGAGGAAATAGGGAGAGGTTAGTGAAAGTGTCCAAATTTTCAGCTATAAGATGAACAAGGTCTGAGCGTCTAATATAAAACATGGTGACTACAGTTGGTAACACTGTACTGTATGACTGAAATTTGCTAAAAGGATACAACTTAAATATTCTCACCAAAAAAATAATTTAAAAAAAGATAAATATGTGAGGAAGGATGCGTTAGTCTTTTCACAGTGTATACATATGTCAAATCACCACAATGGACACTTGAATTATCTTACAATTTAATTTGTCACTTATACCTTGATAAAGCTGAAATTAAATATACGTATTAAATATTTATCTTGGGAAAAAAGCTAGGTGAGTGGTTAGGGAAAGGAGAAATAATATCTGAGTGTTAACATGGAGGGGCTACCGGAGAGCTAGTAGGGCATGAGCATGCTGTAAAAATTCATTTTGCTGCACTATATGATTTTATGTCTGCAGTTTTATTTCCAATAAAAATGTTTATTATAGGAAAAGTTTTATTGTAGGAAGCCAATTCAGACCAATAAGAAATTGGGACAAAGTTAAAGTCTAAGTTTGACTTATTCAAATTTTAAAAATACACGTTTTTAAAACGTGTATTTAAAAAATACAAATTTAAAAAATTTAAAAAATACACGTTTCATATTGGTAGGCTTAGACTTCTGAGGCATCCAAAACCCAACGTAATTATACTGGTTTAAATGAAGCAAATAGGTCTCAGAAGTAATATTTAACTACTTGACCAATGCATGTTTTATCTAATACATAGGGAGACTGAGCAAAGACTGCCAAGTGATTTTGAAGTTGAAACCTAAATGTCCATGAATGGAAGAATGTATAAAGAATATGTGGTACATAATGGAGTATTATTCAGCCTTCAAAAGAAAAAAAAGAAGGAACTCTTGCCATATGCTACCACATGGATGAAACTTGAGAACACTGTGCTAAGTGAAATAAGCCAGTCACAGAAGGGCAAATGCTGCATGACTTCACTTACATATGGTATCTAAAATAGTCAATCTCAGAGAAGCAGAAAGTAAAATGATGGTTGCCAGGTGATGGCGAGAGGGGGAAATGTGGAGTTGCTATGTAACAGGTCTAAAGTTTGAATTAAGCAAGATGAAAATGTTTAGAGATTGCTGTGCAGCATTCTGCTTATAGCTAACAATACTGTATTGTGAACTTAAAAATCTAAGAAGAAAGATCTCAAGTTATGTGTTCTTACAACAATTAAAAAAAACAAAGGTTTTGAAGTTGAATTCTAATAACTTTTAGCAATAATGAAAAATATTTATGGAAACATAATGCGACTGAGTGGATTTCAGATTTTAAAAGAATCAATTTACAGACACGTACTTTTTCTTTTTCTCTGAACAGTAAATGAAACTTAGCTCTTGCTAGCTACAATATATATCTGGCATCAAATGACTTTAAAAAATACAATAGAAGGATAGAGCAACTGGGAAAGAGCCCAGGAAACTCAATCATAGATTTAATCTGTCACTCTGTATTCTGTAGGGAGAGACAGGAGCTAGTAGAAGGGAATACTCTGAAGGGTTGGTCTTGGATACTTATACCACCCAGAAAAAAAGAAAATGGAGGAAGGACTTGGTGACCATTAAGCTCCTTAAGTCAGCCCTAAAAAAGAGTGTAATATTGGCCTTTTTTGCTGTTCCACACAGTCCCTGTTGCCATCCACTTAGCAGGTAAATCCTAGAGTTTAGAAAATCATGCTAAGTAGCTTACTAAAAGGTGCTTTTATGGGCAGATCAAATGCTTAATGTTATTTTAAAAATTCATTTTTGCTGACTGCACACACATAGAATTAACCTAGTTTCTTACTGATCAAAGTATAAAAATTTATACTGATGCAAACAAAACAAGAAAAATAACTACCATTTACTGAATTTCTTCCCACTATGTTCCAGTTGCTGAGCTAGGAGCTTATATATGAAATATTACTGCCAACATTCTATAAAAGATGAAATTGATGCTTAGGAGGATACATAGCTTGACTAAGGCCTTGCATCAGGTAACTGGCATTTGGATTTTAACTCTGAGTTATCAGATTCAACAGTTTATGGAGAAGTCTCCATGGAAATTTTTGATAAAATGTATAAAAGGTGAATATTCCTGTCACTCAACCTCCCGATGATTTGGGGGAGTAAATTCTAACCACAAAATGCCTGTCTTTAGCAAAGTTAAGATTCTGTTGTTGAGAAATAGGAATAAAGGAATAATTTTTTAAGTGGAGCTTAGAAAATACTAAATTTTCCAAAGTAAGGAGATATTTAAAATTAACTTTAATATATATGTTTTTTATTTAGGAAGTATATATGAATAATAAATAAATAAAAATCATATGCATTTATTATATAACTCCAAATATCTTTTTTTCTTCTTTCAGAAGAAAATGTCATAAGCATCTTAAAATAGACATGTGCCCAAAGGCAGTATTTTGAATCACATTTCAATGATCAAAGTCTGTTTATCACAACCCAATTTCTACCTTTGTTATTTTAGCACAGATGTCAGCGTTCTTTCTTCAGACTTTGCCTAACCTAAGTCTGATCTCAAGAACAGTTCTGATGAATCTAGATTCACTAAGATAACTGACAGATCAGGTTCATGACTCGCTTCATTTAATGCTTGCTTGTTTTTAATAGGAACAAAGGTCTTATTTATCTAATTCCCAGAGAGTGAAGCTAAAAATTTGGAATTTCAGTCACCAGAAAACAGCAGAGAGGTGATTTGCTTGCTTATTTATTTGCTTATTTGTTTTAATTTAAAACCACCTCTTCTCTTCCTTGTAAAATTATGCCATACTGGCAGCCACCCACTCTGCCCACATGTTAGATGGACCTCAGAGTCACATAAAGTATTGTCAAGACTCAGTGAAGGTTGAAAAGAAAAAGAAAATTGATACCTCTGGTTTAAGGAGAGAAGGCCTCAGCAGTTGTTGTTGCTGCCAAAGGAAAGTAAAATAGAAAAAGGTTTAGAAAATAATTCAGGTGGAAAAAGTAGATTATCATTGAAAAGAGAGAAAATAAGGCCACAGCTTAAAACTGGTTACCTTGGGATATGATTTATTATTCATGTGATAGCTACTAACAGCATTAAATAATATTTTGACTATTAATGTTAGAACATAATTAATTAATGTGCTTTAATTTCATCATTGTTTTAATTAACATCAAAGCTAATAATCTTAATAAATAAAAATCTATAAATAACTTTTTGGTTTAAGCTTCATAGTACAAAGAGTCATTTATGGTTCTGAAGCACTTTAAGTATCACACAATTCTTTTTAGCAAATTTAACCTTGTTTTAAATTGGCCCTCTTTTTTTCTCCCCGGTCATATTAGGTATAATCATATTATATATACATAATCAGGAAGAAGGGTAGGGCACACAAAATAATGATATGGTTGTAATATATTCATCATTATATTTAAGACATGCTCCCCATTTTTCTTTTTACCAAAATGTGGAATGCTTGAACTCAAGCATTAAGCACGTTTTCAGAAATTCTTTTGTGATTAAAGAAATTGTCCTTCCTCACTTTTTGCAGAGATCATTTCCCACTGCCCCCCATTTCACCCATATTTTTCAAAAAACAGAGTCTCTATTGATCTGTTTCATGATAACTTATACTTTAACCAGATGAAAACAAGATACACAATTTAAATTTTGGCGTCTCAACTCTTGAGGGGAATAGTTATACAACATAAATCTTAAAGTAAGCATTGGGAAAGCGGACAGAGAAGTTCAGGGAGATAATCCTACCAATGAACCAACTGTTTGAAATGGCCAATAGAACAACTATTTGACTGAAGGGATAGATTTTCCATGATACAGATGTTAATGAGTTAGTGCAGTTAAGGTATTAACTTAAAGGGGTAGGAAGTTGAAGTTAGAGATATTCTGATTCAATCTGCTAGCTGTTATAATTATTCCTGAAAATCAGTTTTTCTTAAATGCATTCATTTTGATTTCCAAAAAACCTAGGACGTATGAATTCTAAACTGTTAGCCAATTAAGTCATATGCTTATTTCATTCTCTTAACTGAAGAGCTGTATGCCAAACCATACTAACTTCTCAGTGATTCATTGATAGCACCACTTACAGCATTATTCACCAAATACCATTGGCCAGAATGCCCAGTATCTTCTTTGTGGACTGAGAATCAAATTAACACAAAGAAAAGCCACAGCTTTCTAATAGTCTGACTTGTTTTTAACTCTTCAAAAGCTCAAGCTCAAACATGGTAGGAATGAGCCTTGGACTGATTAAAAAAAAAAAAGTATCTAAATTAGAAACAGTTTCTAGATTAGATTTATAGCCTTAGAAAAATAAATTTGGGGGAATGTCACAATATTGAGAGAGAATAATTCAGGAAAAAATAAATTTATCTTTGAAAAGGTTGGCAGTTGATCTTTATTCACCCATTGAATAATAGACTTAAAACCCCAAAACAAAGAAGCAACAGATATACAAGAAAATAAATAGCAAAGCATACTTATGTTTTGTTAAATGAAAATACCCTCATTTTGAAAGAATGTAAATCAGTCCTGCCTATAACATAAATATTGTCCTAATAAGCTTATAATGTAACATAACACCATAAAGCCCTTACCTCTGATGTATAACCTCTCCTGCAAGGCAGAAACGAAGAAATCAGTATTAAACATCTTGGATTTTCAGATTGAATAGAATTATAGATAAGGGTAACTTAAGAAAATCAGAGAAAAACTGAGAAGGCAAATTTTTCTAAAATGTTGTCTCAGTGAGAAATATATTTTGTGGCAGTATCAAGACAGGAGAATCAAGGTTTCATGCCTGCATTATTAAAAATAATTATCACGCCAGACCCTCATTCCATATGAACACCAAACTATTCACAATCTATTTTATCTCAATGGTGTTTAATAACATACCTTGACATACTTTGACTCTGTTATGATCAGTTGTATTAAAAATATTCTACATCATGTCTGTCCTAAACAAGTCTTGATACATGTAAGATACTCATTTGGGGAAAAGATATGCTTCATACATGAAAAACATATTGGTACAGGACAAAAAAAAATATCTCCATGACTAGAACATATTCTTCCAAATGTTTGTAAGATTTTTTTGTCTGTGTCCATTTATTCTAAAAATAATAAATGCAAAATATTAACTGGCCTTTAAAGGTCAATTACATTATTAAACATGAAGTAAAAAAGTTTTTAGAGATATAATAGCCAAACATTCAATATTACCTAAAGATTTATAAAGTTAAATGGACAAGTAAGTGAAACAGTAGTTGACTGTACTTGAGAGGGAAAAAAGCATGGAATTTTTTTCAATGTTGAATGTCATTAATTATGAAGATTTTTCATTTATTATTCATTAAACACTTGACCTAAAGTATAAACCTGGTGCTGTTGACTATGCTATATGAAATTAATAAACAACTGCAATGAAGAGTTATTATGAAGACTTTCTAAAGTTCAGCAAAACAATCTGTAGAAAATTTATTTAAAATATTTCAAGGACTTTGAAAAATAAGTCTGCTTATTTGAATGCATCTTAAGTGCTTAAGGCATTGTTGATTGAAATGGCTGGAAATAATGGTAATATAATGCTTATACATATATATTGCTATCAGCAATTTATACAATAGTCCTCCCTTATCTGTGGCATCTCTATTTGCTACCTGCAGTCAACCATGGTCCAAAAACATTACGTGGAAAGTTCTGGAAATAAAAAATTTGTAAGTTTTAAATTGCACTCCAATCTGAGTAGCATTATGAAACCTCACACCATCCTTCTCTGTCCCTCCCAGGATATGAGTAGGCCCTTTTTCCAGTATATCCATGCTGTATACACTACCCACCCATTAGTATAGGACAGAAAAGTGTATATAGGGTTTGGTACTATCCGAGGTTTCAGGCATCCACTGGGGGTGTTGCAGGGTGCTTATGTTATATGGTTCTGCCAATAGAGGAATGATAATCCTAAAGCATTTAGAAGTTTAGACATTTTCAGCTTTTACTCAATTTGTATCTTTTAGAGATATGTAGAGTTGAGAGCTCATACTTAGGTTTTAATAATGACTACTGAGTCACATATGTAATATAAAATATCCAATAAAACCTATATTTTATTTTCTAGGATATTTAACTTGCTTCTTTTCATTAGCAATATTTTCCATAATGTAGGAACTAAAATATCAATAGATGAACTATACTTTTTTGTTGAACTATACTTTTTGAAACTTTTTGTTGCTTTTTATTTGGTTATTTGTATTGTTTGTCTTAGCTCAAAGGCAAAAAGTAACTCAGAAAAGGTAAACAGCAGAATCAATATGTGTCTGCTTTCAATTAACATGACTTCCTATTGATCCTTATAAAGCCATTCATATGATATTGATACGTCATTATGTAGTTTATATCCAATGTGTAGTTTTCATTTTACATCATTTGTATGTATTACTGTTTACTTTTAACAATAAGGATAATGTCTGGTAACCTGTTTATGTCTTTTAATAAGGTACCTAATAATTTCTTGTGCACTAATTGGATCATAATAAATGCAGAATGAAAAAAGGGCATTCTTTTCTTAGAGGTTGGTTGTCAGGTTATGGGGGCTTAGGAGCTGTGGAGAGAAATAATATTTTGGCTTGTATACTCAAAGGATATTTTTAGGTCTCATGTAGAAGATGTTCCAATTGACTTTTATGATGAAGGAAATATCTAAATATAATGTGTCAGTAAAAGACTAGATTAAACATAAAACATGGCAATGGACGTTTCGTTTTAAAAGTGTAAGATGCAAGAGGGAGGGGGTATGGGAATATATGTATACGTGTAGTTGATTCACTTTGTTATAAAGCAGAAACTAACACACCATTGTAAAGCAATTATACTCCAATAAAGATATTTTTTAAAAAAAAGGAAAGAAAAGAGTTCCCAGTCAAAAAAAGATACTAATAAAATTTTTAAATTATAAAAATATTATAAAAAGGACAAAGTAACAATTTAATAAGGCTATACATACCTACATAAAATTGTTATTTGGATTTCTTATATTTCTTTGGTAATTAGAGATTTCATTATCAAAGAATTCTAAGGAATTATCAAGATATTTCTTTCACATTTCCAAGAGGTTGATACAAAATAGCATAAACACACACACACACACACACACACACACACACACACACACACACTTGCACATTAAACGCTTACACAGTTGTCAATAATACCTTTTCAGAGTCCGCCAAATAGCACAAGTTCTCATGCATATGACCAGCTGCCAACAAAAACTCCAACTGAAGTTTTTCAGTGAAAGAGAGAAAAAAATCATGTTCAAGAACCCCAGGAAAAAAAAATTACTCTTGATTTGGATGAAAAGAATCTGAAGTAGAGGAACTAATGAAAATAATTAACTTTACATTTTTTATTTGGTATTGTTAATTGGGGATGCCGTATCAAATTCTTGAAGAAATGTCACATAATATGAGTCAAACAAAACCAATGAAATGATGCATTCATTGTAGGGCTCTGAATCTATATTAATATACTTACAATGGCAATTATCAAGCAAGACTTTCCCTATATTTTAGAATTGTGTTTTTCTCTGTACAGACTTATATCTTCTAAAATATTAAAGCTGAAGAGTATAATAAACAATTACACTTGTATTCAAAGTGGGGATTTCCAGTAAGTAAAATTTATTCCATGTGTGAGATGGAAAAAACAAAGTAATTACTCGATGGTCCAGTGTAGCTTTCATTAGGACAGAAAGATGGTACTTAGCTTAGCTGATGCCTTTAAGAATTTAACAAGTTTAGCTCTAAGATGTAAGAATAACTACAACTACTGAAATTTCTACCTAGAGTATAATTTTTTATTTTCTTTGCCTAAACCAAATAGGAAAGACATATATATAAAACTGGTGACAGTTCACCAGATATATTCCGCTTGATTTCTATTTGAAATTTTTATATTTCATTTACATGCTATAGGCTAAATTTGGATGATTTATCCATAGCAATTAAAAGTAACTAGGAATAAAACTGAGAATGCATTTTTCTAAATTTTAATAACATAATAAGCACATTTTATACTATTGATAAACTTAATGGAAATATAATTTTCAACAATGAAATAACTAAATTCACACTAGATAAAACTTTGTAGGCATTTACTTAACCTTTTGCTGAAACGGATGAGAATTTATTTATTAAACTGGAGATAACTATTATTTTTGAAGGAGAATCTTATGATAAAATTATAATTAAGGAGATGATATAATAATGCAAAACTAAAGAGCACTTTAAACATTTGTGGGAACAATGAAATGTCTTACAGAAGTCAGCAACTCAAGATTTATTTCCATTATAAAGAAGGGAAGAGAAAGCACAATGAGAAATAAATAGAATAAAACAGCCATTGAAAAAAGTAAAAGATTTATCAAATGTATAAGCATACTAGGAAGATAAAAGCAAGCCAGAGTAAAGGGTGTTCTTATAAGAAAACAGATGCCTACATCTTATAGCACCTGAGATTTATTTTGGAATACCATAATGTCTGTCATCTCCTACATTTCTAGATACATAACATTTTACTTTGGTAGTATTTCTTCTTACCAAATACATAGGCTTCAAGGCAATAACAGAACATACGATATCATTTTTTAGCTTACTTGTAACAGTCTGCTGTTTTCCTGGAACACTCATATAAAACTATGATCAAAAAGCAAATGTAAAACTTAACATGATAAACAAGCAAGCCATTGATTTAAGTTGGATATCTAACTTTCATGCCCATATATGCCCATTGAAAAATAGATTGAAATTACTTACTTTTTAAATAAATGTAGACAAATAATACTACTTCGTAGTTAAGAAAATTAAGGTACATCTATAATATGAGTTAGTAATGGTGAGATTAATAATCTTTTAAATTAAAAATGAGGAAAAAACAGCATTGCATTGAGTTTCAAGTAAAAGAATGGAATCTTCTTTAATGTTCAAATTTGCCTCCACTTGAAGCTTATGGTCAACAAAAGAGTTGTCCATTTAAAACCAGAAAAGCAACATTACAGTGAAGTAAACTGACTGTGAGTTTGTGTTTCAATTCCCTCAACAATATTGTGCAAATTCTCCTGGTTTTGTTCAGATGTCATTTCCATATTTGTTGTCTCTGAAAGGCAACTCATTTGAAGTTTTAAGAGGTGTGCTGGTGGATTATTGTTTTCTATTTGACTGTACATGTTAGCTACTGACTTTTCAAGTTCTGCTAAGTTTTTTATATGCTTGAGGATGCCTTTTGGTTCCCTTTGAGGATTTGCATTACACACTGTTGTTGATGTTGACAGCTGTATTGCAGTGGACTTCATTTCCTTGGCTGGTGTCACATTGACAGTGTGTTTAATAGCTGGTGTAAACACACACTTCGTGGATGGAGCTGAAGTTGAAGGAGGCAGTGAAGAAGGAAGAGGAGGAGATGGTGGAGGAAGAGAGGAAAGTGAAGGTGGAGGAGAAGTAGAGGGAGGAGGAGGGGGAACAGATAGTGGAAGAAGTGGAGGAGGAGGACAAAGAGGAGGATTAGAAGGAGGGGAAGGAGGAAGACTGGAAAGAGCAAAAGGAGTAAGGATAAGAGGCACAGGAGGAGGAGGAGAGGTTTTTAGTGGATGGGGAAGGTTTTCGAAAATGTCCCTTTTGGCTTCAAAAGTCATCATACAAGTGGGTGTCTCTCTGCTAAGGAGTGCAGAATTTAAAATGCAAGGCATTGACGGAGAAAGTTCCAAGGAACAGTCAGCAGGAGAAACAACATTAGGTTCTGATTTGAGTTCCACAGGTCTTGAAACAGTTGGCAAAGTGGAGAATGAGGGATGAGACCAAGGAGAGGAAAGTGAAGAGTCTGAAGACAGAGATTGCAACTGTTCTGTTCCTTGTATAATCAGTGATTCACCTTGCCTTATTTCCTCTTTTTCTGTTACATTTGTGTCTTCAGCTGTAAGCAAGGGACTATTGTTACCTCTTTTGTTTGGATTGGTTCCAGTACTTTCATTTTCAGCTTCTTGCCTGTTGCTTTGCCTTTGCTTTAGAGCTATGGTTTCTGACCTATTGGGAAGTTCCCACATTGGTCTCCTAGGTAAGCAGACTGGCCGATTCCACGTCCTCTGAATCTTTTCTCTTGGTCCCCTCAGAAACTCATTCTTGGCTTGCGTTTTGGATAAAAATGACTCTACAAAATCTGTTCTTAGTAAAAAGTCTGAATTTGTTGGTCTTTGATCTGTATATTCCTTGTAAATGGTACTGTGGGTATATAAGTCATCATCATCAGACATCAGTGTGAATTCTCTTGCAGACTTGGGCCAGCTGTTCTTAACAGATCCATCTACATGAGTCTGCTTGTGAGCCTCAACAGTACTGGAAGAAAAGTGCTGATGTTTCCTGTCTTCTGAGACTGATTTATTTTCCCTGCTTTGTTGGAAATGGTAGAGAAGGAAAAGACTTGAAAGAAAAGAAGATAATGAAATGTAAGGAAACAGGTTGTGACATAGCTTTTATGAGAAAGATGTTTTTATGGTTCTCATTACTACTTCAAAATATAAAAGGCCAAATAACACTAATCTACTAAAGCAAGCCATTACTTTGATGTTTCTGTTCTCAAAAAAGCAGGGCAGGAAAAGCTAGAGAGCTGTGAGCAGCATGAGAAATTTTCATTTTTTAAAAAATGTGTCAATCTGCACACTGATTTTTTTTTCTTTTTTTAGTTTCCATGTGAAGCTTCCATGACCACACATTATTAGTTCTCTCATGTATAAATCACAGTTCTCCAAATTGCAGACCAGCATGTTGGCTAGTGGTTTCATACCCTTTGCCTTGTTTAAGGATGCTCAGAACTGACTGTTTTGAGGAAAGGATCCTTAGCTGTATCTGATTCAGTACCTGTCCATTATCTCTCATTTTGGTAATTCTGTCCTGGAGCTAAAAGTAATCTCCTATTTGACATAAAGCTTGCAAGAGGATACAGAAAGAGCCCCTCAATTTTATGCTTAATAGTTTAAAAACACTATAAATATTACAAATAAGAAGAGGGGCTTCTGGTGTTTCTTTTGAACATGATATGGATCAAATTTCAATCAAGACTCACTTTAATGAAAAGATATACTAATACAACATAGTTTTGATATCACTGAAAGATCTGCTCAGGCATGGTCATTGAGTCATAGTGGCTATGCGTCATAGATAAAATTGGATAAGTCAAAGGACACAAATAAGTGTCTCTAATGAAAGCATTGGGACCCTTTCCCCAGAAAGACTGGGGACTTGTGGTTTTAAATAGTCTGTCATTAGACTTTGCTCTCAAGCTCAGAGTAACAGATATATTTTCGTTATTTAATATTTACCAACATAGTATAAATGAAATAAAAGGGAAATTTTTTGAAAAAAAATTAAAAGCCACATTGACACAAAGCCACATCCTAATAAAACTTAGGATGAGAAGGGAGACAATAAAGTGATATATAAAGCCAAAGTTATTATTGTGGCATTTGGCAAAAATACAAACTGGAAGAGAGAATTCTTAGAGGTGGTCAGGACCTCCTGAATAATTCAAAAAGTGGAGACAACTTGGATTAAACAAACAGCAATCACTTTTAAAACATTAAAAAGTAGTTTTTAAAAATCAGGGTTGACATTATATAGCAGTTGTTTCTGTGTAGATCTGTTCTTGGTTTTCTTTTTCTTGGAAAGAACTGTCTGTACAATACCACATCATTTTTGATGGAAAGATATCCATAAATATTTTTAACAAATTAAAAAATAAGGAGAGTTTTGAAACTCCTTTTGCTAGGCACAGGTACTATCTGTGGGAACACTTGTTTAAACTCATGCAATTTCAAGATATCAAGAGGGAATGAGGTATAGAAGATATAACTTTCTTTTTAAAAGTAAATGTACAGTTAAAGATGAAGATTACTGTATATAGTCTAAAACAGCAGTTAATCTATTCTATTGCATCTTTTTTTTTTCTAATACCCTTGTATTAGAATATTATTTACTTACTTATGCCTATGTATCCACAGGTGAGAAAGAGAAAACATGTGATAGAAAAAAAAAAGTTTTGACTATAGTTAAATTGAGATGATTATGAAAATATTAACAGGAACTTGCTTTAAACACTTAATATTCATATCCAAAAAAGAAAATGCATGTATCTTATATTTTCTTTGTATTTATTCATATGAATAATTTTAATAATGCTTTAGATAAACTCATACGGCATTTATTTGGTTATCTTATCATAAAAAATTACACCTAGCTATCTATCTCCTATACACAGGTAAAATTCACCTCTATCAAACGTGGATAACTTCAACTCTAAAACAGAAATTTTAAATGAGATTCTAAGAATTGCTTCTATGTCCTAAGTGAAAAGTTACTCCACACTGATTTATAAAGAAGACCTAAGTATTGTTTGAAGGAATATAGAAGTACTATGATGACTGTTACAGAGTAATTGTTGAATCTACATGAAGTTGTTAATTATTTTGTGAAGGCTTTTTGTTTTTCAAAATGACCTTTGATTTTTTAAAGAAAATATTTGATAATAATTCATTTGGAGATAGCTTATTTTCTAGTAATTTATGCTTAGAATCCTTGAAAAGGTTTTTGAATAGATAATTTAAACATCTGTCAGATAATAAATGTGTAGAACTTGACACTTCAATAAATACATATTAGAATTAGAATTGCAAAATCCTCTACTATCTACCACAATTTTCCAAATAAAAATAATCCCTAAGTGTTGCTATTTGAAAATTATCATCATCAAATATATGAGTCCAGGTGATGTCATAGTATACATATATTAATATATATCCCTCACTAATTTCAAATAAAACACATTCCACTTTCCACATAAATCTTTTTTTAGTTCACACATGTTTTGCTAATTGTCGTCAAGACAATCAAAGAGAATCAAATCTTATTGGCTCAATTCCTACATTCACCAATAATTCAAAAAGAGACCATCATTTTCAACTTATAAAAAAAAATATTTAAAGCGTGAATCCTATATTATATTATTACTCTAGAAGTAGCATGCCAGGCATTAAGTTCTTTTAAATTCAATTTTAGCATTAAAATATATATTAAAATCAGTTTTAACATTTTAAAAACTATTTTCAATATAACCTTGTATAATAGTATTAATACAGCTATAATATGATATATATGTTTAAAAACAGTTTTCCCATTAAAAGGTAAATTTCATAATTTTTGAGGCTCGCTTTATTCCTACTAGTAAATACTACAAATATAACACAGTAGAATGTGTCTTAGTCCCTCATTCCACCAAATTCCAGTTAATAAAATTTTCCTGGATTTAATTTAATCATATTCAAAATTGTATAATATCCTTGGTGGTTCTGCATTTCATGTTGATACAGTTACTCTTGAATTTTTAAAAAATATAGATAAGTTAAACATCTCTAAAAGAAATAAGGGTTTGAGGGTAGCATCGTTATAGAAACTATGAAGTCTTTTAGCAATAATTTAAAAGACTTTTTCAAAAATGATGGTTTAATATTGCTTAGAGAGTCCAAATAGTGCAAGAGAAATATTAAGTTATATATGAGAGTATATACAAGAGTTATAAATATTAAGTTATATATAACAAGACAGCAGTCTCATTAGAGAGGAATATGATGAAAAGAATATTCCTAAGTGGTTAGATATTTAATATTAATTCTTTATTTTCATTCAGATTTTAATTATTCTGTTGTATAACATCTTAAAGTAGTATCTTAGAAAAGTCTATTATTTTAGACCACAGAATTGTTTTTTTCTTACCAAACAGGAGTTGGCTTCTGATACCAAATCAGGAATTACTATTTTACGATTGTGCTTTATTTTCCTCATTTTTTATGAGAAAATATATCTTCAGAATTAATTTTTAATTTGGGGGAAAATGCCTGATTCTGAAGGTTTAGAAATTAAATATGATACTCAAGCTATTCATCTGCAAATGTCTCCTCAAATTGAATACTTCTTTCCTGTTACTCAGTTTTTTTTAATGATCTTTTGTTTCTTGGTTATTACTTTTCAATTTAACTTTTCTTAGGTTTTCATCTTAACAATTTTCTGTTTGAAATAATGTAATAAAGCAGGCTGTAAACGGTACTTCCACATCAAGTTGAAATTAAATACTCACCACACAGCATCCATCAAAACCCACTTCTAAAAGCCCCTGAAAGGTCTACTTACGTCGTGCTGTCCCCCACTTCTTCATAGAGATGCGCCCCTGGAGGCGGCGGGGGCGGCGGGGGCGCGGCCACTGGTGCAGGGGCAGGTGCTGCAGGTTTCGCTGCAGTTAGGGTGGATTGCATTCGGGCTGTCTTGGTGCACTCAGCTTGGCGCCTTCGGTAAAGTAAGGATGTTTTGTAAAACTCATTTTAGAAATCATATACTTATCAATAGGCTACCTTTCAATAATAAAGTCCAGTTATCAGAGGAACTCAAACATTTTTACACAAATATTTGAACTTATTAACTGATAAAATTACAAAAGCATCCCCACAGAGTATCTTTTATGTATAAACCCTTCTCCTTAGTTCTTTAAAATATTTACACCTTGAAAAACAGGTAGAATTCAGTAGAAAAATTTGCAAATTAAGTTAAATGATAACATTAAAGGGAGAAGGCAAAATATTTATAAAAAATGTGATTGATAATTGGTAGTTGTTTAATGATCTCTTTCATAACGTGAGGCATATAGAAGATACATAATTTTCCTTCCATCTATTTAAAGAAAAGTTATTTAAAAATGATTTAAAACATTTTTGACATTAGTTTACAGGGGCTGTGTAGATGTACACATTTAGGAGGGAGATTTGGTTAGCTTTTCCTTTGAATTCCTAGGAATGCCTGTGATTCTTGCATTGGAGGTAAGCTGCTCTTTTTTGACTTTCTTGGGTCCTGATTGTTAACTCTTGCCTCAAAATCAAGATCCCAAAGGGTGGATGGAGGCTATAAGGGCAAACTGTCTTTTTCACATTTCTTCCACTTGTATCCAATTGTCTAAAACTAGCTCAATTCTATATATACAAAACCACAAAGGAATTTGAACTAAAAAGTAGCTCAAATACAAACACAAAACAGACAAATAATACATGGTTCAGGGCAGGCTGCCTACCTTATCAGCGTTATCTCTTTTTTTTTCTTTTTATATCACATAAAATCATATGCAAAATATTGGTAATTATACTTACACTTTAAACCTGTTTGGGAAGCAATGAATAAAAAAAAAGAGAAAGCTACATGAGAAATACTGCATTCATAATATTTTAACATTTGATTTAATCTAAATTATGAATAATTTACTGGTTAAACTCATAATGACACAGACTTAATGACATAGTAGGGGAACTATGTATTTCAATTCAAAAAGTGAAAATGGTGACCACTGTCAGTCCTACAAGATGTTAAAACATTCATTGCAGGAAAACAAAGAAATTAACAATGGAATAAAAAAACTGGATTAAAACATGCATATGTGAATTTCAACGCTGATAGAGAAATGGAATATTAAAGATGATATGATCTTTATAATTAGTTTTTTGGTTTACTACACTTGAACAATATTAAAAGAATGGAGTCAAGCAGCAATCCCTGATTATACTCTTGGCCTCACTTTGAAGCTGAAGCTAGAATTGGAAGGTGCCACTCCTGGGTAATGAATTTATGACACTTTTTTTCACATGTGCCTCCTAGTTTTCCATGCATAGCAAATTTCAAAGACACATCTTAGTATTAAAGAATAACCATTCATTCTAATCTATTTATAAGCAGAATACAAATGTACAAAAGTTAGGTTTTAAAATATTAGAATTTTACTTTGAAACATGTTTACTTCTGTTACTCTATAAAAAAGAGTTACCAAAATTCATTCATAGAGTGTTAGGCTGATTACTAAACTAAAAAGATTAAATAATGCATCTTTACAATGTTTAAATATTAAGCATCTTAATTTTTTGTTAAAATTCAGACCATTTAACATAACATCCAGGGTGCTTCAGTTTTGATCACTGCATTGTCTGCCAAATATATGAAGTTTTCTCACTGATTTTAATGCTAGCAGGATATAATAAAGTTCCTTTGAGAAATATGTGAATGAAAAAGAAAAACTGTAATACAGACTAAATTTAACATGAATATTAATATTGGATTGATAGCTTAATCTAAAAATTTGTTATTAAGTTTGTGCATAGGCTTTAGATTTGGCATATCAACTGATTTATTAACACACGTTGAACTCCAATATATCAACCTAAATGTTATATTTGCAACTTCACATTAGTTTTGTGAAGGAAAATATTCCTATAGTATCTTCATGTAGAGGGTACTTTTTAACTTTCAGGTTGGAATTACCTTATTTAATTCAAAAGAAAATTCTCAGTGTTACACAACAAAGATAACAGTTTAAGAATATATAAGGACTTTTTCAGTCCTTTCCTTTTATTTTAAATGGTGAGTAGCTGTTCTACCATTATTTCTTACTGTTTTTTATGTCAAGTAATTTATATGACTTATGATTCCTGTCTGTCATTTACTTTCATTTTGTGGCACCTTCAGGGTTACCTCTCTTCTTAACCTATTCCACAATTTTTTCACCAATCATCATCAATAGGGATATACTTAAAGTACAGCCCTGTATCACAAAGGGTCCTCATTCCTAGTGTCAAATAAAGAATAGCTCGCTAGACTATTTTAAATATAGATGTTTAAATTAGGAAAAATTTACTTGACTACTTTGAAGAGCCTAAACAAGAAAAATATAGATATTTTAAATGGATATATTTGCCTGTAGGAACCAGAGAAATGTAAGGCCTCTACAGCCAAAATATACTGTTAGATGTTACAGTATAGGCTCTAGCAAGGCTAGCCAGGAAAGAAGAAACCATATGGAAAATTACATATTGTGTGCTACGATTTTTAAATGATTTTTTCAAACATTGTAATCATCTGCATAGAGGTAAATTTAACAATACGGATAAAAACCTAGCATGACAATGTATTTAGGTTACAGACCTTCCTTTGGAACTGGGTTATCTCTATATGACATTTCACTGCCTTTGCCCCAGGATACCTCGTACCTTTCCTGCAAGGCTCTTAACCTGATGAAGAGCATAAACAAAGCTACAGGAGGTAACCTAATATTCCTAGCAGATAAGAATATTTAAGAGCACAGGAACACTGAGCAATGTGACAAATGTTTTGAAAGTTTGTATTGCTTCCCCTTAAAGGAAGGTCATTTGGTACAAGAAAAATACAGCACTCCCAAAATGGCTGCAGCCTTAATATTTTACAGCTACAAAGCCATTTTAGCAGAGATAGTTTTTTGATAATGCCTTCTTGAGGAACTCTCCATGTTCAGCATGTATGAATACTTACTGTCTGTAGCTGACCAAAACCACCAAGACGGCAGGAATACAGCAGAGGATGATGATGAAGGCCAGAGCCAGCAAGGCCCCTTCTGTGTAGCCTAGACTTTCTCCTCGCTTCTTAATGCTGGTTACTGCCGCTGGAGGCCGGATCTCCAGAATGCGTCCTCCTTCCCCGTAATACGGCTGAAAGTCTTTATTGATATCGAGGAGTTTGCCATCTAAAAATCTTTATTGTTAAACAGTAAAAGCAATGATGTTAACAGAGAAAGGCTTTTATTTATTTATTTATTTATTTTTTGCGGTACGCAGGCCTCTCACTGCCGCGGCCTCTCCCATCGCGGAGCACAGGCTCCGGACGCGCAGGCCCAGCGGCCATGGCTCACGGGCCCAGCCGCTCCGCGGCACGTGGGATCCTCCCGGACCGGGGCACGAACCCGCATCCCCTGCATCGGCAGGCAGACTCCCCAACTACTGCGCCAGCAGGGGAGCCCGAAAGGCTTTTTTTTAAACAAAATATTTTTTGTGATACCTTTTAATATTTTCTTTAATTATAAGCTGAGTCAGAAGTCTTATTATGAATAAGAAAAGCATATATAAAAAGCAAGACCAATAAAAAAGAGTAACGCCTCTATATTCACATATCAAAGATACTAATAACAATGACCCTTACTTAATACACTTACAGACTGGGGGAAAATAATTACCAATGTCATTGAAATTTATATCACTATGTTGAGATTATTTATTCGGGTGGGATAAAATATAATATTCTAAATTATTTAGTATAGTTTAAAAATATATTCCTGCATTATATATCCTTCGGTTCTCAAATTAGTCCTGTAAAACAGAACCTTAATACTGACTTCCTGCAGACCACAAAGCTACACAGTTAGGGAAACAAATCTGAGATACCAACCCAAGCCTTCATAGTGTATCTTTGTGTTTCAACACACCACCTTAAATACTGACACTCTCAAATCTCAAACCAAAATACCTTTATGGGCTAGGAGTGAACAAATTAAAAAGTTTTTTCTTCCTGGAAAGAGAAAACTAAATAAATGATGCAGGTAGTAAATCAGTGTAGTCAGGATGACAGGAATTGGTGGTCAATTTAATCTAGTAGTTCTTGCAAACCCTTTCTCTAAATAATGCAGTTCCAACTATGAGCATTGTGTTGGGGAGGAGAATTAAGGAATAATTGTTACTTAATTCTATTAGACTGAACAATTTTTTTTACATATTTTATGCTGTAATTAGCAGGCATTTTTTTTTCAAAATTCCCCAGAAACACTTAAATGATCCTTTACAAATCCTATAATACTGAAGCAACAATTATGTTCTTAAAACCACAAAGTCACAATATGTCTTAGGTATTTTTTTTAATTTTTAAGACTTTTATCTATAAAGGTGAAATGTCTTGCTATAGAAAATTGAAAAACACAAAATAGTTCAAAAGGCAAAATTACTCAAATGCCCACAATACAAAGATTACTACTGCTAATATTTTGGTGTACTCAAGTCTAATCTTTTTTTTTTTTTTGCTATTAATAAACATTTTTATATACTTGTAACTACACAGCATACACAAAGTGAAAATATTTTAGAAATACATGTCTTAATATAAAATACCATACTTATGCTGAAGATGTGGAAAATACAAAGAAATGTGAAAGAAAAGATTTAAATGGCCCCAAGTTTCACCATCAAATGGTAACCAAAGAATGCTATGCTTGTGCATTTTACAGGCTATTTCATCCCTTTGAATACTTTTTATTCTAATTTTCCAAGTGATCATGCTGACTTTAAATCTAGTTAAACACACTGTTCATAGCTTCCATAGAGAAAAAAACAAAGAGATGCTTGATATCAGATATGAATTCCACTGGATAGTTTATTAATCTTCCAATTTAGGAAACCTAATGGCTCAAGTAACTCAATTTTAGTTTTAAAGCTACACAGTTTTTCATTTAAGTTTTCATGCTATAACTTAAGGCAGTTAGGATGCTTTCCTTGTTTTTTTACGAATATGCTTTTGGAGATGAAAATATACTTTTTATATCAATTTTTCCAGGCCATTTTCAGATACATTAAGAAGTATAATAAAGTTTTACCCATTGTTCTAAGTTCTAGATTGGAATAGAATTGTAAAACACTTTGTTTGAATTGTTTATCAGATAAAGTAAGAAATTCCAAATGAAGTACAGATAAGAGTTATGTCGCAAGAACTGTATCATTAGAAACTGGGAAGGATCAGAAGCAGAGGAAGATCATTAATTGCAGGGAAAATTTATTCCTATCATGTGTATCCACGGATCACAATTCTATTGGATTCCTACTGGATTCTATTTGATATCCAAACCACCTAAAGGAAGATTTATTAGTCTTTTTACGCTACAATAACTCCATTATTTAGATCTTCATTTTGTTTTATTTCTCAATTTCGGTAATCATAAGTAATTGTTTACTAGAAGAGTTGATAGCTTTTGAATCCATAACTGATCTAGAATATCTTTCTTTTTTGCTGTATATATGCAAAACAACTTGCCTAGGCCAAGATTCTTAAGTCATAACATTTTCCTTAAAATATTGTGGATTTGATCCCATTGATTTTTGGCATTTCATCATGCAGGTGGGATGTATAAGGCTTATCTAATTTTTATTCCTTTACGATTAAGTCTTTTTTTTTTTGTTTCAATAGTTTTAAAACATACTCAGGTACTTTTCGAGGACATATGACAACATTTTCATTCATTTCACCTGTAATGTAATGAAATATTTTAATTACATTTTTACCTCAGAGATACATGCAATTATCAGGTTGTATCTTGATTGTCCTCTAAATATATTCTGACTTCTGTTATGATTATTTTTTTCTTTTCTATAATATGCTGTGAACTTCTTATGTGTATACTTCATTTTGCCAGTTTATTTTTCAGATGCTTTTTCATTCTAGGCAAGGTTGAATCCAGATAGTCAATGGATTTTAGGAGAATTTCTTCCTAAGATCGAAAAATTAGCCCCAAGAAACTTCAGGCTTTTGTTTTATACTTTTTCTGATTTCAGGACTACTGTCTCCTAACATCCATGTAAATCCTTGAGATGAAATCTAATTGACCTTCTCGTGAATGTGCACTAACCCACACCTACTCCATGTGAGCAGAGGAAAGGCATACTCCAAATGGCCTGAGGGGAAAGCACTTCATCAAAGCCCACCACCAGGGACTTCCCTAGTGGTCCAGTGGTAAGACACCGCACTTCCACTGCAGGGGGCATGCGTTCGATCCCTGGTCAGGGAGCGAAGATCCTACATGCCGCATGGCTAAAATCAAAACAAAACAAAACAAAAAGCCCACCACCATTTGGGGAAGGTCAATCCTCACTATTCTTTTGTGGAGCATTTTTTACCAGAAGCAGGTAAGGATTCAGGGCATGCAAAACACATACACCATTTGTCTTATACGGTCTTATTTTCTACAGAAAATATTAAACTGTTTTCTAGTGGTTTCTGTAAGAGAATTATTTCCAGAGATATAGTCTACCTCTGAGTCATCAGGGTGTTATTTCTTTTATTTTGTTTTTCAGTATTTATTACTGATCCCATTTTTCACCTTACTTATTTAGAAAGGAGATAAAGCTGTCAGATTCAATATCAATAAAGAAATGTGATTTTCTCTTTATTCTCATCCATAGTCTACTTAGCTGCTGGTTAAAATGCTTTTCAAGTCTAAGGGTGAGGTGAACAGACCCCTTCCTAGTATTTAGCCAACATTAATTAATTACTGCTCTGTTTTCCTGACATGAGGTAAATTCCTAAGCCAATTCCATGTCTTCTGATTCACCCAACTGATGGAGCACATGCAAACAGGTATCCCTGGCTCCATTCACTTGAACACAACTTTCAAAGTACAATGTATAACTACAGACCACTCTGCATTTTACCTTGAGGATTTCAGTGTTTCAATGTACATATGGATGTAGAAATAAAGGGGAGGGTGAGCAGGAGAATGTATTCTGTACTTCACAAAAGCACACACCTAAACAGTGGAGGGGCAACTGCCTATTTCCTTTGTCAGTAAATAATGTGCATCTCTGAAACAGGTTTACAGAATTGGCAATGGTTAACATATCTGCCCACATTCATTCCACTTGGATAAGGTTGTTCTTAATAAAACAAATCAAGGGTGGACCACTATTTCCTCTATACAGTTCCACAATTATTTTAACTAAATTCTAACATTTAGTTTTCCAATTATTTGGATTTTCAGTATATTGAATTTTTTTTCTGGACTTAGTAAGTTGAAAGAAGTTTTATCAGAAGTTGGTAGTTAGATTTATTTTAAAGTATTTTTTAACATTGTACTTTTTTTTTTTTTTTTTTTGCGGTACACAGGCCTCTCACCGCTGCGGCCTCTCCCGTTGCGGAGCACAGGCTCCGGACACGCAGGCCCAACGGCCATAGCTCACGGGCCCAGCCGCTCCACGGCACACGGGATCCTCCCAGACCAGGGCATTGGCAGGCGGACTCCCAACCACTGCGCCACCAGGGAAGCCCTTTAACACTGTACTTTTAAATGCAGTTTGTAGAATATATCAGCTTTCTCTCCTTCTTCTTTATCTCTCATTTACTATCTGGACAGACTAATTTTAAGCAGACTGGACTATTAAGTGTACAAGCTAAAATTGTATTTGCTCATTTTTAAATTTAATTAAGTTTTGCTTTAAAATAGTATGGTCTGTTTCTGCTCAGAAGGCAGAAAGCCTTAAGAGAATGTGGCACCCACCCTAATGAAGGGAAAGTCAAATAGCATTAAAATCATAAATTTTTTTGCAAGCATAAAACCAAATTCCAAAGAGTGACAGTTTCCTCCAACAGTGGGATGAGACCATGTATTGTCTCACCTTTCTCAGAACAAGCCACAAGTAGGTACCATAAATTCAAATAAAACAAACCAGCTAAATTTTTAATAAATGCTTAAAAGCTAAGTGTGTATCAGCATGTAAGGTTAGATAGAATAAGTGACCCAAAAACACAAGTGGGGGTTTGCACTCACTCGCAAACTCTTTTCCATGGCCCACCATAAGATAGATTGGGTACAGGGCAGGAGACCAGAGAAATCCTCTTCATAGTGCAGGGATATAGGCAGCTAAGGCTGGGGTGCTCTGCAATTTTCTGGACCTGTATCTCACATAAAGCAAGAGCCATATATAGAGAGAGGGAGGAAGTACTCCCATCCCTAAGGCTCAAGTAAAGGTCCACTGCTTCTGGAGAAGAGCTATGAGCAAAATCCACCCCATCTGGGGGAGGAGAAGGAGCTCTCTTGGGCCTAAGACCCTGCAAAGTAGAGGTCTACTACTGGTTGGGGAGGGGCAGGGAACTCTCTTACACCCAAGAACCTCCACAAATATGAAGCAGAGTATGGATGCCAGGGGAAGGCATGGAAGAAAAGCTGAGAAAGCCCCACCCCAAATCCTAGGCACACCGGCTAGACAAGGAAAACAGAATCCCCCAACCTCTCATTGTCTCATTCTCACCCTTAGAGTAGAACCAAGCAATAAGCAAGAGCCATTTACTACATCGGGAGAGTTAAGAGAATGGAGAGAAACCCTTTCTGTGTCACAGGCATTCAGGAACTGCTGAAAGATAAAGAAAGCAATAGACCAGACACAGAGGTAAGCCAGATATTGGAACCGTCACATAGGGACTTTGATACAACTCTGATTAATATTTTACAGGATCTAGTAGTAAGGCAGAAAACATGCCTAAAATGATGGAGAAACTCAGTAAAGTGGTAGAAACTGTAAGAACCAAATGGAAATGCAAGAATTTTTTAAAAAGATATGAAGATGAAGAATTCCTTCAATGAGCTTATCAATAGGCTAACATAGACGAATCAGTGAACTTGAAAACAGGGCAGCAGAATTTATTCAAACTAAAACACAAAGAGGGAGGGACCTTCAACATGGCAGGGGAGTAAGATGTAGAGCTCACCTTCCTCCCCACAAATACATCAAAAATACATCTACATGTGGAACAACTCCTACAGAACACCTACTGAATGTTGGCAGAAGACCTCAGACTTCCCAAAAGGCAAGAAAATCCCCAGGTACCTGGGTAGGGCAAAAGAAAAAACAGAGACAAAAGAATAGGTATGGGCGGGACCTGCACCTCTGGGAGGGAGCTGTGAAGGAGGAAAGGTTTCCACACACTAGGAAGCCCCTTTACTGGTGGAGATGGGGGATGGCCGGGGGGCGAAGCTTTGGAGCCACAGAGGAGAGCACAGCAACAATGGTGCAGAGGGCAAAGCGGAGAGATTCCTTCACAGAGGATCGGTGCCGACCAGCACTCACCAGCCTGAGAGGCTTGTCTGCTCACCTGCCAGGATGGGCAGGGGCTGGGAACTGAGGCTCGGCTTCAGAGGTTAGACCCCAGGGAGAGGACTGGGGTTGGCTGTGTGAACACAGCCTGAAGGGGCTACTGCGCCACAGATAGCTGGGAGGGAGCCCGGGAAAAAGTCTGAAACTCCCTAAGAGGCAAGGAACCATTGTTTCAGGGTGCACGAGGAGGGGGGATTCAGAGCACCGCCTAAATGAGCTGCAGAGATGGGGGCAAGCTGCGGCTATCAGTGCGGACCCCAGAGATGGGCATGAGACGCTAAGGCTGCTGCTGCCGCCACCAAGAAGCCTGTGTGCAAGCACAGGTCACTATCCACACCTCCCCTCCCGGGAGCCTGTGTAGCCCGCCACTGCCAGGGTCCTGTGATCCAGGGACATCTTCCCTGGGAAAACACAGAGAGCGCCTCAGGCTGGTGCAATGTCACGCTGGCATCTGCCACCACAGGCTCGCACCACATTCCGTACCCCTCCCTCCCCCCATCCAGAGTGAGCCAGAGCCCCCGAATCAGCTGCTGCTTTAACCCCGTCCTGTCTGGGTGGGGAACAGATGCCCTCAGGCGACCTACACGCAGAGGCGGGGCCAAATCCAAAGCTGAGCCCCTGGGAGCTGTGAGAATAAAGAAGAGAAAGGGAAATCTCTCCCAGCAGCCTCAGGAGCAGTGGATTAAATCTCCAGAGTCAGCTTGATGTGCCCTGCATCTGTGGAATACCTGAATAGACAACGAATCATCCCAAAATTGAGGCAGTGGACTTTGGGAGCAAATGTAGACTTGGGGTTTCCTTTCTGCATCTAATTTGTTTCTGTTTTTATGTTTATCTTAGTTTAGTACTTAAAGCTTATTATAATTGGTAGATTTGTTTATTGATTTGGTTGCTCTCTTCCTCCTTTTTGTTATATAAATATATTTTATTTTCCTTTTTCTCTTTTTGTGAGTGTGTATGTATATGCTTCTTTCTGTCATTAGGTCTGTATAGCTTTGCTTTTACCATTTGTCCCAGGGTTTGGTCTGTCCGTTTTTTTTTTTAGTATAGTTTTTAGTGCTTGTTATCATTGGTGAATTTGTTTTTTGGTTTGGTTGCTCTCTTCTTTCTTTCTTTTTTTTATTACTTATTTTTTTATTTCTTAATAATATTTTTTATTTTAATAACTATTTTATTTTATTTATTTTATTTTATTTCCTTCTTTTTCTTTCCTCCCTTTTCATCTAAGTCATGTGGCTGACAGGGTCTTGGTGCTCTGGCCTGGGGTCAGGCCTGAGCCTCTGAGGTAGGAGAGCCGGGTTCAGGACACTTGTCCACCAGAGACCTCCCGGCACCATGTAATATCATGTAATATCTCCCAGAGATCTCCATCTCAACACTTACACATAGCTCCACTCAATGACCAGCCAGCTACAGTGCTGGACACCCTATGCCAAACAACTAGCAAGACAGGAACAAAACCCCCACGCATTAGCAGGGAGGCTCCCTAAAATCATAATAAGTTCACAGACACCCCCAAACACACCACCAGATGCAGTCCCGCCACCAGAGAGACAATATCTAACCTCATCCACCAGAACACAGGCACCAGTCCCCTCCACCAGGAAGCCTACACAACACACTGAACCAAACTTACCCACTGCGGGCAGACAACTAAAACAATGGGAACTACGAACATGCAGCTTGTGAAAAGGAGACCCCAAACACAGGAGGTTAAGCAAAATTAGAAGACAGAGAAACATGCAGCAGATGAAGGAGCAAGATAAAAATCCACCAGACCAAACAAATGAAGAGGAAATAGGCAGTCTACCTGAAAAAGAATTCAGAGTAATGATAGTAAAGATGATACAAAATGTTGGAAATAGAATGGAGAAAATACAAGAAACGTTTAACAAGGAACTAGAAGAACTAAAGAGCAAACAAACAACGATAAACAATGCAATAAATGAAATTAAAAATTCTCTAGAAGCAATCAATAGCAGAAGAACAGATAAGTGACCCAGAAGATAAAATAGTGGAAATAACTACCACAGAGCAGAATAAACAAAAAAGAATGAAAAGAATTGAGGACAGTCCCAAAGACCTCTGGGACAACAGGAAACGCACCAACATTCGATTAATAGGGGTCCCAGAAGAAGAAGAGAAAAAAAAAGGGACTGAG
Organism: Aethalodelphis obliquidens; assembly: GCF_003676395.1. NCBI lineage: Eukaryota > Metazoa > Chordata > Mammalia > Artiodactyla > Delphinidae > Aethalodelphis > Aethalodelphis obliquidens. Next base: position 4,961,089 of record NW_020837955.1, on the reverse strand, counting down.
AAAATATTTGAAGAGATTATAGTTGAAAACTTCCCTAATATGGAAAGGAAATAGTCAAGCAAAGGAAGTGCATTGAGTCCCATAAAGGATAAATCCAAGGAGAAACATGACAACACACATATTAATCAAACTATCAAAAATTAAATACAAAGAAAACAGATTAAAAGCAGCAAGGGAAAAACAACAAATAACACACAAGGGAATCCCCATAAGGTTAAGAGCTGATCTTTCAGCAGAAACTCTGCAAGCCAGAAGGGACAGGCAGGACACATTTAAAGAGATGAAAAGGAAAAACCTACAACCAAGATTACTATACTCAGCAAGGATCTCATTCAGATTTGATGGAGAAATTAAAACCTTTACAGACAAGCAAAGGCAAGAGAATTCAACACCACCAAACCAGCTTTACAACAAATGCGAAAGGAACTTCTCTAGGCAGGAAACACATGAGAAGGAAAAGACCTACAATAATAAACCCAAAACAATTAGGAAAATGGTAATAGGAACATACATATTGATAGCTACCTTAAATGTAAATGGATTAAACGCTCCAAGCAAAAGACATAGACTGGCTGAATAGATACAAAAACAAGACCCATATATATGCTGTCTACAAGAGACTCACTTCATACCTAGGGACACATACAGACTGGAAGTGAGGGGATGGAAAAAGATATTCCATGCAAATGGAAATCAAAAGAAAGCTGGAGTAGCAATTCTCATATCAGACAAAATAGACTTTAAAATAAAGACTATTAGGAGAGACAAAGAAGGACACTACATAATGATGAAGGGATCAATCCAAGAAGAAAATATAACAATTGTAAGTATTTATGCACCCAACATAGGAGCACCTCAATACATAAGGCAAATGCTAACAACCATAAAAGGGGAAATCGACAGTAACACAATCATAGTAGGGGACTTTAACACCCCACTTTCACCAATGGACAGATCATCCAAAATGAAAATAAGGAAACATAAGCTTTAAATGATACATTAAACAAGATGGACTTAATTGATATTTATAGGACACTCCATCCAAAAACAACAGAATACACTTTCTTCTCAAGTGCTCATGGAACATTCTCCAGGATAGATCATATCTTGGGTCAAAAATCAAGCCTTGGTAAATTTAAGATAATTGAAATCATATCAAGTATCTTTTCTGACCACAACACTATGAGACTAGATATCAATTATAGGTAAAAATCTGTAAAAAATACAAACACATGGAGGCTAAGTAACACGACTAAATGACCAAGAGATCACTGAAGAAATCAAAGAGGAAATCAAAAAGTACCTAGAAACAAATGACAATGAAAACATGATGACCCAAAACCTATGGGATGCAGCAAAAGCAGTTCAAAGAGGGAAGTTTACAGCAATACAATCCTACCTCAAGAAACAAGAAAAATCTCAAATAGACAACCTAAACTTACACCTAAATCAATCGGAGAAACAAGAACAAAAAAACCCCCAAAGTTAGCAGAAGGAAAGAAATCATAAAGATTAGATCAGAAATAAATGAAAAGAAATGAAGGAAATGATAGAAAAGATCAATAAAACTAAAGCTGGTTCTTTCAGAAGATAAACAAAATTGATAAAGCATTAGCCAGACTCTTCAAGAAAAAAAGGGAAAAGACTCAAATCAATAGAAGTAGCAATGAAAAGGGAGAAGTAGCAACTGACACTGCAGAAATGCAAAGGATCATGAGAGATTATTACAAGCAACAATATGCTAATAAAATGGACAACCTGGAAGAAATGGACAAATTCTTAGAAAGGCACAACCTTCCGGAGACTCAACCAGGAAGAAATAGAAAATATAAACAGAACAATCACAAGCAATGAAATTGAAACTGTGATTAAAAAGCTTCCAACAGACACAAGCCCAGGACCAGATGGCTTCACAGGTGAATTCAATCAAACATTTAGAGAAGAGCTAACACCTAACCCTCTCAAGCTCTTCAAAATAGAGCAGAGGGAAGAACACCCCCAAACTCATTCTACAAGGTCACATCACCCTGATACCAAAACCAGACAAAGATGTCACAAAGAAGAAAACTACAGGCCAATGTCACTGATGAGCATGGATGCAAAAATCCTCAACAAAATGCTAGCAAACAGAAACCAACAGCACATTAAAAGGATAATACACCATGATCAAGTGGGGTTTATTCCAGGAATGCAAGGATTCTTCAATATACACAAATCAATCAATGTGATACACCATATTAACAAACTGAAAGATAAAAATCATATGATCATCTCAATAGATGCAGAAAAAGCTTTCAACAAAATTCAACACCCATTTAAGATAAAAACTTCCAGAAAATAGGCACGGAGGGAAGCTATCTCAACATAATAAAGGCCATATATGACAAACCCACAGCCAACATCATTCTCAATGGTGAAAAACTGAAACCATTTCCACTAAGATAAGGAACAAGACAAGGTTGCCCACTCTCACCACTATTTTGGAAGTTTTACAAACAGTAATCAGAGAAGAGAAAGAAATAAAAGGAATCCAGATTAGAAAAGAAGTAAAATTTTCACTCTTTGCAGATGACATGATACTATACATAAAGAATCCTAAAGACTCTAACAGAAAACTACTAGAGCTAACCAATGAATTTGGTAAACTAGCAGCATGCAAAATTAATGCACAGAAATCTTTTGCATTCCTATACACTAATGATGAAAACTCTGAAAGAGAAATGAAGGAGAAACACTCCCATGTACCAATGCAACAAAAAGAATAAAATACCTAGGAATAAACCTATGTAAGGAGACAAAAGACCTGTATGCAGAAAACTACAAGACACTGATGAAAGAAATTACATACAATACAAACAGATGGAGAGATATACCATGTTCTTGGATTGGAAGTATCATCATTGTGAAAATGACTATACTCCCCAAAGCAATCTACAGATTCAGTGCAATCCCTATCAAACTACCAATGACATTTTTTACAGAACTAGAACAAAAAATTTCACAATTTGTATGAAAACACAAAAGACTCCGAATAGCCAAAGCAATCTGGAGAAAACTGAGCTGGAGGAATCAGGCTCCCTGACTTCAGACTATACTACAAAGCTACAGTAATCAAGACAGTATGGTACTTGCACAAAATCTGAAATATAGATCAATGGAACAGGATAGAAAGCTGAGAGATCAACCCACGCACATATGGTCACCTTATCTTTGATAAAGGAGGCAAGAATATACAATGGAGAAAAGACAGCCTCTTCAATAAGTGGTGCTAGGAAAACTGGATAGCTACATGTAAAAGAATGAAATTGGAACATTCCCTAACACCATACACAAAAATAAACTCAAAATGGATTAAAGACCTAAATTTAAGGCCAGACACCATAAAACTCCTAGAGGAAAACATAGGCAGAACACTCTATGACATAAATCACAGCAAGATTCTTTTTGACCCACCTTAGAGAAATGGAAATAAAAACAAAAATAAACAAACGGGACCTAATGAAACTTAAAAGCTTTTGCACAGCAAAGGAAACCATAAACAAGACCAAAAGACAACCCTCAGAATGAGAGAAAATATTTGCAAACAAAGCAACAGACAAAGGATTAATCTCCAAAATATACAAGCAGCTCATGCAGCTCAATATCAAAAAACAAACAACCCAATCCAAAAATGGGCAGAAGACCTAAATAGACATTTCTCCAATGGAGATATACAGATTGTCAACAAACACGTGAAAGGATGGTTAACATCACTAATCATTAGAGAAATGCAAATCAAAACTACAATGAGGTATCACCTCACACCGGTCAGAATGTCCATCACCAAAAAATCTACAAACATAAATGCTGGAGAGTGTGTGGAGAAAAGAGAAGCCTCTTGCACTGTTGGTGGGAATGTAAATTGATACAGCCACTATGGAGAACAGTATGGAGGTTCCTTAAAAAACTAAAAATAGAACTACCAAACGAGCCAGCAGTCCCACTACTGGGCATATAGCCTGAGAAAACCATAATTTAAAAAGAGACATGTACCACAATGTTCATTGCAGCTGTATTTATAATAGCCAGGACATGGAAGCAACCTAAGTGTCAATCGACAAATGAATGGATAAAGAAGATGTGGCACATATATACATACATGTGTATACATGTATCCCATATATACAATGGAATATTACTCAGCCATAAAAGGAAATGAAATTGAGTTATCTGTAGTGAGGTGGAAGGACCTAGAGACTGTTATACAGAGTGAAGTAAGCCAGAAAGAGGAAAACAAGTATCGTATGATAATACATATATATGGAATCTAAAAAAAAATAGTTTTGAAGAACCTAGGGACAGGACAAGAATAAAGACGCAGACGTAGAGAATGGACTTGAGTACACGGGGATTGAGAAGTGTAAGCTGGGACAAAGTGAGAGAGTGGCACGGAGAAGATAGATAGCTAGTGGGAAGCAGCCGCATAGCACAGGGGGATCAGCTCAGTGCTTTGTGTCCACCTAGAGGGGTGGGATAGGGTGGGTGGGAGGGAGGTGCAAGAGGAAGGGGATATGTATACATATAGCTGATTCACTTTGTGATACAGCAGAAACTAGCACAACATTGTAAAGCAACTATACTCCAATAAAGATGTTAAAAAATAAATTAGTTAAAACAATAAAAATAAAAAAACAAAATAGTACTTTTAGCTGAAAAAAACCCACAAAGTGATAAGAATGTTGGGGGAGGGGAGAGGAATAAGAACAAAGCATCCAAAAGCTATGAGAAAAAAAAATTTTAATTGGAGTCCCAGAAAAGGTAAAGAAAAAACAGGGTATAAGAAATAGTTGAATATATATTGTCTATGAATATTCCAGAAATGAAAACAGCAACAACAAAACCCCCCAAAAATGCAGATTAAAGATGCTCAAAGAACCACAAGAAGAGTAAAAGGAAAATAAAAGTAATATACACTTATTGTAGAAAATCTAAGCAATTCACATATCCCAAAATCATCAACATACGCATAACCTTGTGAAACAAAATATGTAATTAATGAGTTGTAAAGCCATTCCAGTCTTCTCTATGCACTTATAAAGTTTTAAAATTTTTTTGATATTGTTAAATCAATTTTTAAATATCTTAGTGAACTCCTTGGAGGAAGTATCTTTTTTGTTTCTAAATCTTTGCCCTAAAAATTCTAACAGCCTCAGAAGCTTAGATTTTAGCATAAGGAGAAATTGAGAGGATAATCCTATTTCCACTGGTCTGGGCATTAGGCAACAATCAATGTTCTAGTACATTTGTGCAGTGTTAAAACTAAATATACAAAAACTTTTATAACTTCAGAATAGGTAATAGTATCTGATAATAATATCTATGCATATCAACGTTGCATTTTGAAATATATCTATATAATCTCATTACAAAATATTTCAAAGAACAATTCTAGGGTTTAACTTAGACCAGTGTTCTCAGCTAACAGTTCAAGGTGAAGACCGCTAAGGCAAAATTTTTAATACTTCATGGCTATTCCATCCTCTCCTCAATATAATTTTTTAAAATTTATAGTTATTCTATCTTTTTTTCCTTTTTTCTTGGCTATAATAGTTATTCAGTTGAATTTAGAACTCTACTTTTCACAATATAATCTAGGTTTTGGAAAACTTAATAGAATGAAGAATGTTTATCTTGTACTTCACAGTGTCAGTTGAAACCAAATTGGCTTCAGTTTCCAAATCTTTTATCTCTAAAATATTTACAAGTACAATTCAAATTATAATCACCATTATTTTACTCTTTAGAGCCAGGCTGTCAGCCTAAAGAAAATAGATATTTTTAAATTTAGGAAAGCACCTTAAATTTGAACAATCTATCATCATATTTTAAAATAAAACCAGTGTATATAAAAAAGAATGCAGGGCTTCCCTGGTGACGCAGTGGTTAAGAATCTGCCTGCCAATGCAGGGGACACGGGGTTTGAGCCCTGGTCCGGGAATACCCACATACCGCAGAGCAACTAAGCTGTGTGCCACAACTACTGAACCTGCACTCTAGAGCCCGTGAGCCACAACTACAGAGCCTGCGTGCCACAACTACTGAAGCCTATGTGCCTAGAGCCCGTGCTCCGCAACAAGAGAAGCCACCGCAATGAGAAGCCCGTTGACACAATTAGAGAAAGCCCGTGTGCAGCAACGAAGACCCAACATAGCCAAAAATAAATAAATAAATTTTAAAAAAAGAATGCAGATAGATTTAAATAAATGTTAATAGTGACAATCGAAAGAATATAAAAATTACTTTTAATGTATATTTCTAAATAATTTTTAAATTAATAAAGTAAGCAATTATTGTCTTAGTAGACCTAAATGCTCCTTCATTTGGATGGTGAGTCTAAAACCTGAGAAGCCATTGCTTCAGTAATCTGTATTTCTTCATAGTGATTAATATACTCTCTTGCATATCACCCATAAATTAATTATACATACTTAATTATTAATACTTAATAACTATGGCTTTTTAAGAAATTAAGTTGATGCTAAATCACTTTCATTGCTGCTAAAATAGTAGTGAAATTTTGTTGATGAACAGATATAAAGTAAAACTAAATTCAGAATTTATGAGTTTTAATAAATAAATGGGTAAATAGATGTTTACTAAATAAAAACATGCACCCATATATGGATATATGCATGTAAATTTGTATATGCATATATTTATTTGCATGATGTTTATTATATAGAGAGACATAGAAAAACTAAATTCTGAAATAATGGATTTTGGAGATTATGTGTATATATATATACACACATCTCTGAATATTCAGAATATATATATATGATTATATATCAATATGTATTTTTACTACAAAACATGTTTTTAGGTAAGAATTACATGCCAATAATCTTTTGGACACTAGATGTCACTAGAGTAAAGGAGAAACTAACAACAACAACTAAAGCTGTTCTAGAATAATTTCCAAAGGAGAATATGTAGCAGGGTTTTGTTTAAGATTTTGTATATTCCTTATTTTTAAAGGATTTAAAACTCAAATATTCAAATTCATACCTGGAAGAAATGTCACATGGACTTCGGTGGAAGTGATTATCTCCTCTGTTCTCTACCCCCAAGTCAAGGGAAAAATCAGATGTTAATTTTTGCCTATTCAATAAGACCGTGAAGAGAGCTAGGCTTGTTCTTAAAATTCAAGCCTACTGACATCATTGCAGGCAACTTGCCACTTTAAGAAGGGATCTGTGCTTTCCTCTCAAAGAGCAGGGTCTTGGAGCAAGAGTGGAAGCCGATGCAAGGTGATCTCGGTGAACTGCTTCTTGCTCTAAAGCATAATGGATCCTCAGACATCTCAAGGAGAACAGATCCCCCGAAGTCACTTTATCTCATACTTAGACTTAAAAATTCTAGGCGTGAGTACCCTAGGTATTGTTTCTTAGATTTTTTTTCTTTTGTTTTGATTACACTTCACTTTCAAGAAAAATCTGATGGGTTTTAAACTATTTACTTATATCCTTAAATCAGGATTATCTATGGGTGATACTGTAACCAAAAAGCTGTTACAGACAATAAAAATACTCACTTAAAAAGCTCATGTCTGTCGATGGCTCTGTTGGTTTGGGGGTCGATTGCATAGACAGTCAAGTCACACTTTGTGTAATCTTCTAGAGAAAAGGCATCGCCATGCCGGCGAGCTCCAACGTTCTCTACCACAACCTTGGAACCAGGAATTTGCTCCTGAACATAGCGATCCAAAATCCTGTAAATCAAACGAAGCACAAACATGACATTCTGACAGGCTCGCTGAGGAAAAAAATCACCTTCAACCTGAAATGACATTTAGTAAATTAAAAATGATGACAGCCTGGTTTTTGTTAATGGTTACTGAATATGAACTCTTGAAAAAAGTTCTCTATATATTTAGAGTGTTTAATTCCCAATGATGCTAGAAGCTGAATAAGGTAGAAAGAGGTCATCAACCATGTCATATTTAAGTCTGGACTTTTAAAATTTATGATACCATTTGAGCTTTCACATGGCTCATGAGAAATGCCAACTATGTTGTACAAATAAAACTGTCTATGCTTTATGGGAACCATGGGGTCTTAGAACTCTTGAGTTCATATGGTTGGTGTTATAAATTACACTTTCCACCAGATTTTGTGATATGTCAAGGTGCAACAGTAGGATACCTTTTTTTCCTAAGAGTGTAAAGACCCTTAGAGCATTATAGCAGTGAGAATGTAGAGATATTTTGCTTTGTCAGGTTTAACAGGTTAAGATAAAAATATTGTATTCTGGGCTATCTTAATTTTGTAAAAAAACTATGACTTCTTATAACATAATTAGTTGAAAGTAAGTATTTCTTCCTGGAAAGGCAGGAAGTTACTTCGTTCTCTATCAAAATAAAGTTCCAAACTAAGTATTTCAGAAAAACAGTAGATGCATCCCTTTTGTGTCACAAAGATGAATCACGTAGACTTTGAATAAAACCAAATTACACTTACCTTTTTTAAAAAGAATCATAACTTATACCTTGAATATTAACAAGTAGGATTTCATTTTATTTCAAGTTTATATTTTATTTTATCACTGGTTTCAATTTATTTTACAGCTATTATACGCCTATTACAGAAAATGTTACTTTCCAAAGCTGTGCTATTGAAATGTCTGTGCTTTACTATCTGATAAAATTAGGTCATTTATGGTCATTCTCTGTTGATAACCTCTTCAACTTCAACTACATCTTTGTGTGAAGGATACTTGAACAAAACTGGCATGTGATTGGAAACATTTATAGCAATTCTATTTAGCATACAGCAGATAAGAAAAACTACACAACAAAACTTTCAATTCAATAATATACTTCATATGTCCCAGCTGGGCTTATATTTTTTAACAGATTTTCATTGGTTTGATATCAGCACCATACCTGATACATATAATATACTCAGTTCACATGGAATAAATGAGACAAAAGAGAATAATATTAATGTAGGGCTAAAAAAGTGACTGTGGGTAATAGATAATGGAGTTTTAATCCATCACCAAGTTGGGAAACCATCAGGGCGATGGTGAGAGTGCAAGCTGACATCTGGGGTCTTTATGGATGTGAATCAACTATTGCTAAATAAAGTCAATCCTCTCTAAGAACACACCATTACTTTCGCCATGTATAATTTTATCAAATTCTTCAGTGTCCAAGTATGGCAAATATTATTTTTATTTTATTTGCTCAGACCCAACACCTAGGAGTCATTATTGTTTCTTACCTTTTCTCATACATCCAATCCATAACAAATTCGGTAGGTTGTACCTTCAAAATTATACCCTTAACTTAACCCCTTCCTATATCCATACCTACCACCAGTCCAAGCCACATTGATCTCTCTCCTGGACTACTGCTCTAGACTCGTAACTTGTCTCCTGATCTCCCACTCAACAATCTTTTAAAACTTAAGCTAGAATGTTATTTTTCTGTGCAAAACATTTAAAGCAATGCTGCCCAAAAGAAATACAATGCAAGTTACACATGTAAATTCAAATTTTTTGTAGCCACATTAGAAAATTAAAAATAAAAATGGTGAGATTAATTTAATATATTTATTTAACTAAATCTATCCAAAAATGATCATTTCAGTATGTAATCCATATAAAAATATTAAGGAGATATTTTACTTTCTTTTTTGTACTAAGTCTTTGAAATCTGGTGTGTATTTTACACTTATAGCACCTCTCATTTGGAACTGTCACTTTTCAAGCACTCAATAACCACATGGAACTAGTGGCTACTATATTGGACAGTTATAAGGATTTTCTATCTTATGCAGAGTAAAATGTTAAATCCTTCAAGTGGCCTATGAGATCCTATATAACTCATTCCCTACCTTGACATCTATATCTTGATATGACCAGTATGACCCTTAATCTTGATTTTCATATCTGTGGTGTCCTCTTTCTGGGATAACTCCCTCCACCCCTAACCCTCCCCACATCACCACAGACCCATGACTTTCTCCCTCACTTTTCTCAGGTTTCTGCTCAGCTTTCACCTTATTAGAAAGGTTTTCCTCAATCATCCTATATGAAATAGTACTTCTCTTTCATATTTTTATATTGTTACTTTTATTTGTCTTTATCATAGTTATCACTACTTAGCATCACATTATAAATTAATTTATTATTCTTATTCTATTTGCTGTTTTCCCCCAACAGAATGTAAGCATCATGGGAACAGGGACTTTGCTTTAGTTCACTGTTAAATCTACAGTGCTTACAACCAGGAACTATCCTTTTTTTTTTTTTTTTTTTTTTTGCGGTACGCGGGCCTCTCACTGCCGTGGCCTCTCCCGTTGCGGAGCACAGGCTCCGGACGCACAGGCTCAGCGGCCATGGCTCACGGGCCCAGCCACTCCGCGGCATGTGGGATCCTCCCGGACCGGGGCACGAACCCGTGTCCCCTGCATTGGCAGGTGGACTCTCAACCACTGCGCCACCAGGGAAGCCCTATCCTTTTTTTAATGACTAAATTGCCAGCTTTAAGATATGGATATTAGGAATCAAAAAGTTTAATTTCCTGGCCCGAGACCTCCTAGTCACTGGTGGGCCAGGGCTTGAGCCTAGGTCCTCTGAATTCAAAAGGAACAGCCTTCCTAGGAAAAAAAATATTAATATATATTACTTGGGAATTTCACACAAGATGTTCCCCAATGTGTTTTCCTATAGGAGTTTGAATAGAATAGATATTGCATTGTAACTTTTTCTCTCTACAAAGTATAATGCTCTAAAATTAGGAGTTGCTAACTTAGAGCCCTCAGGCTAAATCCAGCCTACTACCTCTTTTTGGAAATAAAGTTTTATTTGCAAAAGGATTTTGCTATATAAATTACTAATTATTGTTAACATTTAAATATTATAATAAAAAGAATTAACTTAATGAAATAACAAAATTTAAATAACATTATTAAAAGTAAAAATATTATTTTTAAATTTATACTTACTAAACTATTAATATATCCGTTTATAGAAAGTTCCCTGAGCTCCTCAACTCTAAAGCAAAGGGTAGGTAAAAATGATCAAAGATAATGTGTTGATTGATTTACCTTTCAACTTCACCCTTCCCCTCAACACCAAGTCTTTATTATGCAGATTTAAGACAATGTAAGTGCTGGCACTTATTTTTTACTGTTTCATAGGTTTTCTTCCCAAGAGACTTTATCATTCTTATCCCAGAAATACACATTTTGGCTAGATTTCTAAAGTATGTTTGGAACCTTAATTCCAGGAGCTATAAATTAATTACACTTTCATATGCTATGTAAATATTCTAGGAAATAGACTCTTCCAAACCAAAGCAGTAACTATATCAATAAAGTCCTGATTTCACTGAATTTCCATATTGTATTTAGAAAGTAAGAGAAGCATTTGATCAACTCCAAGACCTAAGTTATCAATTCTGATTCATACTATAACACAATATTTCTAAACTCTTTTATTTATATTTTTGAAAATGCCATTTCCATATATTTTTAAGGATTTAAATTTTAGAATCCCGAACTTCTTTATCTGGGCTTCATGGTGAAGTGGAAAGAGAAAGGAAGAAGACACAAAATGCAAACATTTCTTAGCTTCTTTAGACATTACTGCCAATCATTTCTAGGTTATAATAAGGTCTCCTTAACCTTATCCTCACAGCTATTTCTACTCAATCTCAAGAATTTGTAAGAGAAAAACAAGGCTCACAAAGAGATACATGCTAAGGTCAACCTAAAATTCTTCAAAACATAAACATGTGAGGCCACTTGTAAGGGGCATAGCTTCGCATTATGGGGAAATTTGCTGAATACATTAATATAATTAAAAAGAAATGTGTTTCATTGCAAAGGGTCACTGGTTAATTCTATAAGCATTAAAAAACAAAGTAATAAAAATTTTGTTCAGTAGAGCCATTTCAGCCAGTTCCAAGGGAGTGGGAAGTAATTATTAGCATTCCTATAGCAGCTAACATTTACTCTTTGAGCATTCTGTTTTCCAGGCACTGTGCTCTTAGCTATCAAAGGATACTGACCCCTTCTGAAAAACCTTCCCCATTGTGAAATGGATATATTAGGTCATGAATTTTTTCTTTCATCAACTCTCCCAATTTGTACTGATTTTTTTCTTATCAAAAAAGCTTTGGATTATGATCTGGCCTCATATATGGCCTCATATATGGGCCTACCTAAAGGAAAAAATAAAAGTGATGATCATATGCAGTTCAAGTTTCCCTTTCTTAAGATAGGGTTAAGTCTCATAGGAAATACAGAACATGGCTTTGATGATGATGTGATTTGTCATCTAAGAACGTCTACAGGAAATGAATGTGTTCGTTACTCTGGTCACTGGAACAATAAATTCCTATATATATTTTTAACATCTTTATTAGAGTTTAATTGCTTTACAATGGTGTGTTACTTTCTGCTTTATAACAAAGTGAATCAGCTATACATATACGTATATCCCCATATCTCCTCCCTCTTGCGTCTCCCTCCCATCCTCCCTATCCCATTCCTATTTTTAATTAATAGATTGGTACTCTGCTGTCTACCTTGGCTATATGTATGTTTTCATTATGCCCTTCCCATCCCCTCCTGGCCACCCCAAGACACTGAGAATGAGCGTTTTGAGCTTCATGGTGCTGGATTAGATCTAACAGTCTTTATCTCTACTTCCATCTACTAAAGTAGCTTTCAAAAAGCAATCATAATGACTACATACTATATGATTCCAAGGGTATTATGTTCTGGAAAAGCTAAAACTATGGATATAGTAAAAAGATCACTGATTTCTGGGGGTTAGTGGGGAAGGGAGGTTTGAATAGGTGGAGCATGGAGGATTTTTTAGAGCAGTGAATCTATTCTGTATGATACTACAGTGATAGATACATGTCTTTATACATTAGTCCAAACCACAGAATGTACAACACCAAGAGTGAACCCTATGCAAATTATGGATTTGGGATGATTATGACGTGTCGAACTAGGTTTGTTGATTATAACAAATGCACTACTCTGGTGTAAGATGTGGATAGTGAGGGAAGCTATATGTGTGGGGGAAAGAAGTATATGGGTATTCTCTGTATCTTCTACTCTATTTTCCTATGAACATAAAAGTGCTCTGAAAAATAAAGCCTCTTTTTTTAAAAAGAGATCCAAAGTTGTTGTGCTTAAGAATCTCTAAATTAACACAGATTGTAAAAAGAAAAAAAAACTATAAAAGGGAATCTGGCATGTGCCTGCTGTGCTTACTGCACTAGCAAATTTATGTTTAATTCTATCAAAAGCAACACAAGATTGACATCCTTATTCCAGTTTTCAAGATGAGAAAATGTGGTCCTAAGTGTTAAATATCTTTCTCAGAGGTCACACAGCTATAATAGGATTCAAACTTGTTTATTTGAATCCATAGTCTGAGCTCCATTACTAAACTATGCTCTTTTAATAGAACATGCAAAAACTCTGGCATCTCTCTGCCTTACCCTACTGACTTTGGATCACTAACCTCATTTGTATAGGATATCTATTATTCATTGAATGTTCACAATTTCCATCGTCCTAGATGGCTTATATTATTTAGTTCTCACAACAGTTCTATGACAGGAGTTTTATCTGGTCAACAAGTGGTGAAAATGAGTCTGGGGAAGATTAAATTATTTGCCGAAGCTCATGTTTCAAAACCAGTATTATATGAAGTCAAAGCTCCTTTCACAGTGATATATTTCTCTCAAGACTTGAAAGATGCCTGATTTTTCTCTTTCATATCTTCATGTAAGAGGAATAAATCATATAATTGCTATGAAATTATACTTTTACATTGCCATTTTTTCCAGTTTTTATAAATTTTGTCTCAATATGAAGAAAAGGGCATCATGATTTTGCTTGTATAACATTTTCATTCAGTAAAATGCATCAAATGCTTACTATATAACTGGGATTATGGTAGTGAAAAGTAGATTTCCTATCCTTATGAAGCTTATGTTAAATTGATATAAATATAAACATTAAATAATGCTTTGAACAAAAGCAGAACAAAGGCTTAGAGGTTGAGAAGAGTGTCATCTATTTTGGATAGGGTAATCAGAAAAGCCTGCCTCAATAGATGACATTAAAGCAGCTAAGAGACAGGCATAATTCTAACTTTTTTCAGGTGTAATCAGCTATTATTTTAATAAAGGTTAAGCATGTGTAAACCACTTTTGCAGAAGTAAACAAGACACTGTGTGATTGCTATTCTACACTTAAATGTTGATAATCACCTCTTTCATAGGACATTTTATGTGACACCCATAGGTTAAATTTTGTGAAACTAACAAGTAATGGTTGCAAAGCACATATGCTTTTATTACAGGAGAGTCTCTCATGCCTTAATCAGTGCCTATTGTATTTTATTTCACACATAATTACTAAAAGGTTAGCTGTATGACTATCTGAAGCTTCTTCTGGCAACTTGGAAGTGTAAGATATTTTGCTCAAAAGAGACAAATTGATAGTAATTGACATCTGTCAACATGAACTCAACAGAAGACAAGGGATAACTAACAAATACAACTATAAAATTATTAAATGACGGAAGGCTAGGTTAGGGTAGTTAAGAGTGAAATAGTAAAGACATTTTAATAATCCTTGATAACATTTAGAATATTAGACAACTGTGAATTCATAATCACAATTTGTCAACAATAACATATTCAGCCATGTACAGTGTACACACTGTTCAAAAGGCAGAGGGGAATGACATATATTTTAGAATAATTTAAATATATGTTGTTTAAAATTAGCAATCTTAGTTTTTAAAAGAATAAGCTTTAGCCATCTAGATACATCACTTTGAGAAATAGCATTCCCCAGACTAGCTGGATTACTGAGATAATGAGCTTTTTCAAGAATCTGGGGCCACAAAATCAAGACATATACTCAAATAATTAAGTTATGGTTTATTTGTTATATGCAGCATTTTGAGTTTATGTTGACCCATCAGTCAAAGCATTCTGAATAATAAGATCTTCTCACATCTAATTTTCATTCCTATTTGAACGTACTCTTAGAATCTTCACATATTCCAAATGAAGCTACCTATTTCAAGAAAAGAGTGAGCTAAATTGTTTTTAAGAAGGTATTATAAAATATATGTTTAGTCTGAACACTATAATTATTAAAATGACTTAATTCAATAAAAACTATAGCCATATGAAAATAAACATATAAGTAAAGAAAAACCATTACTCTGTAAGCTCTTCTATCCTTCTTTCCACTAGAGTAGGGGGTACATTCGAAACAATGACTTGCATATCCAGCTGATTGACCACAGAGACCTGAAAGAAGAAAAAACAGAATTCATTTGGCTTTTACTCATTAGCATTTCTATAATCAAAAATTAACATCTTTCCTTCCCTACTATGCATAGTGGTTTCCCATTTATAAATTTAGGAATAAATGATATTTCTAGCTACACAATCTCTACTAGGTATGTTGAAGCAGGTTGAGAATGACAGACTAATTGTTTACTTAGAAGTTATAGAACCCTAAGTGACTTCGACTGTTGTTGGTTTTGCGTTTGTTTTCTTGGCTTTTACAAAAGCATAAACGAAGGTGGTTTTGTATGTTTCTTTAATTGGGTTATTTAAGAACACTCAGAAAAATGGAAAACCCAGCTTTTAGATTTTATAAATCCTAAGAGATCATTTATTCATTGTGACTAAGAATCTGGGATATGGATAGTTAGAATCATTCATTCCATGAAATCACCACATACAGAATTCATGTCTGCTTTAGCCAACTTTATGTTTGTGTAGATAAAGAGATATATACATACAAACTTACAGAGAGGGCCAAGATGAACTAATTTAACAGCTGTTTATGAATCCATTCTTTCATGTAACATTTAGAGTCCATTCTATGTTCTTATTTAGAAAAATGGAATAAAAACCATAGCATTTATTCTCTGCTTACAATGTATCATTTACTGTTTTTCTCAATGCTCTACAGGAATTAGCACTCATGTAATTCTATAAATCACCGTATCAGGTAGTTATGACTATCATTCCAATTTTTTAATATGAAAACTAATAAAACAAAGAGCCATTAATAACCTGGGCCCAAATAAGCATAATCTCCAGAATATGTGATCTTTACTATTACCCAATACAGATGTAAAAACTGTAAAGTCAAATCATACACTGTGCTGCACATACATTACACAATTAAAATTGTGTAAATGCATATACACCAGGACCATGAATTGGATACTCTGGATTAGGTATATTTAGCACCATATATCTGAATATAATTTATACTAGGGAATAACTTCATGTTTATATATATTTTTGATATAGGCTGCAAATATACTTGCCCATAGATGCCCTATCAGGAGTCACAAACTCAAATGTTTTCAGGGACCAGGCAGGTAACCTAAATGAGTGAAGTAGCCAAAAGTATGAAATAATAGGGAGAACTGGAAGTCTCTCAAATCAGAGAGCATACAACTCCTCTGAAGAGGTCAGCTACTACTCATCTCTAATGAATGTTGCCATGTGGGAAAACAGGTGCAGATTTCCTGGGGTTTTCCATTTTTTAGGAAAAGAAATACTATGTGAAATATTTACAACTAATTTGAAATCTTTCAAACCATTTTGTGGGCCTAATAATTCATGTCTGCCCACTAGCCAGGTGTCTATCTTATTATCACCTGTGAGCAAATCGCTAACATTGGCAGTTCCAATCCTGTATCCCTAACTCATTACAGGCATCTGGGATCAAATGTTTAAATTTCCCTTAAACATGTACATGAATCTTGATTGTGTCTCCACACACATAAAAAAAATCTAAGTTCATTAGAATTAGGGATTATCACAGATTTTCTGTAATTTTGTCTTTTTATCTTTTTGTATCGGTCCTGAATAAAAAAACAGACAGAAATTACATATAAGGTTTTTTGTTATTTTTTTGTTTTGTTTTCTGTTTTTTGTTTTAGTTTTTAGTAGTAAAAATACATGGTAAAAATCTCTAGAAAAATATATATGAGATTTGTGCAAATGTGTTTCCTTTCTTCCTTCCTTTGCTCTCTTTCTTCTTTCTTTTCTTCCTTCCTTCCTTATCTTTTTTTCCCTTCCTTTCAACATTGGACCAGGAAAGGTAAAAAAAAAAATTCTGCTCAAAAGTAAACAGCCTGGAACAAATAGTAATCATGGACTGTTTTCTCAACAAGAGTAGATTTCTCAACTTCCTCTGGAGTTTAGTGGAACCGTATGGTGGAGTTTTGACCAATGGAAAGTTAGTGGAAAGGAAGAAATAAATATTCTTAAATCTGCCTCATGAGTGAACTTCCCCTTTCTTTCCCAATCTCTATCTGAATAAAGAGGCCATAGAGAAGGGCACAGAAACATTTGCAAGAGAGCTGTCAAGAACACTACCCAACCATATATGCTCTCATTGTTGTGTCATGTGAAAGAAAAATAAAACTTGTTAGTTTAAACCACTGAAATTTTAGAGTTTTCTGTTACACAATCAGCCTACCAAGACAAACACCCAGGGATTTATTACACACAGCTGTTAGATTTTCACTAATTGTAGAACAACGAAAAACTAGAATGTTAGTTATATTTGGTGCAGGGAAATGGTAAAATTTCCCCTTGTGTACATAAGTTCTGAGTTTTGGAAGTTGATTTACAAGTAAACTGTTGGAATGCAATCAATTCAAGTGCTAGGGACTCTATTTGGAAGCAAAATTTGGCCTTGCAGATATAAGTAACTCTATCATTTGCCTTTAAAGGACTGTTAGTACTTTCTCTTTATTCAGAAGGATAAATTACTTCAAAAGGAATTTTTAATTTGTTAAACAAAATGAATTAAGATTTAAGGTCCTCTGGAATATATACATATTAAGCTTACAATTTATCAAAAATATCTTCTGAACTTAATTATTTTGAAAACATGCTTTTGTACTCTTAAAACAATAATGTATTTCTAATTCTGATAAGATACAAAACTCAGACTGCATTTAACTACAAAAGTAGTTTTCTTAGATTTACCTATAAATAGTTAATTTAAAATTTAAAAATCTCCTTAAAGTATTGACATATTATTCATGTAGAAGGTACATAGTTTAACTATGAAGACAATAAGCTATTATAACTTAAATTTTGATCTTTCAAAAATATTATATGTCCCTGAATCATTGGTTTCTTATACCATCTATAGCAAAGATATTTATATGTTTAAGATTACTAGACTTTATTTATGTTACTTTTCTAGTATAGCCTTTATGCAAATACTTTCAGAAATACACATCAGTTTATTATACTAAACACTTAAATTCTACTTTAAAGTTGCTTCACTTAATTCTTTATGCCTTAATTACTAATGAAAGTTTTTCCAAAAAATTATTTTTATCATTTTTGGGATTGATCTTTGTAATGGATTAAAATTACTAGGTATTGTCAAAAGGAAAAAAGAAAAGTAACATTTGTGCAGCACATAATTCCAAAAACAGAGGTTATCAATTTACATAATTACTTCTAAATCCTTTTAATTCTTTCTCATAAACCTCTTATAACTCCCCTTTTTTCTATTCATTCTCATATAGTTTAGATAGGCAGTCCAATAGAAATATAATGTGAGACACAAAAACATGTCAGATACATAATTTTCAATTTTCTGGTAATCACAATAGAAAGATAAAAACTAGTGAAATTAATTCAATAATACATTTAACTCAATATATTATCATTCCAACATGTAATCAATCTAAAACAACTTATTAAGGAGAATTTTTACTTTTTTTTTTCATGTTAAGTCTTTGAAGTCCAGTGTGTATTTTACACAGTACATCTAAATGCAACCTAGCCACATTTCAAGTGCTCGGAAGCCACAGAGCTAACATATTATACAGTGAATAGAGACCCACACAATTTACTGCTTGGACTGGACAATATCTCTCCTGTCTCTGGTGCCACCTCACTTTTCTTGAAAAGAAGAGGTATCTTAAGAACTTTTTAAAGATAATTGTGTATATTTTCTTCAATACTCCACCAAAACTCAAGTGGAAGCTTCTTCAAGGTGAGTTTCAATGTGAAATCTAAAACCATGTTCAGTTACATTAAAATACATTTATCTGTCTTGCACTTTGAATGGATTTTTTATCTTTGAATTTTTTTTAACATCTTGCATTGGTCATTTGGAAAATATTGGTTCACTGAATATTGCAGATTTTTCAAATGTTGACACGTTTCATTACACAATATCAAGAAAAAAAATCAAATTCTTTAATATGACCACTGATCTCATCAGAAAAGTCTTTGAGTAATGGGGAAGCTGTCAAGTTCACAGTAGTGAATACATGCTTCCCAATATTCTAATTTGTGCTTGAAGGCTTGAATGTCATCATTAACAATAAATACTGTCAGTTGTTTTCCTTGAATTGACAGTCTCACCTTATTCATTTCTGTGTAAATGCCTATCAAATATTCAAGTCTGAATAACCGTATTTTATCTCTAAGTTATTTTTTCAAATAAAAAGCTATTCCTTGAAAAAAGCAGCTAATTCAACTTGCATAGAGCTTTTCTCTCAGACAACCATGATACTTCCATACACACCAGAAGTGCTTTATACCTACTTCCTATTTCATTACAGAAAATATTGAAAAAGTATTTAGTCAAGAGTAGACATTGGTTAAAATTAATGTTTTACTGCGTTAGTAAGGGCATTCTTAGTTGAAACAGGCTTTCTTTTTTTCTGTTTATATATGGCTATGAAGCATACAATGGCAGCAGCAGAGCAAATGCAGCATGGTAAAAAGGCAAATCATGTCCTAGTATCCTTATTAAAAGAGTTTTGATTTCATGGGCCCTGAAATGATTTGGGGGACCCTCAGGTTTTCATGGACCACACTTTGAGAACTGCTAACCTGTATTGTAAGAGAGGGGCCATTCACTCACTGAACTCATAGGCATTTAGTACTCACTAAAAGGAACTATTCTAGGTGCTTGAGATAACATCAGGGAGTTAAATAAATAAATAAATAAATAAATAAATAAATAAATAAATAAATAACATGTCCTCATGGAGTTTTTCTGAGGAAAATCCATGAATATGATAAGTCTTTTGAAAAAAGAAAGCAATAAAGTGATGTAAAATGACACAGTATGTTGCAATATTAACTAGGATGGTGAGAGTAGGCTTCACTGTGAAATGCATTCTTGCAAATATTTAGAAGAGATAAGAGAGCTAGTCCTGAACACGTTTGGGGGAAAAGCATTCTAGGTAGAGCCATTGCAAAATCTCTAAAGTGAGAGCATTTCTGGCTATTTGAGGAAAAGCAAATTGGCCAATATTATTGGGTTTGAAGGAGTTAGAGGAAGAAGAGTAGAAAACGGATCATTGGAGGCCAGATTACCAAGGGTCTCATAGTCTTCTATAATGATCTAAGTAATTTCTCTGAAAGAACTGGGGTGATATTAGAAAGTTCTGAGCAGAGAAATAACAGGACCTGAATTACATTTTAAGATATCACTTTACTTGCTATATTAAAACCAGACTTTAGCAGGGCAAGCGTGGAAGCATGAGAGCAAGTTAGTGAGTTTGCACAATGACACAGGTGAGTTATGATGATTGTTCAACCAAATTGTAACGGAACTTTTGGAAAATGTGCCGATAACACACATATATAGCATATGTATCTTATAGTACATATATATATACACAACATTATTTACTGAGGAATTAAATGTGTGGTTGAGTAGAAAAAGGAATTAAGAAATTTTTAGCCTAAAGAATTCAAAGTTCATTTGGTCATCAAGCGAAACTGGGAAGATTATAGGTGGGAGAGATGTGATGAGGGAGAGGAGTTCAGCTTAGGAAACATAAATAGATCTTTAGTAGATATTCAATGTAACACTGCATGTACACTTGGACATTTGAATTTGCTGTTCAGGAATGAGCTTTGGGGTGAAGATATAAATTTGACATTTTCTAATATATAGACTATATATATATATATTTTTTTTTTTTTGCAGTGTGCGGGCCTCTCACTGTTGTGGCCTCTCCCATTGCGGAGCACAGGCTCCGGACGCACAGGCTCAGCGGCCATAGCTCATGGGCCCAGCCACTCCGCGGCATGTGGGATCTTCCCGGACCGGGGCACGAACCCGTGTCCCCTGCATTGGCAGGCAGATTCTCAACCACTGTGCTACCAGGGAAGCCCTATAGACGATATTTTAAAGTTGTTGGACTGAATGAGTTTACTGAGTCATTGAGTGCAGATAGAAAAGAGAATTAACGTCCAAGCTCTACGGAACATTGACTAAAAGGTCAGGAGCAGAAAATGAACCAGCAAAAGAGGCTGAGAAGGAATGAACAGTGAGGGAAGAGAAAAATAAGAGCATGGTGGCCTGAAAGCCTAGGAAAGGTAATAATCAATCAAGTGTTGCTGATGGTTCAAATAAGATGAAGACTGAAATTACCAGTGCATTTAATAAGTGAAAGCCATTGATGATGCTGACATAAGCCAATTCTGGGTGAGTGTTGGGAGAGGAATTTTGGTTCAAGAGGGTTTAAGAGATTAGATGGTGAGAAATTAGAGTTGGCACTAACAATGAATTTTTCTGGAAAGAGGAACATAGAAATGGAGTGGTAGCTGGAACGAGATGTAGGTCAAGAGGGTTTTTTTTTTTTATAATTTTTGAAGCTAGGAAAAATAGCACAGTTATGGGAATAATCAAATAAAGAGGGGCTATTGTTACTGATAATGTATAAAAGAAGTAGGAGAGTTGCTGAAACAGTGTCCTAGCGCTGGTGAGCAGAATTGGATCTGTTGCACATGTGGAAGTAATGGCTCCAGATAAAAGCATAGAGAATTGGGCTTCCCTGGTGGCGCAGTGGTTAAGAATCCGCCTGCCAGTGCAGGGGACAAGGGTTCGAGCCCTGGTCCTGGAAGATCCCACATGCCGCGGACCAACTAAGCCTGTGCGCCACAGCTACTGAGTCTGCGCTCTAGAGCTTGCGAGACACCACTATTGAGCCTGCGTGCCACAACTACTGAAACCCACGTGCCTAGAGCCCATGCTCTGCAACAAAAGAAGCCACCACAATGAGAATCCTGCGCACCGCAGTGAAGAGTAGCCCCCGCTCGCCACAACTAGAGAAAGCCCACACGCAGCAACGAAGACCCAATGCAGCCAAAAAAAAAAAAAAAGCATAGAGAATTCATCTAAACAAACAGGAAATAAGGCATAGAATGCTGGTGAAAATACTGGTAAGTAGGCGGATTTAGTGGCAGGAGTTGTAGAAGTATCTTTCTAAATTCTTTATCTTTCAGTGAAATAGGATGCCAGTTAATTAGGCAATTGTGAGGATGAGGAAGCTTTGGAGGATTGTGAGAGAGAAGCTCTTCTAGGAGAGAAGGAACATGAATGGACCAGGAAATACAATGTGGTTACTGGACAATGTAAGAGCTCACTTGGGGGCTTTCATCATCAATTTAAAGTAAGACTAACTATATAATTGTACATGTTTTTGCAAGCATCCAGCATGGATATAGGTCTGGAGAAAGGAGAAAGCTGGAATTAACAAGAGTTATGTTTTTTCCAAGTGAGTGTGATGTAGGGAAAGAGGGCAAGGAAGTTGCATTTTTATGTGATTGAGTGCTTGTAATAATTAATAATGTACTATAAATCTGGCAAGCAGGAAAGAGAAAACATGAGGGGTAGAGGGAAAATGAAAACATAGTAGGCTAAACAGGAAATAGACTGAAGGTCTTGGTGGAGATAGAAGAGTGCTGCAGTTAGCTGAACACACCTAGTATTATGGTCAAAGAATGGGAGGTTTGAAATGGAGGTTACAGAGGGGGTGCCGTAAGTGGTAATGGCAAAACTAACTCACGTTTTAAGTGGTTGCAGTAGGATGGAGAGTAAAGCCATTGGAGGAAGGGCATTCAAGAGATTGTGAGTTCAGGATATTGGAAGAATCATCTCTGCATATAATGAAATTGCTAAAACTTAGGAGTGGAGGATTGTTGGAGAAAGTAACAGTAACTCAGGAGGGGAACTCATTGAGATATGTTGGGGATTGACCCAAGGCTTGGGAGATCCCAGCAATAAAGTGAGGCAGCGAGTGACAGTCAGATGATGAAAATCAAGGCTGATTCCTAGGAAGGAGGATCTAGAAGCAGTGATGCTGTACATTGAGGATCCTACTCCAGCAGTGGATAGTACGAAGTCTGTGACAAACAAAAACAGAAAAGAATACAAACAAAAGCTACTGCTTGAGAAGGCAGCAGCAGAAGTAGCAGCCTCAGGGGAAAACCAGATTTGCATTAAGTAAGAAAGTTTTATCTAAATTAAAAATCGTATCTTCACTCACCTTTACTAAAAATTTTTCAACGATTTCCCATTATTTTAAGAAAAAGTTCTAATATTTTTAATATGGGCTACATCTTTTATTGATATATGGACCACCTACTTCCATCTCCAGCCCTGTCTCTCATTCACTTTCTCTCCCTCACTCTCCCAAGCTGAGTAAATATCTATCAGTCATTCAGAACTGTCACGATTTCCCTTCCTTCTTGGTTCTGGCATGTGTTGTTCCCTCTGCTTAAATCTTATTTCTCTACGTCTCCCTTCTCTTGATTGAAAGGATTTTTGATTTTATAATAAATATCATTTTGCTAGGAAGGGTTCCTCATATACATATTGTGGTTAATAAATATATCACATTATGTTTACCTTAAATTTTATCTTTCTAAATATATTTTGGATAATTTTAAAGATATACTTTTAAATTTCCTCACAATAGTTTAGAGTCCAAATGAGAAATCTATAAACTTCACATTGCTTATGTACATATTACATATATAACCTATAGTTATGTTTTGTTTATGTTATTGTAATATTTTAATTATATAATATTTTAATTTTATAGTGTAGTATCTTTATTATGTTGCCTTAAAGACCACAATGTGCATATCTTAAATAACAGGAAGAGAAATGACAACATTATTTTATATAAGGTTTACAGATCTTATTTTAATCAGAAAATCTATGCCAACCTTAATATCTTCTATGTCAAAAGCGTTTTGGCTTAGACTGGCCTTTGTTTATTCTATTGCAGCTTTACTGTTATAAATGTAAAGAGTGCTCTGGTCTTCATTTCCACCACAATTATGGTGATTGGTCTTCACCATTACCTAAGAAAAATTTGATTGAGTCTGCATCTATTTGATGGTTAATATTGTCCTGATAACTAGATTAGGAGAACAGTGAAGACTGAAGATTTAGTAAGGTATAAACAGCAAAAGAAAAATTATACTTGATTTTGTCTTTATGTGACAAGTATTTCCAATAGTAATGATAATTATAACTTTTACTAATTTCATCAGAAAAAAGTCTAAATAATCCACACTTCCAAAGTTGGTAGCAATTCCATAGGATAAATGCTTTGGTGTTGAGTATTTTGAATAAATGCCAATATCAGACTGCCCTTGGTAATGACCCACCACCGACCTTGTGTACAGCCTAAGAAAAAGTCAGAGTAGAAAAGTGATATTATTGACTGAAGCCAAATATAACTCTGTCAAGGATCACCAATGTCATCAGTGGGGATTTTGGTAAAACAAGGAAGTCACCTCTGCTGGATCATGAATTTGCTCTAATACATTTCCTTTTGTTTTCTTAATTACAAAAGGCCTAAAAGTAAACAGTAATAAAAATTTCATACATTTTAATTTCTACAGCACAACTCTGTGAAGCATTTTAAAATTTTAAGTAGCTCCAGCCAACTTTATATTAAAATTGAGATCTGTAGACCAAACAGAAAACCAGTGCTTAAGACACTGCTGTCACAGTCATGTTTAAAAACGATATGGTACATTTCCAAAATGTCAGAAAAAAAAAACAACCCATAAAGTATTTTTTAATATTCTAAACTATACATATTAACAACCTGGATGAAAATTAATCACATTCATGTTTTGGAAGACCTATTTCAAACATTTAAAAGTTCTAGGAATTAAAACACTGACCCCTGGTTAGTACTTGCATGTGCCCACCTATCTGAAGTTTTATCTACTCACAAGAACATCTGCTTTGCCACTTAGGCCCTTCCCATAGTCGTCAGTTGCAATGACTTGAAACTTGAAGTAAGACCTCCTCATATTATGGAAGAGCATAGCCGTTTTGATAAGCCCTGTGTATGTTTCCACCACGAATCCTTCTTTTCCCTCTTTAATTGGTGGTATTATGAGTCTGTATGCCATGGCACTATAATTGCCGGTATCTTTATCAGTAGCCTAGGAGGGAAAAAACACAGGTTATAAATAAGCAGGAAAAAAATAACCTTTGTTAAAGGGCTTATTTATGTTTGTAAGACAGTTTGTATTTCTTGTGTAATAATAACACAATAAAGCCCTCCTAAGGTTATATTTTTCTAGATGCTGTTATATAGATTTATAGGCTTTGTGTACACAGGGTTGAATGGCTATTATGAGAAGGATAATGACTATTAAACTGTGAATACAAGGGACAGAGACACTAACTCAGTCCAGTTGATGAACCAAGTGTTTTGATTGGCATGTTTCATGGGTTCAACTCTGGGCTGAGATCCAAAATGGTGTAAGGATGAAACTGTTTACCTAAACATTGTCTTGTGTAATAGGCATAGCATGTGATTGTGCTTTTGATCTAACCTACTACCTAAAGGGAAAAAAATAATGTATTAAAATATCTCAAATGACAACAGGACAGTGTTCAGATCTTTTAAACGATAAATCTATTTTTTTTTTTTTTTTTGTGGTACGCAGGCGTCTCACTGTTGTGGCCTCTCCCGTTGTGGAGCACAGGCTCTGGACGCGCAGGCTCAGCAGCCATGGCTCACGGGCCCAGCCGTTCTGCGGCATGTGGGATCTTCCCGGACCAGGGCACGAACCCGTGTCCCCTGCATCGGCAGGTGGACTCTCAACCACTGCGCCACCAGGGAAGCCCTAAATCTAGATATATATATGAAGAGATCCTAATTAGTTAGTGCAATATCAAAATTAGAGAGGGTTAGAATACCAATCCAGCTTCCTTTTTCATCAGCTTGTATCCTGATTAACCAATTTTTTTTCCTGGTTGTAGGTACTTATGTTCTACATGTTGAGGTTTCTTCACATTTAGAATTTTAAAAGAAATAGTTGCTTAGAATACTTTTTTAAAAATAAAGCTGTGAGCATAATAATATTAGCTTGGCTCTATGGTTTCTACTTCAGGGAAATTTTTCAGAATGCCAATTTGAGAATTATGTCACAGTGAAATATTTGAAAGTGGAATGGTGGATGAGATAGTTTTAGTGAATTTATACAAGGCTATGTAACTTTATTCATGATACTAGATGGGTAACATTTATATTTTAATTATTATAATTACTATTTTTATTATCTGGTTATTCTTATTTTATTAAATATTATTGTTAAATATCAGATATCAAGCATTTATGATTTACCATTACAATGCTAATAATTCTACAAAAATAATTTTGTTTAACAAAACTAAAACTCTCTGAGGAATATATTATTCTAGTTACATAAATTAGTGCCGTCCAATAGAATTTTCTGCAATGATGGAAATACTCTACATGTCCT
Organism: Aethalodelphis obliquidens; assembly: GCF_003676395.1. Classification (NCBI taxonomy): domain Eukaryota; kingdom Metazoa; phylum Chordata; class Mammalia; order Artiodactyla; family Delphinidae; genus Aethalodelphis; species Aethalodelphis obliquidens. Next base: position 4,934,454 of record NW_020837955.1, on the reverse strand, counting down.
CTGTCCAATGCAGTGGTCACTAGCTACATATGACCACTGAACACTTGAAATGAGGCTAATATGACCAAGGCAGTGAAATGTGAATTTTTTATTAAATGTAAATAGCCAAAGACTACAAAGTAAGTGGTAAAGTTGGGCTACAAATAATGACAATAATAGTAAATAATAGCAAATGTGTGTTGAGATTCAGCATAAGTTTGAATCTCTAGCTTTAAATCCTATATATGTGCTTAACCATTTAAAACATTTCAGGATAAATTTATCTGTTAGACAAGGTAACTTAAAGTAAAAAAAATCCAGATATTTTGCTTCAGGATAAAATACTTCTTGAAATTCGTAAGTTAAAATTCTCAGCTTTAGAATAGGACAAGCTCGAGCTACCAGCTCATCTCTTTAAAAGCTCCATATGTTTTACATAACGGCAGAGCTTAGTTTTTGCATTAGAGGAATAGTAATTAGATTCCAACATAGGTCACATTATCACTAAAGAGAAAAAAAAGAAAGAAAAATAGTTATCAAAGTGTTTATTTTTAAGCTTTGAATCCAGGTTTTTATTCATTTAACAAAGTATAAAATAAGAAATAAAAAGCACATTCCCAACTAAAATTAAAATCAGTTTGAATTAAGTAATCAAAGACATTTCTTTCATATACTGAGAGCAAATTTAAGACATGCTGAATCAGTCAAAGATTAGGCTGAATATCATCCTTTCACTTATGATTAACATAGGTATTTCCCCTGAAATAAACATTTTACCATTAATGCAAACTTTATTGAGGTATAAGAAACTGGCACAAAAATGTACAAATCATAAATACACAGCTCAATAAAAATTTGCAAAATATACACATCCAATGGACCAGCACCTGCATCAAGAAATCAAACATTACCACCATCCCAGAACGTCCATCATGTCCTTCCAGCCATACCCAGTTCGCCAGAGAAACCACTATCCTGATTTCTAACACCATTGATTAGTTATGCTTATTTTTAAACTTTATATTGATGGAATCATAATACATGGTCTCTTTCCTGTCTGACTTCTTCTACTCAATTTTGTGTTGTAAGATTGTAAACCTCAATATTTTAAAATAAACCCTGTAACACAACATAATCACATTTAGAAAAGAAAAGGCAGTTAAAGTAAAATCATCATGATTGCTTGGTATATTAAGCCTCTTTGCACAGTTCTTACTGATTAACTTCCATTTCAATAAACAAGTAATTTCACTTTGCTCTATTCCTAATTTATTAAATTATTATAACCACAAAGTGCCATATTTTACCTTAACAGATTAAGGTGTTTTTAAATATACTTTTCCTGAAACAAACAATCATTTAATACAAAAGTTTGGGTAACTCAGAAATATCTTTTTTAAATGATTTTCCCTAGTACATTAGTAGCAAATTGTCAAAAATGAGATACAGGGTTTAAAAAAATCATGTTTACTGGACCTTTTTTTTTTAATTGAATGAAAGATTTCTTAAATTCTACAGTGCTTTACAATTTTCAAAACTTTCACACAGGTGATTTTATATAATCCCATTATAACCGCTTTTTTTTTTTTCTCCTACTCCTATATTGCCCCTCTCCCCTTCCCTCTTTCCACTGGTAACCACTGGATTGTCCTCTATATCTGTGAGTCTGCTTCTTTTGTGGTTTTTTTTTTTCAAATATATAAAACTTTACTGTCATATGTATGTTGTTAGTAATGACTCCACTTTAAATTTTTAATCTTTGAGTAGGTTTGATCCTCTCTGGAATCTGAAAAGATCTTATTTCAGAAAACACACATGAGGATAGTTGCCAGAACCATTAGCAGTCTTTCAAATCTACCCCCTCTCTCCCAAGTACAGTTGAAACTAACAAGTTAAAACATGAGTGATAAAAATTCCAGTAGGTACTCTACTTATGATCAATTTAAAGGCTTATTAAGTTTAACTTTGTCTATTCAATTTCAATAAACACATGATTTAAAACAAAAACCTATATGCAGTTGACCCTTGCACAACTGGGTTTGAACTGCGGAGGGTCCACTTAAAGTCAGTGACTGAGGCTGGGTCAGTCTCAGGTTAACAACCTGTCAAGTGCTCTTTAAACCACAAAGTCCATTTACATTATTTGTGTAATGTTATGTTATAGCTGCTGTGGCGAGCTAACTTTTATTGAGCTATTATGATTTTCCAGGTGCTATGTAAATACTTTTCATACATAATCTCATGCCATCCCTTCTTTTAAGTTTTTTTTTTTTTTTTTTTCGGTACGCAGGCTTCTCACTGTTGTGGCCTCTCCCGTTGAGGAGCACAGGCTCACGGGCCCAGCCGCTCCGCGGCATGTGGGATGTTCCCGGACCGGGGCACGAACCCATGTCCCCTGCATCGGCAGGCGGACTCTCAACCACTGCGCCACCAGGGAAGCCCTTGAGTAAGTTTTATTGTTATTATTTTATAGGTGAAGAGATGGAGGCACAGAGAGTTTAGTAAGTTGCTCATAATCACAAAGATAGTTGATAGCAAAGTTGGGTAAGTCTCATTCTAAAACCTATACTATAACCACTACATTCAATATGTCAGAATAAGTACCAGGACTAAAATCCCAGTGAAAACAACATTAAATGCTAGATAAATGATCTTCAGAATTTTTCCTAGACATATCAAGGAGATAGAAAGACAATAATAAATATGCAGGTCAACAACCAAGAGAAAGCAAGAATACAAACAGCTTAGTACTGATGGTAGTTTCACCTAGAGGGTTTCTTCTGATCTAGGTGAACTTAAAATTTAATTTATGAGGTCTTGAGTGGCTCAGAGAATAGGAGGCAAGACCGAAGGCCCACGCATAGAAGTTAGTCTAAAGACTCCACTCTCAAGAATGCTAAATTCTCACTTTAAGGGTGAATGAGAAAGTCATCTCTCCTTTCCAGCAACCACTGCCACTACCACCCAAAACTAAAAAGAAAACTGCCTGGTTTAAACCTTGATGTTGAATGCAGTGCAGAAAAAAGAAACAACCAAACAACAACAACAGAAAACAAAAACAAAAAAACCCCAAAACTTCCTTGAGACTCAATCCATAACCAACACAAGCCTTCATCGGAGTTTGTAGCCTTCATTCACACACTACCAATTCCCTCAACTCAAGGATAAACCACAGTATTCTCAATTTGTAAATTCGGTGGTCCTGAGCTCTACCTGAATGAACAGAAAACCCACAACTGAGAATTTGAGAAACTGGTCTTTGATAATGGCCTAGCCTCCTCACAGAAGCAAGCACTTTTTCAAAACAGCTACCTCCAACATATGCCTCAAAGAATTCTAACAAATAAGTTGCAAGAAAGATGAAAACTTAAAGTCACATAATTCTCAAAATGAACAAGAAACAAAATACCACGAATAAAGAGTCTGTTGTGATAAAAAATGAAAGTCGAACCCACAAAGGCTTTAGATATTTGAATTAGTGGACAGAGAGCATAAAGTAAATGAAAAATATGTTCCACTAAACAACAGTGATCTTTAAAATACAAATAAAATGAGAATAGTTGAACTTAAGTAAAATATATTTTCTAGAAATGAAAAAAAAATAATTGAAATAAAAAGCTCATAAATGAAGTTGTTAGAAGGTTAGGCATAGGGCACAAGAGTATTAGTGAACTAAATTACAGAGCAAAAGTTAGGCCTGATGCATTCTGGGGGACTAAGTACCAGTTTGGAAGGAAAAGCTTTGCCTAAAATGTCATTAGTGAACTCAAGCATGAATAGAGCAAAAGAGCCAAGAGGTTAGAGCCAAGAGGTTTTTTCTTAAATAAATAAACTATTGTGTATATAACCTGCATTGTTTCCTTAAAAATGGGAAAACATTCATAGAGATATTCTATGAAAGGGGAAAAAAATTATAAATCTAGTCCATCATTTTTTAGATAGTAATAAGGGGACATCTAACAAGTTTGGCTAAACGAATGTCTAAAAATTAAAACTGATCTATCATGAAAACTCTAAGTGAATCAAATTTACTAAAGAATGAATGTCACTTTATTTATAACATCAGTTTCTTTATAATCAAAACTTTATACTGGGTTCCTGACACAGCCATTATTATGTAGAAGAGGTGACTCTGGAAGATCTGACTCACTGACTTTTTTGAGTTTCTCTTAGTGAGCAAAATCAGGAAAGTTATGTCTAGAGCGGTTTTTAAAAAATGAAAGTCAGAAATGAATATTATAATTATATTTGCTGTAATTATATTTTTAAATGAAGGTTAAGACACAGGAAACCACTTATGCATTTCTAAGACCTCATCTGGAAATTTTAATGCACACAGGTGCCCAACATTAAGAGAAAATCACCAAATAACTGCTTCTATCATACAGGGGAGTAGGTGAGCCCATTAATTTTCTCACAGCCTAAATAACTGTTCCCCTCTGTTGCCTAAATGAATACTATGGATGCAGAAATATTAGTGGAATAATTAGTGATATCCAAAGAACTTCCAAAGCCCATTAAAGTCCAATAATGCTAACTTTAACTTCTCAATTAGACCCCGTTTTAACAGTTAACAGCACTGAAGGCTCACTCTCCCTGAAATAGAGTGTAAATATTTTTGAATGTCGGGGTAAAAGTTCTCAAATCTCACATTACCACGACTAATGTCAGTATGTCAAGCTGTGTTTGTAAGGGACAAAATGGCTCTTGCATTTTTAGAAACTACAAAGAAACCTTCATTTTAAAGCCCTTAAAGGCAATATGTCCAACATATAATAAAATATAAATAAGGAAAGTGTCAGGTAGATTGATCTAGTTAGAAGGCTATTTAAGACTTCTGTAAAAATGAAAACAAAAAAAAAGAGAGGAAAGAAACATTTTAAATAAGAAATCTTAGTATTTAATTTTTATAAGAACATCAAAAAAAGGACCATAGTCCAATAAAATAATCTCTAATTTCAATATGCCCATTAATCATTTACTTAATTATAGTTAAGTAAAAGTCTAAAGTAATTCAGAGATATTATAATGAGTAAAACACAACTTGGTGTAGAAACAACAATTTAATAATGGTTTGTAAGATCATGCAACACAGAATTACAGAATTTTCAGGGGTTTTATTATTATTTTATCCTAGTTAGAATTTGCCAGTTTACTCTTAAGTTAAAGAGTGGTGGCAAATATCACACAGTAGTATCTATTTGAAAAATTAAAGAGAGAAACTGACCTGAAGATTAGCAAAATATTCCTTTTATAATTTTTTTAAAGTTATACATTGAAACATTCTGTATTACAGAAGGCATGAGAGTTCAAAATAATCAAGTCCTGCATTTATGTAATAACTGAAACATTTTTTTAGTTTTATTTCCATTTCCTTATAAAATATATTCAAAAATAAATATTATCTCAAAAAATAATTTATTCTTTTCATCATTGCTAATATAATGTGATCATATATTCTTCAATGATGCTTTGAAATGAACTCTGAAATCATTTTTTCTAACTTCTCATTCATGTGGAAAAGAAAGAAATTGCACTCTATTCAACAGGCATAGTATGAAAAGAAAATACAGGCACAATTTCAGTCCTCTCTTTGAGAGAGGAAACTAGTTTTTAAAGTTGATTTTGGATCATAAAATATTATGGATTTTTACCAAAAACTTACTTATATTAAAATGTTTAAGAAATTTGTACTTTTGCAGAAATTCTGTAGTTACAAATCCTAAATCTTTCCATATTCAAAAGAAATTAAATGACGTATTCATTATCTCTGACTTTCTGGTTCTTTCTTAGTTACATTACATTTCATCAATCCAAACCAATTTTAGTTTCTTCTCATCTCCCACCCTCCTAGTCCTTCTTCTGGCTACCATACTTGATCCTCCTTCTCTCTTCTCTTTGCCTGGTAAGGGCATCAGTACCTATGGATTGAACTGAGCTAAAAATCTCAGTAGACACTTCAACTGTCTTATCTCACACCTTGCCTTTCTACTCTCAGTCCATCAGCAAGCCCTCTGAGTTCTACTATGAAATCCTTCTCACTTCAGTGACTATCCATGAAGCTGATATTGCCCAAAATCAGGCTCTCCTATCACATTTTTAAATTCAGCAATAGCTTAAAAATGATAACTCACACCTCCCAGAAGATGAACTTTAAGACAAGTCCATGAAATATTCACAATCTGATCCCAGTTTAACATTTCAATTTCTTGCCCTACATTTATTCTATTTATATTTCTCCAAAACCAATCACATTACCTACTTTTTTTTTCCTGAACAATCTATGTTCTTTCATGATTCCAGGCCTTTGCACACATGGCTTCTTCTCTCTTAAATGTCTCTTGTCTGCTAGGCCACATGATACTCACTCCTGGACTATACTATGGCATGCGTGTTTGCACACACACACATTGAATATATGTAATGTTGAATAAGGCACTAAAACCTCAGCTTAAATTACTGCTTTTCTGAAGGCTGGCCTGACTCCCCTAGGGAGTGCTGCTTCCACCTACATGTTTCCAGTAGTATATTTTATATTATTTTTAGTATAGCATTTACCTTTGCATATTACAATATTTAAGTGTCTTTATTACACATAAAGTGTGTTTCTATTCATATCTTTTATTCTAATATCATGTCCAGCAAGTGGTCAAATAATGTTTGGCTGAAATGTCAGTAGAAGCATACCAGAGATCAATATTTAGAAGTGACGGATGTGAGCTTGAATCTACCACTTATTAGCTATATGAGCTTGGGCAAATAACTTTCTAGGGCTTAGTTCCTCATTGTAAAATGAGGAAAATAGGACATGCTGAATAGGGTGGCTGTTGAATATTCACTGAGGTATGAAATGGAGTGCCTCGCACAAATAATCGAGATCATGTCATCTTTATGATTTTATAACTAGTATTCTCAGTCATTAATCAGCCATTGAGAATTTTGTTTATTTCAAACAAAAGAGAGTATATTTCCATTTCAGATAAAACATAGCATTAAGAGTAGGATAAAAAATTATGATAATCGGGGCTTCCCTGGTGGCACAGTGGTTGAGAGTCTACCTGCCGATGCAGGGGACACAGGTTCGTGCCCCAGTCCGGGAATATCCCACATGCCGCGGAGCGGCTGGGCCCGTGAGCCATGGCCGCTGAGCCTGCGCGTCCGGAGCCTGTGCTCCGCAACGGGAGAGGCCACAACAGTGAGAGGCCCGTGTACCGCAAAAAAAAAAAAAAAAAAAAAATTATGATAATCAAGTAAAATTATTTACAAAGAGATAAAAAGCTGTAAATTTTGTAAAACCACCCCACAGAACATCAGAGTTAAAGCTTGAAAGACAGTTACTAGATAGCATTTATATGTAATAAAATTGCTAGTTTTTGTGTGTTTGTATGTTTGTTTTGTTTTGGCCAAAAAATAGCATTGGCCAACCTGTCTTTAACCTAATTGCCTTTGGCTAACTTGCTCTAATCTAAATAGTTCTTCAGCCAATGAAGAATTGGCACTGACAATGATTGAAATAATTAAATGTAGGTTGACTGTCAGCACTGAAAAAGAGTAATATATAGAAGATTATAATCAGGAAAGATCTGGGAAAACATCAGAGATAATCTGAAGGTATAACCAGTGTCCAGCATTGGGCTAAGCACTTTATGAATAGAGTATCATTTAATTTTCTTAACTCTGGGATGGGTAGAAGGAACTAAAGCCATTCTGTAAATGGTATTCCAAACTGTGGAAGACTCAGTATATGACCCCAAATCACACAGTTGGTGAGCAGAGTTTTAATCTTTGACTTTAAGGCCCATGAAGGATTTGCCAACAGACTTATTGTGCCTAGAGAAGTATGTGGTGGGGTGAAGATTATTTCCAGGCTCCTTGCTTCAGAGATAGCCCCTGTACTAAGCCGATAGATTTCATTAAAAATTGCACTTTAATATTTCTCAATTTTTTCCTTCTGTGCAGATACTATCAGAGTTCAGTAGGAATTAAATTAAGACAAGTAGCTTCATCTCCATATCTCTCTTTCAGGACAAAGCAGAACACAAACACTGGCAGGAAATAGAGTTGTTTATATCCTTATCCTGGTCGTGCTGCTCCATTAAATGACATGTTGAAAGAGAATTCAATATTTTAATTGCATTTAGTGCTAATCAGACCCTTATAAATGTATGTGAGATTACACATTTTCACTGTGTTCTTTTCCTTTTCTCATTAGTTATCCCTAATTTTCATGATGATTATTAACATAACGTTAATATGCTCAGGAGGTGCCAGGAAAGATGAAGTTTCATGCTGTGATTCATTAAAGCCAGAGAAAGGACTGCTTCATGTTTCAACTTTTTAACAGATAGTTCATTTATAAACTTGAAAGATAAATTTTTTGCGTTCAGAATTTTCTATTAATACTTTTTCTTGGAGAAATGGTATTTTTGACCACGTCTATCTACAAGGGGGGAATTTAAGGGATGTCTTTAACATTCTTAAATTGCTGGACTTTTCCAGTCTGGGATTACTTTTTTTATATGGCTTTAGTACCTTCTTTCTGAAAAAGCCTATTTAAGAAATTTTACAGATATCTTAATTATGTTTCTATTTTAGTTAAAAGAACTTCAAGATTTTTTTTCTACTTCTCAGACATATGTTAGTTATTGAAGATAACCTCGTCCAATTTTGTGGTTTGCTATGGCATGGTATGGTATGATAAGGACCAAAAAAAAAAAAAAAAAACCCAATATGCCCTTTTTTAAAAATATTCTTTTTAAAACTGTCCTCTGGATAAGTTGATACTGGTACTATCTGAAGGCTGAAATTTCTCCTAGCTGTGCTGTTAGGCTTTGTTTCTCAAACGTCACGCCTGCATATATAGAGATTTTTTTCTTCTTAAATTTGCTATGGCTTCCTAAAAGGGAAATATCAAGCTATCGACAATTACTGATAAATAAAATATATACAAAAATACTTCATAATGCAGTGTTAAGATAATACTACTCATTTAAAACTTATAAATATGTTTCAAAAATATCAATATGATCATTGCTTATGTAAGAGAACTGACCACCTCATTTAAAATATGTAAGTTGAAAAAGTTATATTGATTACTTCTCATTGGGATAATATCTTAATATTAACTTTCAGCTTTTATAATTATTCTACCATTAAGGTAAGAAGAAAAATTAGTGGTCCATACTGATGCTAAAGGTGAGTTCTAGAAAGACATGCCCACTATTTGGTTTCAAGGGCAATGATAAAATACCTGAGCATTCAATAGAATTGTGTTTTTAATAACTTATATGCACTGTGCCTGCTGAATTAAGAACATCCGGAGTCTGAGATTATGATTATCTTATAGGCAAAAAGAACTACTCAGATAAAATAACTAATAATGACTGTGAATATTTATTGAGAGATTTCTGGGAGACAGGCACTGTGTTCATGCTTTTTATGCATTTTTAAAATTTATAACAAAAGAAATTTGTTAGATAGTACTGCCATCACTTGTAGACATGATGCTTAGAGAAATTAAGAAATTTGTCCAAGGTTACACAGCCCAGTAGTGGTTAAAGGATAAAAATCCAGATTTGTGTTCTTCGTTATGCTTTTGGAAAAGATGCAGATTTAAATATCAAAACTTCATTTTTATGGCCTTTATGTTTTTTATTCATTTACCTGATATTTCATAATCTTGGGATTTAGCATATTCATAATATTTGATTAAACTTTAATCAATATTGACTTAAGTGAAAAGTTCCCTAGTTCCCTAAGTCATTCCTGCTGTCATAGAAGGAGCAGAGGCATTCCTGTTCTATTCATTTCCTGCCTACAGAAGTACTTTTTTTGTACTTTTGGTCTCAGTCTCATCCCACTCTCTAATTTTAGCTCTAACCCAGAATTGTAAACCCACAAAAAGCCCCTCCCTCAAAAGTGGTTGTCTCAGTATCACCTGGCCTTGCCCTTGTTACTGAACCCTGCAGTGAGTGTGTTCTGAGCTCTCCTCCGGGGCCTTCTAGGTCTGGAAGGCACACTATATGTTTCCTGTGATGCTTGTTCTCTGCTGAGCACCTAAATCCTTCTTTCACCTGGTTCTTCTAAAACTTCAATCTGTTTCCTCTCACTTATTCTTCCTACTCAGCTCAGATTCTTGGTCAGTGCTCTATATCATAACATAACAGCAAGGCTTTTGCCTGTGCTCATGTGTCTTGCAAGGACTTAGCAATCTGTTTCTAACCTGTGGATACGATTACACAATTTTCAGGTCCAAATCTTATCTCTCTGGCTTACAATTTTGGATTCTGAAACCAAGAACCAGATAATCCCATGTGCTTGTTCATACCAACCTGCATTCTCTCTACCAATACTATCTTCCAGATTCAACCTACCATGCTTGATAACTGGCATTTCTCAGTCACAGCCACCAATAACATAATGTCCCATCTTCCCAAAATATGCTTTCTTGCTAAAAATCAAAAGAAAACTATGTGGCATTGTTTCACTAAGAATTAAAAATAGATAATTCCTTAATATTAACTACACAGAGGGCTAATAAGAAAAATATGAACTCCTCTACTTTGGTCAGAATTATTTTACACCTTCCAAGAAAAACAGCTTGAATTACCAGAAAGTTGAATAACCTTCTACCTTTTGTTTTTATGAATTTAGCACTTTTTAAACATTTAAAATTTTTATTTTTATTTTTCAAATTATATCTCCAGACATAACCAGCATCTAGATCAAGAAATAGAGTGCGTTATCAGTCTCCTCCTAAGAATAACAACTATTCTGATTAGATTAGTTTTTCCTGTTTGTGGACTTTATATAAAGGGACTTAAAGAAATTTGTATTTTTGGTCTGAATTCATTTGCTCACATATATTAATGTATGTACTGTTGCTGGACATTGAGGTTGTTTGCAGCTTTTTGATTTTACAGACAGTTAACGTATTTACAAATAGTGGATTTTTTGTACATATCTCTTATGAGCATATGTATTCATTTTTGTTGTGTAAAAACTCAGGAGTAGAAATTATGAATTAGGGGATATGCATATGTTCACACTTAGTAGATGATGTCAAACTGTTTTCCAAAATATTGTTCCAATTTATAACCCTTTGGCAATATCTGAGAAATTCAGTTGTTTTGAAATTTGGTTTTGTCTTTTTTATTTTAGCTATCCTGATGAACATGTGGTGATTTCTTATGGTTTATTTTGTAATTCCCTAGTAGTTAATAAAGTTGAATTCCTCTTTATACATTTTTTTGCCAATTTTTATATATTTATTCATGGTCTATTCCAGTCTGATTCCTATCTTTTTATCTTGAGCTCTTTGTTTTGTTCTGTTTTCACTCATCAGTTTGTTAGAGTTCTTATATACTCTGAATTGGAGATCTTTGATATTGTCTTGTAGCATATCCTCAGGTCTATTGGCTTCAGGTGGTAATAAAGTCTTTCAAATTACTATGAAACTCATTGACTTTGTCTTTTTATGGATCACTGGGATTGTAAGAGGCCATGACTCCTAGGGAAAAAAAAAATCCTGGGAACAAATAAAATGAGGCAGTATAAAAAGAGATATAAATTTACAAAAATTAGTGTAGCAACCACATAAAGTTTCAGGATCTACTTGATGAGAATTTCTAGAGTTTTACTATTCCTATTCATTAGAATGCATTTTTGTGATTGCAGACATTTCTGTATCTGTTTTTGAAAAAAATTTGAAAAGTCTCTTTGTAATTCTCAGATATACAGTGACTTATTAACTAACCGATGTAAATTATATTCTCTTTATGTACATAGTCTTGCTCCAGGCCTGCTGGTTTTCATTAATGTAAATACATTAGAATTACTAGGGAGAGTCATCCATTCTTTATGACTTTTTTAGAAATGAATTTTCTTCAAAATACATTTTAGGGAAATCTAATACTTTACTCTTCTCAGTGGCAGTACTAATAGGCAATTCAAAAATAAAGTGTATTTAGAGAAGTATGAATAAAAACCTTTTAAAAAGCTCACTTTTATCATTTTTGCTAAGATTGGTGTTATAGGTCTCCTGTGTCAGTTCAGTACAGCACAAAGTTAAATGGAGGTTTAAAGAATTTCAGAAGAATTTTCAGAAAATTTCGGGAAGAATTCTGATTGTCAATATTCCTACCAGGTGATGGAAGATATGGTCCTTGAAACATAAAATAGGAATGTATATATAACCATCACCGCTCAACAACATATAAAATCTTCTACAAGAAAATGCAAGCTTGATTCAGAAGATAATATTCCACATCCATACCTTGGATTGTTAGACATATAATCGTCTGAAAGACATGCAAGCATTAAATACATTTCTAAGCTCACTAAAGTGTGATCAGACTTTGAAATATATGGGCCACCAATTAATTTAGGGAAGGTTAAATGATTTGGACATTCACCAAATAAACTACTTTTTCTTCATGTACATGCCTGATGGCTTGAAACCCATAAAAAGTTCTCAAACTCTCTTCTTTTAAGGTAATTTCCAGTTATGAGAGCTATTTTCCTCTACGTTTAAGGACCCCAAATTTGTCATTCTTCAGACATTTATAGCCTGTAAAAAAAATAGTCCCATTCCTATTTTAAGCAATAAAAATTAAGGCAATTCTTAAGTTACATTCAAACCAACAACTGTAAATTGAGTTACTACTACGTAAATGAGATGATTTTAGATCTCTCTTCTGGACAATAAAAAGACAGATTTTTGCAGAGAAGGGGAAGAGAAAGAGAGTAAAACATATATGTGGAATTATTTTATCTGGAAACTCCATTTGTGGCTACAAAGATAGATGTGGTCTTGTCCATGTATAATACTAGCAACAAAACTATAATTTTCTGCTTGTTCTGACCAAAAGAGGCAAATGTTATGCATCAGAAACTGGTGATGGTGCTATGTTCATATACCTCAACTTGCCAGGGGAAAATACAGGCTTAGAATGTATAGACTCTTAGACACAGAGTGGTTAGTAACCATCTGTTTGCATATACTCCATAGAATTCAAAAATAGACATGAGGTCTTTTCCAAAAATACATAAGATACAATAATATATAACAAAAATACACCAGTTGTTAGGAAAAAATAATTTTCTTGACATTTGGTTTCTCCAGAGTGGTTAAATCAATGGAAAACCATGATAGATTCATAAAGATATCACCAAATCTAAGCTTCTAATTTTGACAAGAAGGGAAATTACCAGAGAAATGATAGGTCCTGTCACGCTCAGTGCTGTAACCAAGCCCAAGAGTTTAATTTAAAGTGTATTTTACTTATCTGAAAGTCAATAATTCATTCAAGTATTACATGGAAAGTCTTGATTAAACATACTAAAAGGCATAACTACATGTAAAAATAAATAAAATTTCTAACACCACCTTAAGATGTTAAGCACCACCTTAAGATGTTAAGCACAATGTATCTATAATGTCATTAAGTTAGTGAGAAAGCATGATACTTGCTTAGATGAAATGTGAATTCTAGTAGAGAAAACAAGCACATAGATACATGATAACAATATAATATCTAAATTATATATATAGATAGATAGATAGATAGTAATTCAGTTATAGGGTTATAGCCAAGAAGACAGTGAGCCCTCAGGCACCTGTGTGCATTCACTTTGTTCAAGGTACAAACCATAGAAGGTTAGATGGCATGGTAATCATGAAGGAAACAAATGGTAAGATCTCCTAAGAAACATCACTCTTGAAACAATAAGTAGTGTTTGTATAAAGCTGGGTTTCCCAGAGTTGGCAAAGGGGAATCAAAATTACCATTTCATGGGAATTTCAGACTGGTACTTGTTTACATCTTTGTTATATGGAGCAACTAGGGAGAAATTGTCATAAAATAATCCACCAGCTTCAAGTGACCATAACTTCAAGTAAACCATAAAAATTGTGAAAAATAAGTGCTTTGGATTTCAGAATTTGACCTTTACAATGTAGTTCTCAAATATAACAATTCTCTTAGGGTACTTGGCTTTTTTTCCCCCACACTGTAATTTTCCTAAGGTAAATAACATGCAAACCATCAGAAGCGGTTATAGACGTTTAAGGGCACCTAGTTCTAAAGCAGTATTTGCATAAGAGAAGACAACTATGGCCCAGAGTGATGAAGTGTAACGTTCCATAGAGAGTTAAGAGCATATCTGGGACTGAATCCAAATGATGTGACCCCAGCCCAGCGCTGTTCTACCTGGGAGAACAGAGCATTGTCTCCGGGCTAGAGTGCCTGGCTATGAATCCTGGCTTCACTATGGCCTAGGTGTACACATTGGGCAGGTTACATATTGTTTCTGTGTCTCAGTGTTCTCATCTATAAATTGAGAATGATAATAGTAGCTACCTCATGGGCTTTCTGAGGGGAACACATGAGTTCATTCCTGACAAGTGTCTAGAGTACTTAGCATTGTGTAAACACGGGGTAAGGGTTTGCTATTAGTACCAGTTTTGACATAAGCCAGGCATGAGTCTGGCCCAGTAAAAGATGCTACACTGGGGAAACACATGCTAAACCCTCATGGGTGTGCTGGAATTGTTTTCTGTCAGACCCATATGAGCAGGCAGAGGGCCAGGGAACAGGATCCCTCAGAGGCCCTTATCTCTGTCTAGAAACAAATTATGTTGCTCTCTGCATTGTTACTCTTGCATATTTCTATACTTTTTGCCACTAAGGAAATTTGCATCCTCTAACCATGGCTGTGGCTTTTTTCTCTCATCAGCGGCTTTCTGCTAAAATCTCTTGCTGTCATTTCAAGCTTATTTAGGCAATGTAATAAAGAATTAGAGATTGGTCAGAATGCTCCCTTTCTTGATGCTTTTTTGAAATATTACTTTCTTTCAGTCTATAAATTTCTTAAATCTGGCTTCTTTATTAACTCAAAGATGTAATGTTCACGGTCTTTTTGACTTTCAGTAGAAATCAAGTCTACATTTTAATTCAATTTTTCTGACACTGAATTTTTCATATCTGCAACTTATAAGGAGGGATTAATCCTTATTGCATTAACTTCTGGAAAATATCTTCATACTTCAGAAAGATTTAAATTACTCTTGATCACATTTAACTTGTCCCTATATTTGTATTAAATTAGGCTATCGGTTGCAGTTAAAAAGACATGCAATAAACTAGACAAATTAGTTAATAAATTGAAAAGTGTTTCTAAAACCAGATCTGACTTGTTACCTTAATAGAGGGGGTCATAATTCACAGAGGTCATCTCAATTTGAGAAGCAGTTAGTTGCCATGTTAATTATCTCCACTTTTTTCATAGGAACTTAATATGTTATTTTCTGCCAACATTCTACCCCTGCCAAGATACTACTCCTCACTTCCCGTAGAAAGCAATGTGATACAGAGATTACAAGAAAAGGCCTTGAACTAAGGTAAACTTAAACTTTTAATTCTGACTTCATTGGTTATTGGCTGAGTAATACTTGGAAAGCTATATAACGTTACTAATCTTCAATTTTTCCAACAATAAAACAAGGAATAATTGCATCTACTTTATAGGTAAGTGTGTTTATTTGTTTGTTTTATTCGTTTGCTTCTTTATTTAAACACTTTCGGTAGGCTAAAATAAAGAGGTTTTCACAGTTCTCAGAAAAGTAATAAAGACAAATAAATGGCAGCTATTGTTATTAACAAATAATATTCACTGACTGGTATTTTCCAACAGCCCAAGAGGGACAATATTCAAAGGTCTAGCTTAATCTTTCTTACCTCACACAGAAATTTTTGAATAATATGACAAATATTCATGACTTTTCAACCTTGTTTTTACTGGATAAATAGTTGCTGTTTTAAAGTTCTTTCTATATTCTGGAAACTGTTTCTTTGAGTTTTTTTTTTAAATATATGTTGTAAATATTTGCTTTCAGCTAATTGCTTGTATTTTAATCTTTTATGCTGTCTTTGTCATTGTAGTCCGTTATTCTGATGTAATGAAATTTATCAGTCATTTTTCATTAGCATATTTCAGTTATCAATGTTCAACAAAAAAAGAAAATTACAGACCAGTATCACTGATGAATATAGAGGCAAAAATACTCAACAAAATACTAGCAAACAGAATCCAACAACACATTAAAAGGATCATACACAATGATCAAGTGGGATTCATCCCAGGGATGCAAGGCTTCTTCAATATATGCAACTCAATCAATGTGATACAACATATTAACAAATTAAAGACTAAAAACTATATGATCATCTCAATAAATGGAGAAAAAGCTTTTGACAAAATTCAACACCCATTTATGATAAAAACTCTCCAGAAACTAGGCATAGAGGAAACCTACCTCAACATAATAAAGGCCATATACAACAAGCCCACAGCAAACATCATTCTCAATGGTAAAAAACTGAAAGCATTTCCTCTATGATCAGGAACAAGAGAAGGATGTCCACTCTCACCACTATTATTCAACATAGTATTGGAAATTCGAGCCACGACAATCAGAGAATAAAAAGAAATAAAAGGAATACAAATTGGCAAAAAAGAAGTAAAACTGTCACTGTTTGCAGATGACATGATACGATACACAGATAATCCTAAAGATGCCACCAGAACACTAGAGCTCATCAATGAATTTAGTAAAGTTGCAGGATACAAAATTAATACACAGAAATCTCTTGCATTCTAATACACTAACAACAAAAGATCAGAAAGAGAAATTAAGGAAACAATACCATTTACCACTGCAACAAAAAGAATAAAATACCTAGGAATAAACCTCCTGAGGAGGCAAAAGACTTGTACTCAGAAAACTATAAAACACTGATGAAGGAAATTAAAGATGACACAGAGGTGGAGAGATATATCATATTCTTGGATTAGAAGAATCAGTATTGTGAAAATGACTATACTACCCAAAGCAATCTACAGATTCAATGCAATCTTTATCAAATTACCAATGGCATTTTTCACAGAATTAAAACAAAATATTTTACAATTTGTATGGAAACACAAAAGACCTCAAATAGCCAAAGCAGTCTTGAGAAAGAAAAACGGAGCTGGAGGAATCAGGATCCTGGACTTCAGACTATACTACAAAGCTAAGTAATCAAGACAGCATGGTACTGGCACAAAAACAGAAATATAGATCAATGGTACAGGATAGAAAGCCCAGAGATAAACCCACACACCTATGGTCACCTAATCTATGACAAAGGAGGCAAGAATATACAATGGAGAAGAGACAGCCTCTTCAGTAAGTGGTGCTGGGAAAACTGGAAAGCTATATGTAAAAGAATGAAATTAGAACACTCGCTAATACCATACACAAAAATAAATGCAAAATGGATTAAAGACCTAAATGTAAGATCAGACACTGTAAAACTCTTAGAGGAAAACATGGGAAGAACACTCTTTGACATAATCACAGCAAGATCTTTTTTGACCCACCTCCTATAGTAATGAAAATAAAAACAAGCAAATGGGGCCTAATTAAACTTAAAAGCTTTTGCACAGCAAAGAAAACCATAAATAAGACAAAAATACAACCCTGAGAATGGGAGAAAGTATTTGCAAACGAAGCAATGGACAAAGGATTAATCTCCAAAATATACAAGCAGCTCATGCAGCTCAACATCAAAAAACTGAACAACCCAATCCAAAAATGGGTGGAAGACCTAAATACATATTTCTCTAAAGAAGACATCCAGATGGCGAAGAGGCACATGATAAGATGCTCAATATCACTAATTATTAGAGAAATGCAAATCAAAACTATAATGAGGTACCATCACACACTTGTCAGAGTGGCCATCATCAAAAAATTTACAAACAATAAATGCTGGAGAGGGTGTGGAGAAAAGGGAAGCCTCTTGCACTGTTGATGGGAATGTAAATTGATACAGCCACTGTGGAGAATAGTATGGAGGTTCCTTAAAAAGCTAAAAATAGAACTATCTAATGACCCAGCAATCCCACTACTGGGCATATACCCTGAGAAAACCATAATTCAAAAAGTCACATGTGTTGGGCTTCCCTGGTGGCACAGTAGTTGAGAGTATGCCTGCCGATGCAGGGGACACGGGTTTGTGCCCCGGTCCGGGAAGATCCCACATGCTGTGGAGCGGCTGGGCCAGTGAGCCATGGCCACTGAGCCTGCGCGTCCGGAGCCTGTGCTCCGCAACGGGAGAGGCCACGACAGTGAGAGGCCCGTGTACCGCAAAAAAAAAAAAAAAAAAAAAAGTCACATGTACCGCAATGTCCATTGCAGCATTATTTACAATAGCCAGGACATGGAAACAACCTAACTGTCCATTGACAGATGAACAGATATAGAAGATGTGGTACATATATAATGGAATATTACTCGGCCATAAAAAGGAATGAAATTGGGTCATTTATAGAGATGTGGATGGACCTAGAGTCTGTCATACAGAGTGAGGTAAGTCAGAAAGAGAAAAACAAATATCATATATTAATGCATATATGTGGAATCTTGAAAAATGGTACAGATGAACCTGTCTGCAGGGCAGGAAGAGAGACACAGATGTAGAGAATGGACATGTGGACACAGTGGGGGAAGGGGAGGGTGGGATGAATTGGGAGATTTGGTTTGACATAAATACACTACCATGTGTAATATAGAAAGCTACTGGGAACCTGCTATAAAGCACAGGGAGCTCAGCTTGGTGTTGTGATGACACAGATGGGTGGGATGGGGGTGGGGAGGGAGGTCCAAGAGGAAGGGGATATATGTATACATATAGCTGATTCACTTCATTTTACAGCAGAAACTAACACAACATTGTAAAGCAATCACTGTTTATCCATTCATCCATTACTGGACACATAGGTTGTTTCCACCTTTTAGCTATTGTGAATAATGCTGCTATGAACACTGATATACAAATACCTGTTTGAGTCCCTGCTTTCAATTCTTTTGGGTATATGCTAAGGGTGATACTTTTAAAGGACATTAATTCTTGTATTAAAGACTGAAGAGAAAAATTACAAGTTGATTTTCTTCTCTCTCTCCCTGCAATTAAAATGACTGATTGGTGTGATCAATGGAAATCAGTTTTGAAGAATCAGTTGTGACAGTTATCAGCATTAAACCATAGCAAATGTAGCAGGTAGTCCCTAATTAATTCTCTTGTTCTGTGTCCTTTGACACAATCCAGGAATTACTTTACCATGATATGAACATTCATATCATTGAGCCAGAATCCAAATCTTTACATGTGTGTTTAAATAAAAGCCTTAATAATTACCTGCTTTTTTGGTCTAGTTTATTAGAATGCTAACTCTATAAAGGCAGAGGACAGTCTGTTTTGTTTGCCTCTGTATTTTCAACACACACTAGGTATACAATGTATATTTTCTAAAAAAAAAAAAAAAAGAACTTTAAATAGGTCTCTAAGCATATTAGGTATACCATTTCAGAGTGCACCCATACACAAACATATATATATATACAAAATTTTCCTTCTTTTACTATCACTTATATTGAATAATTAATTTCAATAATGCTCTCATTGTGTTGCCTTTCTCCTAACATACTTTTAGTAATGCCTTTAATCCACTGTCCATATTTGAAAATAGTAAGTATTGTTTTATTCATTGATATTTTAGTCTCATATTTCTTAGTAAATCCTCTAATATGTTTCCTCTTACCGTTCCTACACATAACACAATTTTAAAAAAATTTATCTTTATGATTTCATGATGGACTAAAAAAATTTAACTTGCGTGTATGGTGGATAAAATCTAACATTACCCCAATATTATACAGTAAGTGGTAAAAAGCCTCTTTCACAATCGTAGGCTGATTCCCTGTTTTTTAAATCATCTTCTGCCAAGATTTGGGCTTGGCTGGCCCTGATCCAGGGCTATTTCTAATAACATTTTTTGCTGCCCTAAGTATGAATTGAAAAGACTTGCTTAACTCACTTTCACTCCGATTAAATTTGTAAAGGAGAAGCTTCCAGGCTTCAAGGCTAAAGGCAGCATTTGAAAATGTTCACCACTGAAGATTTATTACCCCCATCACTTCCTAAGGTCCTTGCCTCCTATCACTGTTCCACAAACACACTCTGCACTTTGTTTTTTCTGGGTTTGGCTTTGTGTTTCCTCTGCTTAGACTATTCTCATTTGCACTTTGAGAAAGTCTAATGGCTCTTCAGTGCCACTCAAATTCTTCATCCCCCAGGAAAACTTTTATGTTCTTTACCAATGAAAATGTCTCCTTCCCTTGAATCCACATAACAATTTGTGCTTTCCTAACTGAATTAATCATAACAGCATATACTTGCATCAATACATTGCTATGCTTTTTCTCACATCCCTTCTCTGTCTCTGTCTCCCCTCCTACATAGAATATTATATGGCATGAAATTGGTTTCCTGAAAAGGACCCCTCTCCCTAGCCTGAATAACCCACTGATCAATTGAAGAAAGGACTGTCCTATGGAATTCTTGGTAGTCCTGGAGAAATAATCAATCCCATCCCTGTCTACATCATCAAAAGTAGTCCATGGCTTCTCTCCGATGCATCTCTCACCCCCCAGATATTTCTTCCCATGTAGCTCTTCACACACCCTAATTTGATTCAGTTTCCCACTTCACCTTTACTTCCACCACCAACCTTTCACCAGGATTCCTTGGAATTCATAGTCCATCATCAGCAATATCGCCTAAATATTCAACCTTCCCTTTGAATATTACCATTACTTTTTTACTCTTCCCACCCTGGTCCTCTCCCCTACATACGATACTGCTTTCTAAGGCTGACTCAAAAAGTGGCTCCCATATCTGACATAGCACAATGCCTAGAGGTAGACAGGTGGCACGTGTCCTGTCTCTGAATCACTGCTTCTAGAACATTATTCTATCTCCTTTGCCACCTTTTCGCAATTCTTCTGAAGTAAATGCCATCATCAGATAATATCACCCATTAAATTCTCTTACTGCCGTCATCTATAGGTTTCTTGAATAATCTCCTTCATTAATGGAATATTTTAGCATTTAGCTTATTTTTTTTCTCCACTACAGTATTACTTCTATTAGCATGAGTGGTCATGTAAAAATACACAGGGGCACTCTATTCACAGCAGCGCTTGACAGTTGATCACTCCCTCTTTCAGCAATTTAGTTCTTACGAGTCTCAGGGACCCTATTATACATTTTCCTAGTATTCTTGCTACCTCATGGCAGCAATTTCTCAGCATGATTTGATGAATCGGCTTCCTGATCTCTAAGTATTGAGTTCCTAAGGCTTAGTCTTTGGACATTTTTTTTAAGCTTTTTGTTTTTTTGATGTGGACCATTTTTCAAGTCTTTATTGAATTTGTTACAATATTGCTTCTGTTTTATGTTTTGGTTTTTTGGCTGTGAGGCATGTGGGATCTTAGCTCCCCAACCAGGGATCAAACCTGCACACCCTGCATTGGAAGGCGAAGTCTTAACCACTGGACCGCCAGGGAAGTCCCTGGACTTTTCTACCTACATCCATTTTCTTTAATATCATGATTTCATCCTGGCCTGCAATTTCTTTCCTGAATCTAAATCAGCACCTGTAACCATCTTGCCAAGAATCATGCTTGCATATTGAAAATGCCTCACAAACATGGAATATCCAGAAGTGAACTCTTGATTTTTGCACCATAATTCCCGAGGGAGCAATGGGGACCTGTTCAGAACAAAACCCTCAGAGTCAACCTTGATTTTCTCTAATGCCCCACATATAATCCATCAGCAAATCCTTTTGGCTTCCTTTTTACTTCCTTCTCATCATCTCCCCATTCTACACCATGGTTCAAGTCACTACCAAATCTTGCCTGGACTAGTGATGCATTGGGCTCTGTTTCTACTCTTGTCTAAAAACACTGTGTATCTACTCCCACATCCCACCCTGCACAACATCCAGAATAATCCTTTTATATTGGATTATGTCACACTTCTAGACAAAACCATTCAAAAACTTTCTTTCTAAGCACATCTAAAATAAATCCCGTATTCTGGTCCTGGGCTGCATTTCCAGTCTCATCCCCAGCCAGTCTTTTTCAGTCACACTGACCTCCCCAAATTCCCTCCAACTTTAGAGACTTTATATTGGAATGCCCAGAATGCTCCTTACCTAGAAATAGACAAGTTTCTCTCTTGACCACATGACTTTATGTTAATAGTTCCTGTTTTCTTGATCTACAATTTGTTTCTTCTATTAGTTTGTTTGCATTACTAGGGTGGGAAGTTTGGGGGTTTTTTGTTTGATTATTTTTTAGTTGCTCTATGTCCAACTTCTAGAACAACTCACACTATAAACACCCCAAAATTATTTACTGACTAAATGAATAAACTGAATCAATCGTTAATAGGACTAAAATGTAAAATAAGATAAAAATCAACTACAAAGGACTGCTACCTGTAAATCATAATGCAAGTTGGATATAATGTAATTGGCTTGAATTTGTACACCAATTTTAGTTGCAACTGGTGATTCAAATCAGGAGTCAGAATTTGGCACTGTGGAAGAGCTATTTTGCAAGTACAACACACATGCTTTATTTGCTTGGTTGATTTTTCTCTTTCTTACTTAAGGATGTTAAGGTGATAAAATCATATGTAAGAAGAGCTCAATCATGGTACTCCTGGTAATAGGGAAAGAAAGGCAACTACTCATATGCAAAACTATAGGCAATCAATAGCTGGATTTGCTCAGAAATATTTAGGTTTTATGTTTGTATGCTAATAGCTATTTTAAAAATTGATTATTAAAATAGCTTCAGAAATATAACTCTGTAATTAATAATCTAAAATCCTATAGCCTATAAAATTTCCTCAATGTAACGCAATATTTACAAATTTATTTTTTAGTTATAAAACTATTTCAACTTTATGTACTATTGAAAAAAATCTGAAAACGTATTTGATAATTAACTAAAGAAAAATTGAAAATTATCAACTTTAGTCTATGATATTGTGTTTTTAAATTCTAACATTTCTGACATATGAAGGTTTTAAAAAATCTTTACTAAAGTACTAATGTTAGTAGTGTTAGTAGTGTTATTTTTTACATTGATTTAACTAGCATCTTGAATTTTAAAAAATTATTGAAGAAAAAAGAATTACAAAATTTATTACATTATTTCTTCAATCAGAAAATAGTAATTTTATATTTGCTACAAGAAACTCCATTTTGAGACTCTTTGGAGTTATTGTAAATTAATCCTGAATATTAAAGGCATACAAATATACTAGGAAAACAGATATTTTGATACCTTATTCAATGTAAAACATCATAAATAATTTGTTCCTACTTTTATAGTAAAAATAAAGCACAAAAAGTTGCTTAGTATTCACCTCATAATTAATCTGTATTTAGTTTGACTAATTAAACTCATTTATCCGTTTCAGACTTTTGTTTAAACTATGAAAATGTACTCAGTTAATATAAATTACATGGTTATAGTTTATCTACAAAATATGATCTCTTTGACTTTTTAGTTCTGTATCTTAATAAATGTTCTCATACCTTAACTCTGAGCACAGAAGAAAACATTTTTGCATCTTCAGATACACCTCCAATGTAGAGTTTT
The DNA here is from genome assembly GCF_003676395.1 of Aethalodelphis obliquidens. NCBI lineage: Eukaryota > Metazoa > Chordata > Mammalia > Artiodactyla > Delphinidae > Aethalodelphis > Aethalodelphis obliquidens. The sequence continues at coordinate 4,910,912 of NW_020837955.1, read as the reverse complement.
TTCTGAAACACTGGGGGATGATCATTTTCATCCTGAATCTCAATATACACTTTAGCTCTATTGCCTGGAGGAAAAGAAATAATATATTTTTTATTGATGGTCATTAATTAGAAAAAGATGGACTGGAGTAAATAATTACTGTACTTTCTTTTGAACAGTGGAAGAAACTTAAATCAGAAAGTCATTCCTAATTGGCATGCTTAATACCCCATACCCAAAGAGGACATTGATAATGATGTTTCTGGCAACATAATGTTAAGTTGCTGCTATTTCTTTTAGTTATAATGTCTTGTTAATTCATCTTACTTGATTTAATAGACACTATTGTGTTTTGCTAATTTTAATAAAACAATTCAACCTTTCATATTTACAAATACTTCACACACATTACAAATTACACCAAAGTGACATAAATATATAAAACACCTTATGAAATAATAGTCTGCCATAAATTTAAAAATATTTTTATTCTTAAGTATAGAACTAGCAATGATATTATCTTAACATGTAGTATTATATATATATGCATATATGTGTGTATGTGTGTGTATATATATATATATATATATATATATATATATATATAAAGATTAGAAGTAAACAATGTTTGGGTGAGGTGCTTATTTCCACAACGGGAAAACAAATTTTATCATGCATTAGAGGCTATCTAGCATTCATTGGAAAAGATGTAGCTGGAGAGATGATTATTGTATGACTTATAAATACTGGGTTTTATAATTTAAACCACATTAAATATACTATAAAGAATACATTTCATCACATGTTAAAATCTCACTCCCTCAATCATCGCACTTTTAAGGAAAAATGTAGCACTTTTTACTAGTACAAGAATGACCCTTTACAAAGAATCTGATAAATGAAAATAACTTACAAACCAGATAAAATGAGGAATAACTGGTAAACATTTTGCAAAAAGTAGATTCAAATTACATAAATATTTTGATGTATTATCTAAGTAAACTTTTCTCATGCATTTCAAGTAGATCAAATATACGGCAATTGATCTACAAACTATCAGGCAAACCCAGATGTTATTACTTTATTGTATCCTCAGCTATAACTAATTAACACCAACCTACTGGCACAGTGGGTGGATCATGGGTGTATAGTATATGTGTCGATTAAATGAATGAATAATCTTCATTGTCCTAGTAAGAATTTAGAAAAAGGCTCCTTTTTGCTTAACTCGGGAAAGGTCAGTGAGACAAGAGAGTTAACCACAAGGTTTTACACCTGTCCTACTGCTATTCATTTAGTTTCTCCCCTATTGGCCTATTTCCCACCATTCCTGAACTGGAGAAGCTAGAATCAAAAAGAAAAACTTACTAGGTCAACAAAGAAGCGTACCAGCAGGGAAGTAAGGTTAATGATAGACTATGCTTCTCTATCCTACAGTACCAGGGCTTCAAATTGCACCCTGGTCAGCCACCAACAGAGTTCATCCAAAATGAAACCCATTTTCATCTTAGTAGCAATTTTAAATTTCTGGAATCAAAGGAGCTAATTTGATAATCTTTTTTAAAAAATAAGTCAAACTAAAACTGAGGATCTAAAGCACAGCATGGTGATGATAGTTAATAATACTGTACTATGTACTTAAATCTGCTAAGAGAATAGATTTAAAATGTTCTCACCAAACACACATATACACACACACACACACAACAGGACACAAATGTGAGTTGATGGATGTGAAAACTAACTTGTGGCAATCATTTCACAGTATATATGTATATCAAAACACCACACTGTACAACTTAAATATATACAGTTTGTCAATTATACTTGAATAAAGCAGGAGAGTGGAAATTGTGATGTATCTAATTAAGGAACATAAAATAAATGTTGGCCAGTCCAAAAATAATTAAAGTACCCCTATAGTTTAATCACTAGAATAGCATCCACTTAGATTTTCTGATTCATTAACAATGTCCATGACACCATAGATTTCTGAGGCTCATACACTTTCACTAGGTGTGTGTAAGGACTAAGGACTGTATCACGATCTTTCATCTAATTTGGGTTTTGATTATTTCTAAGGCAGAAACTTGGAAGCAACTCTCATTTAAATTCGTTTAAGGGAATATACTATTTACCTCCTTGAGTATCTGAAGAATCTTTTTTTCCCTCCATATTATATCATTTTTTTAAGGTAGTTATGAAGCATAGAACAAGAAAGATGCAGGGTGGGTGGGGAGAAAGGAAAGTGGTGTTGATAAAATGGATAAGAGAATACTGTGAGAAGGACAACACAAGTGCCTGATGACCTAATACCCTCTTGCAGTCTTCCTTATGGTTGGGTGAGACAATGACAGGCTTCCAAGGAGAACCACCGGGGATGAAGGAAATTAAACTGGATGAAAGATTGCTTGGCAAGTGTTTTGGTTAAAAGACATTGTATCCTTCTATGCACTTTGGGGCCCAGCGCCTCATTTCCCTTCCTTCACTGACATTCTTTTTCTCCAGTTCTGTATGAGAGAAACTTCTCTTTGGGCAGTACCTTTGCATTGAGTCAGGAAGTTCCAGAAGTGACCCTTGAGGCAACAAAATGTGAGCTACGTTCCTGGTACTTACTAGTTTAAAGAAAGAGAAAATAGAACTATTAAGAATTAAAGCTCAGAAAAGGAAATACAAGTCAGGATATAAAGCTCCTTGAGTAGATCTTCTGTTCTATGTTAGACATCCTAAACAAGGTGAAAAGTGTTCAGAAGAGTAACTGATAGTCAAAATACCATTAACTTTAACTTGACTCTATGTTTTTCAAAACGAAATTTGGTTTGGATATTTTTCCCTTTCCTTTACTTTTAGTAATTAATTCTGTACGGTTATTTTTCTCTTCTTAGGGAACCCTTATTATTCTCAAGATGAATCTGTTTCTTCTATCCACATGACCAACCTATTGCCTACATTGCATCAGGTTCTCATAAAATACTTTCTGAATAATGTTCCAAGGAGTTAAAGCAATGGTTCTAGACCATGATTGATTTTGCCTATCCAGAGACATTTCTGGTAGTAATAACTACAAAGGGTGGGACAGTGGGGGGAGTGCTACTGGAATTTAGCTGGTAGAGGCCAGAGATGCTGAGAACATCCAGTGATGAACAGGACAAGCCCCTATGACAAAAAATTATCCAGCCCAAAATGTCAATGTGATGAGGCTGAAAAACCCTAGTTAAAATGAGAGAGAGACACAGAGAGAGAGAGAGAGAGAGAGAGAGAGAGAGAGATTGGCTAGAGAAATAAAGATAAAATGGAAAGTGTGTGTAAATATATAACAATGCCCTGTCCTGAGCCCATTTACGTGCACATGCCTTCGATATGGGACTCAATTAAAATTGGCTGCAATTATTTGATCAAATATTGGTCATCGCCATCTTCACTGCATTCTTTAAAGTCAGGGGTTCAATCCCATTCACCTCCACCCCTGTCACTGCCCGTTGGCATCTGTTCCTGACATTCCCTCAATCCGTATGCTGTGAACTCCAACCATATCTGTAATTATTACTAGCATATAAACATCAAAGAAATATTGACTGTAATACTTGGGAATACAGGAGCTTAGTCTGATAGAAAACATACACTAGATTAGACTGTAAAACCTTGAAGCCAAGGATGGTGTTTTTCTTATTGTTAAATATTCTTTGTGGTCTAACACATTACATAGATTTTTTTTTTTTGAATTGTATCATAATGTGGTTCTATTGCACAGAACTTTCAAAAAATGCTTGAAATACCAGAGTTATATATTTGTTACTTTGCTGGTGCCAAGAGATCAAAGTTAGATCCTCTTTAAAGTGCATGTACACACACACACACACACACACACACACGTATCTTTTATGCTATTTTTCCTTTAATACTATTTTTGTATGTACTTTACTGGAAAACTAAATTTTAGAAGCACCATGACTTCTACACAGTAGGTGTTTAATAAATGTTGAATTAGACTAAAATTGCTACCACTCCCCTACCTGATATTCGCTTAAATAGAATGAATCACTGTATTTTATCCCCATAAATGAAATGAGATGATACATATTTAAGCCCTTAAAAAATCATAGTGCCAAGCAATGGCATGTTGTTGTTAAGAGTAAGCATATCTCTCTTAAAGTTAACAGACTTTTTTTAAAGTTTAGTATTAGGAAAATACTAAATCTAAAACCATTCATAATTCCATGGGCTGTCTGGAATTACCCTGAAGATTCTTGGTTCTTACACTATTGTTAACTTCCTCTCTGTTCCTCTGCCTTAGTTTATATGCCAGATAAATGACTATTTCTATAGATAAAGGAATGTTTAAGAACAAAAGGATCATCTGAGATAAGCATGTAATCTGATCTTACTAAAGGGTTTATAGATAGTTATTCACTAAGAAAATAGAGTTTGAAAAAAAAGTATAGAAGAAATGTGTTATAGTGTGTTCATTAGATGGAATTAGGAATACAATATATTTACATGATCTTTTGAAAAATAAGTATGTTAGAATGAGAAAAGTCACTGTTTCTTATCTCTCAGCTTTTTGCTCTGCAGGAATTGTACTTAGTCATATTTATATACAATGCTTATTTTAAGTAGTTAGGCAGCAAGAGAGACAATATTTTGAGGTTCATTTTAGTAGTTTTCTAATTTAGCTTTGATGTTGATTTAATTAGTTTTTGCATGATTTTAATTGCTTGTATCTAAAACAGACATTTTTGTATATGTGTTGGCTGAAAGGTTAATAACTGAATTAAAGAAATAACTGCATGTAACTGCTGGCTTCAACTTACACTCAGATTACTATAATATACATTTGATTTTTTTTTTTAATATACACTTGATTTTTAGCTAAGTCTTTTAGTGAAGAAAATGACGACATTGACAATTTTACAACTATAGTGATGAGGAGATAATCAGGGGAGTAATATTCTAAATATTAATTAAAGTTTGGCTTTGTGTCTATATTAACGTATTTTTCCCATTAGGAAAATTTAATAAACTAAGTTTCCCTGTAAACAGTAACCAGCAAAACAGAAGCTAAGAATGCAATATTATTTCTTTTCACTGGCATTGCTAGCATTTTGTGCTAATGCTGAGACCACATTGATGCATTTAGAGGCATTTGCAACAGGAATGATGATGACTTTTAGCTCAGTATGTTTCCATTCAGAATAAACAAACACTATTTTAATTCATTTGTATCTATTAAACTCCATCTCTTTCCACAAAAACAGTTTAATACAGGAGTCATAAGGACCAATAAAACTGCTGTAGTTGTAAACTGGGAAATAAACAAATTTAAGCACAAGCTATGGAGCCAGAGCCTGGGTCAAATGCCAGTAATACTCCATGTACATGGTGTGACCTTACACAGGTTACTTACCCTTTCTGAGTTAGTTTCTCAACAACAACATGGTAAAATGAATAAATAAATGTAAAGCACTAAATACAGTACATGATGGCATCACTATTTCAAATGTCTCAGAGCTTCCTGACTCTCGAGGTAGGAGAGAGAAAGTATTATTATTATTATTATTATTTTATCTGAATGAGGAAGAATATTAATACCATGAAATTTAAAAAAATAATAATTTCTAGCATTGAATTATAAAAGAAATTTTTTTCATGTGGGATATTATATATGGAATATCAAATAATGTAGTGGAAAAATACATATATTTTTACTGCAAATAGAAGAATTTAAATAGTATGAAATACTGTTGGAAGACAGTAAAAGTACCATATTAACTATCCATACTTTTATTTACATGACAGGACTACAAATTTATGAAGAACTTATTTTAAAAAGTCAACAGTCTTTGAGGAAGACACACACTATACAGTATTTGATGTAAAAATATTCTGTGGACATTACAAGCCTAGAAAGAATCATTTTATCCTAAAATTCAGAATCATAGCTGAGAGAAAATAATTATGTTTGAATGGAACAATAAATGAACTTTGTATTTTTGATACACAGTCATAAACAAAAGTATATATTTAAGCCCAAAGTTGTTTTATTTAAACAGAAACAATGATTGATAAATTTGGTAAATTATATAAATAAACAAAAAGCCAAGCCAACAAACAAAAAGATTGTGTCTTGAAAATGCAATTTACTAAGCACTTGAAAATGTACATTGACTCTAAAGACTAATGTCCCATAGGCAGTCTTGAATTGTCATACCTGTCCCTAAACACACAGACACCCCCTCCCACACACAAACACACAACAGAGAGAAACGTTACGTTCTTCTTTCTTGAGACTATAAAGGAGCTTTGTCCAAAAAGGTAGAAAAGAATCCATCAAGAAGAAATTAATAAGCAAACTCTGGTTTACCATATTTTGACAGAAGGAAAGGAAGATGCATTGCTCTTTTTTGAATAGTTTCTCTGTAACAGTCCTTGTATTGGCTTTTTTGTTTACAGTATCTCTTTAAAACCTTTTAAATGATCCATGAAGTAGATTGTCATTTCTGCTTTTCAGATAAAGATATTAAGACAAAGAAATTAAGTCACTATTATAAGGAAGAGCCAGACTTTATATCCAGACATGGCTAAAATTCATCCTCAAGTCTCTCTTCATAATAAAAATAAGATTTGTAATAAAAACAAGGTAACTGTCCATTAGAGACCAGAGATCAGTTCCCACCGGTTCCTAGAATACAGGCAAGCAAACAGTAGAAACCAAATAAAATGTTTCTGAATAAAGAGATAATTTTATTTCAAAGGGCAGACTATTGCAGTCACCCCTTCTATATCTGGTTATCAGTCTGAGTAATGAGTAATGACTTGAAGCATTTATAAATGCCTACAGCATTGCTGAAGGAAGAGAAAAAAATAGTATTTTGAATAATATGTTAAAGTATTTAATAGCAGTACAGGTAGAAGATTCTTCTCTTTAATGCAAAGAAAATATGAGCATCATATTAGTTTCCTATTGCTTCTGTAAATTAGTGGCTTAAACAATATAAATGTGTTATCTTAGAGTTCTGTAGGGCAGAGGGGTATCACTGGGCTAAAATGAAGATGTGTGCAGGTCTACATTCGTTTCTGGAGGCTCTAGGGGTGTATCTGTTTTGTTGCCTTTTCTAGCTTCTAGAATTCGCCTGCCTGCATTCCTTGGTTCATAGTCCCCTTCCATCTTCAAAGCTAGCAATGGCTGACTGAGTCCTTCTCCTTCTGCATCACTCTGGCACTGACTGCCCTATCTTATTTCACTTATAAGGACTTTCATAATTACATTGGGGCCACTTAGATAACCCAAGATAACTACAGCATCTCAAATCCTTAATTTAGTCACACATGGGAAGTCCTTTGGCCATGAAAGGTGACATATTCAATAAACTCCAAGGGTTAGGACATGGGCATCTCTTGGAGAAGGGAAGATTATTTTTTCTGCCTACAACAGGCGTATTACTGCTCTTGTTAAAAAACATAAAATGCAGAGAAGACAGAAAAGTTTTAGGGTGCTCACAGATGACAAATTTAGGAAAAGCAAAATTCTGTGATATTGCAAACATTGGAGTTTTTGTACTTTTCTTTTATGTACAAACAACATTACTGACTCTAGTCACTAATGGTTGTTATGGACTGAATTGTGTCTCCCCCACAGTCATATGTTGAGGCTCTAGCCCCTAATTTGAGACAGGACCATTATGGAAGTAATTCAGGTTAAATGAGGTCATAAGTGTGGGGCCCTGATCCAAAAGGACTAGTGTCCTTCTAAGAAGAGACATCAGAAAGCCAATACTTTCTCTCCCTGTCTGTCTCTGTCTCTGTCCCTGTCTCTGTTTCTCTATCTCTACCCAACTGCCTCTGTGAGGATACTGTGAGAAGGTGGTCATCTACCATCCAGGAAGAGAGGTATCACCAGAAACCAACCCTGATACACCTTGATCTTGAACTTCTAGCCTCTAGAACTGTGAGAAAAAAATTTCTTTTGCTTAAACCACATAGTCTATGGTATTTCCTTATGGCATCCCAAGCAGACTAATACAATGATAATACCAATTACTTAATAATTGAGTGAGCTAAATGCTTTCTGTGCATTATTTTAATTTATCCCCATAAAAACACAGTGTTATTGATTATCCACATTTTATCGATGAAGAAAACAGAGATTGGAGAGATTAAATGACGTGTCTAAGATTACACAACTAGGAAAAGGCAGAAGATTCTCACCCAAACTCTGACAATACATATTCTTAACCATTTCACTTTAAGGCCTTCCTTCAGTTTGGGTAATTTAAAAAATCCAACATAATCCTTAAGCCTCTCTAAAGTTTGTGATTTGTGGGGAGTGGGGCAGGATAGTTTGTGTCAACTAGCATAAAATTTTAATTTACATTTAGGTATTAGGTTTTTAGATATATTTCTATGACTAAAACCACAAGAAACTGACATTTTACTAGGGGATTTCTGAAGTTTTCTAAATTTTAATAAGTGCCCTGGAGGCTGAGAATATAGAGTGATAGAATGGAGCCAGGGCAATCAAGCCAACTTCTCAGTTGTACCAGGAAAATGGTTGAAAGACTATGTAGATAATCCTGTTTAGATTAAAACTGCTCAATGAAGTCTTTCTATATATCCCTCGCTGAAAATATCCTACATTCCTACTTCATAAGAGCTTGAGGCAAAGTAGAAACACCATGGATTCAAAATGAGAAAAATTTTTTCCACATACTTGAGTACTTTGGGACTGATTTTGGACAAGGACAAAGGCCTGCTTCTTTATCTATAATCTGTTGAAAAACGATAGAATTATTTTGGTGATTAAATGTTATAATGAACAGATATGTGCCTATCATCACCATAAAAATGTAAAGCATTAGAGTTGTTGTCCATAAAAAAAAGTGTTTTGGCATACATGCTATTTTCAAAACATTTGCATAGTGAGCAAACTATGTAAAAGTGTATATAATAGTACACTATATATATATATATAAAATGCTATTATATATAATACTATTTTATATATATAATAGTATTATGTATATATTCTTATTTTATATATATATACATATATATATATATATATCTGTGCCTGGTTCTTGACACAGAACTCCTAAAGCTGTAAGTAGAGGTACTAGGAGAATCTTTTGTTCTAACATTTAGTCTTTGACCTTGGTTCCTGACACACAGCTCCTAAGACCCTTGTAATTTCCTGAGTGATGAGTGATAGGAATGTCTGTTGGTTCTCATGAGGTGACTCTTGGCAGGCTCCTGGATGGACACTGGTCACCAGAAAGACCAAGCCATGATTAGAAGCTTGGAACCTAACGCATCATATACACAAAAATGAAAAAAAAATTGAAATAAACTTCATTGGTTCCTTTCTATGCATTTTCTATAGTGTCATCTCTTGTATCTAAAAAGTCTGGAAAGACACCATGTGACTCTACTTTTTCAGCATAAACAAGCCCTGGATGATGCTAGTTAAGCCTATATTTTTCCCCCTAAAATCAAATGAATTTGCTTACTTGTTTGCTTGCTCATCTGTAAGAAGGTATTTCCCCAGGCATTATGTAATTTAGTTGTGAAGACTTAACAAAAAATGAATGATTAAAGAGAAAAGTGATCTTGCAATACACAATCTAATTATTCTTTATCTGTATATCTTTGCTTAGTTCATTAGTCATCTGGTACACAGCATATTTAATAATTAGATTTTTGCAGAAATTGTAGAGGCGATACAAGATGAAGCAATTTAACTACAGCAATTTAGTGCAATGAACAGGCTAAATTTAGTCCTTAGAAAGTAGTTAATAAAAATGTGTCAAGTAGAGATTCATAGTTCTTGCAATATGACACTAAATTCAAGTGTTATGTTTAATCTTCTCCAAAACATCTGATAAGAAAAAAATAATTTTTTGCTGCAACATAAATTTGTGAATCTTCAAAAATTCAAGTAATCAGATACTTAAATTTTTAAGCATCAGTCATAGTAAAAATTGAAAATAGATTTTCATTATGACAGAACATGAAATCTAGCACTATAAACTTCAAGTAATATGCCACTCCTCTACACCTGTCCCCACAGTGCCCAGCTTAGCATTTCATTCAACCACATTTGGGCCCTAAATTGATTTTTGAAAAGTTAAGTAGAATTGCCTTGATTTGTCTGCCCAACATCACTTCCTCCCTTATTTTGAACATTGAACTCCATATTTTTCCCCCTGGGTTACTGTACTTCCATACTCCATGTGCTTAGTGGAACTGTCAATCACAGTGCTCTGCACTCCACACTTGGCCAGGTGTACATGTCTCAACCCAGGCTAATTAGATTCTCCCCCTCAGATCTTTGAGCTTCAAAGTCCATGATCCCAGCTGTCTTGAAGATACTGCCCCCAAAAGCAGTGTTTTGAGTTTCTGACTAAGATTGCTGAAGCTTATCTCTTTTCTTGTCCTTTCTTAAATCTTATTAAGCTTTTGCTTTGATTGTACAAGTCACAGAGTATTCTACTGAGAAGTTCTTTTTAGTATAAATCAGTCAGAGGTGGTTCCTGTTGCTTCCAACCAAATAACTGTTCCAAGTACAGGTGGAAAGACCAACTTAGTCCACATCAGAGAATGGGGACCATATCTCCCTACCTACAGAAAAAGTTTGGATTTTCCATCCCAAGGTACCAAGACATTATAAACTGCAAATTTTCTGTTTAGTGTTGCAAAACTTAAGTATTATATTTTAGCATATTTTCCCCTATGTTGTCATGGATGATTACATTATTTTGACCATTCTTTTTGGGGAAAATGTCTCTTTTTGTACTTACATTATCTGGCTGTCAATCAAGATAATGGTACTCAAATCTAAAGACTCCAAAAGATGTCATGACTGTGTTTCTAAAATGTCACAGCCTACAACCATTGTTTACACAAAGAGCTTAGAAACATGTGGACTCCTTTGTATACAATAATCTACAGGAATAAATGAAGCACTTTTAGTATGTGATTGCTATATTTTTAAGTGTCACTTAAACATATCACAGCTAGTAATAACAAAACAATAATAATAATTATTATAGCTTTTGTTATTGTATGTCTACAGTGCTCTAATAAGGTAAATGCTTTGCAGGCATCATTTTGCTTAAAATTCTCAAACACCCTAAGAGGAATAGACATATTTATCTTGACATAATCTTGAAGATTCTAAAGCTTAGAAAGGTTAGTAAAAATCAAAGATGCATCTGGAACCCAGGCCTGCCTGATACCAAATTCAGGAATCTTAAACAATTTATTATATCAGAGTTTTAGTTATCTGCCTTTTTCTCTGCTGTTCTATTAAGGTTATATTTTAATCTTGAGATGTTGCATTGGTAAATCTTCTGAATTACAATATTTTTCTTAATAAATATTTTTTTACAGAATTGCCATTTACCTCTTTTAATCTCATGTATATCTTAACATTTATAGAATATCATCTAGTAGAAATCTTCCATAAATGAAATTGAGCTGCTGGACTGGATAGAGTATCTGTCTTGCGCATTTTAATAAAATATAAACATAGCAATCTCTATCAGGAAATCTTGATGGCAAGAATATACCGTAAATTAATAACTAGGAACAGACTTTCAAAATTGAAAGTGATAGCATTTAAAATAATGATTTCCCTTAAATTGTTTGTCTGTAATTATTTTTAAGATATTACATAGGGAACTAATTAGGTACAAGATACCAAGAGGGAGAAAAACAGCAATAAGACTGATTAATTGAACTTACAAAAGTTCCTGGGAATAAAAAAAATGAATTCCCTTCAGGAGAAGAACTGACTACTAGACTTGTTTTGAATAATGGTTAAAAAGAATGACAGGCTAAATTTATGTTTCTTATGTCTGAAACATAAAATTCTGTTTCTGCTTTTACATTTATATAGTATGTAAATTAAACTGAAATGCATGTCTCATAAAATATAAATATTAATAAGAATACACTAAATTTTTTAATTGTGTCTATTGTGTAGATTTAACCAAGAAATCCTTGATCTATAGTTTCCTTTTCATCCACGTGCAGGTCTTTTCTATTTATTTGGCATTAGCTATAGTCACTGTGTATCCCAAGTAAGTGTCATCCAACATATTTTTATTAGTCATAAATTTCCTTGAATATCTGTAACGTTTGCAGTTTTTGCCATTTTCTACCTTTCTTGAAATGCCTTCTTTCGTTTGACTAACCGATCATCATTACACAAATTTTACTGCTTTTTTCCATGGCCTCTTATGGCTATTCCTTTCTCTCACTCACTAAATAAATGGCCTCCCTCAAACTCAGTCTTTTGCTCTTTTCTTCTGCCAGTCTCTCAGAGACACAAGGTCAGATGGCCCTGGAGGGTCATTAACTCTCCTCTTTTGCCAGATTAACAAATAACGAGGTCACTGTATCTGGTTTAGCTTGACCTAGGAAAGGCCAAGCAGGATTGAGAACCCCACTGAAGGTTCAACCTATTTATAAAATCTTCCTATGTTGACACTCTCCCCCATATTTCTTTCTATTATTTAAACATAATGCTGAAATTTACTTTTGTGTAGTTAATCAACGGGAAGCTTTTTTTTTCCTCAAAATAATCAACCAGTAAGTTTGGCTTCTTGTTAAACTTGGCAAAATAGAACATGTCACCAAAAGAAAAGAAGGCTTTCATTTTTTATAAGAGATAAAAATAAATAAAATAATCTAACAGCTATCTAAATCTTTAGCAAAATATTAAAAAGACTTGTGCTATCTTAACCTGTAGAGAAGACCTGACCTTGATTATATAACAACAGAGTGTAGAGGGCCAATAACTGTGCTCATAAACAAAATGAAGACAATGTATTTAGCAGCAAATCCTGATAATTTTTCCCATATTTTAAATTTTTATTGAAACACAGTCGATTCATAATGTTCTGTTATTTCCCATATTTTTAATGATTAAAATGAACTTTATGTTTATGTTGTATAGATAGTGGCTCAAGCTTTCCATTTCTGGAAACATTGATATTTCTATAATACATATGACTTAACAGATTTCACTTCTATGAGCAGTTTCATATGCATTTAATATGGCTTAGTTTGCCGCTATTGAAATCGTGGATATTTTTGAAACAAAAGGCATGGAGTTTCTATTGCATAGCTTTGGGACTTCATTATTAATCAAATGACTGCTGCTCCCAGAAATAGAATATAAGGTAAAAATATTTGTGAATGAGTGAATAGTCTCCCATTTTAAATTCAGACCAATCCCAACTGAAATTCAGACTAAAAATGCAAAATAAATATATAATTAATTAACTGTAATAATTAAACAGATGTTCTCATGAATAAAGAAAATTATACCTCCTGTCTTTTAAGTTCTGGCACTTAATCTTAGATGTAAGTTAAGGAGAACCATTTTATGCACTCTTGGACTACTAAATATTTTAATTTTAATTGCCAGTAAAAGCAATATAAAATGTTTTCCTCATGAAACATGATTTTTTCTGCATAACACATGTGAAGAAATACATATGATAATCTACACTGTAATTTAGAAAGGTTAACTGCACATCTTTGTCATCAATTCAACAAACCACTTTTGGGATCAATGGAAGAACTTTGCCTCAATGCACTTAGCTTCAGAAATGTATTAATAAAATTCTATAACCATTTTAAAATCACATTTCCAAGCAAAGCTTTTTGCACAATTAAATTGTTTTCTTGGACAGATAGATTTTTTTTTCTTTAAAAATGTAGCTGTGTCAACTGTGTATTTATATAAAATACTTAGAGTGTTTGAGACAAAAATACCATAAAGGATTTATGGCATTAGTTTTCATACAGTAGTCCTCAAGTTTTAAAGTAATAAAGTATGAATATAGGTTCTAAAAAACTGTGGTCATATATTTATAGTACAAATATAAGGCCTTGAATATACCTGGGATTTTAGGACTGAAAAAATAACATGTAACATGCTGCAGTGTTGTTACCTAAGTTATATCAGGAATGCTTTTGTAAGTCAGTCAATCATGAGTAAAGAGTCATTAACATTATTTGTCACAGACCTTCTGTTTGGAGCCAGAAAAGCCAGGGAAATGAGATGTATTACAAGCTTGTACCCTAAAGCAAAACCATAAAGTGAAATCAATATCATTTGAGTTGTTTTAATACCAGTTTAAGGTTTATCTTAATTGTCCTGTCATTTATTCCTGATTGAAAGGCTAGTTATTGCATCAAAACACAATGATATATTTATACAAAGCTATGTTTTTTCTTCCACACTTGAAGATAATTTTACTGTAAAAGAAAAACTGCACTTCAATTGTGAAATTCCATATATCAAACTGAGCTCTAATAAAATTGCACATTATGTATTATTGCTTTTGTTTTATATAAGATAAAAAATGGTGATGACTTTGTGGCAGAAATATTGATACAAGTTTCTGTGGAATTTCTCAAGGACATAGGCTCCTTGAAATCTCTTTGGGGCCAATAACTTTCATCCTGAAGACCCAGGAGAGACTGAGTTGTTCAGGGGAGATAGAGAATTTATTACAGTGCTATATGTCAATTTTATCTCAATAAAACTGAAAAAAAAAAAATGTTTCAACTACATTCTGCTCTCCAGCCACACTGAAATGGTGAGCTTAATATGGGCATATGGAATTTAATTATAAAAGCCTGTTTTTTCTTTTCTGCTCTCCCTTTCATCCTGCTGATTTGAGGTAATCTTTTTCCTGCTGTTGAATAAAACCTCAAGATATTCCATAATTTAAAAAAATAAACAGATTTAGTTAATAGAAAGTACTATGATCATATTGTTTTTTAAAAAAGATTCTCTAGTTCAATATATTAATCAATACTTCAAATTTCTTCCTTCCCAGCTAAGATGTTCTCCTGGAAAGTATCCTGTCTTTGGAGAAGAGATTGTAAGAGATTTCTTTCTTCTTTATTAATTACCTCTTCACCTATTTACTAGCAGCTGTTTGTTTAACACTCAGGTTGCCATCGTCTGGTATTAGAGATTGAGGAGGAAAGATTGGTAAGGTAGGCAGGAAAGTTTCGACTTAATCATTATTGTGAAACGGTTGAACACTTTTGGGCCAGACCTGTGTTTAAAACAGACTTTGTCAATGGGGCACTTTCAGCATTGGTGTTCTCTCCTGCTGCAACTTTATTTTGAAAGTGCTTTTCAATTACAGTTGACCTTTGAACAACACGGGTTGGAACTGCATGGGTCCACTTATTTTTCATAATAGATATTTTGTAATAGTAAATACTACAGTACTATACTGTCCAAGGTTGGCTGAATTTGCTGTTTAACAAATGTTTTCTGTTAATTTGGATTATTTTATTCATCATTTATTCATTCATTTGATCATATATTTATTATATTACCCACTACTTCCAAAGAAGATTAATGAAGCTTAAAAGATAAAAGTTAGTCGTTAAGAGAGGGAAAAAATGTATCTAGAAGCCCTGGGTGAAAAATCTAAAGCACTTGAGGGAAAATTTAATCCTAAACTCGGTAACAGCACAGTGCAAGGACCTGAGAGGGCTATATAGTTCCTATTATCTTAAATTCATTGACTGTGAAAAAAATTCCCCTGATTCAACAAATATTTCAAATATCCTTGGATTAAGATAATGTGTTTAGGGATTTGAGGAAGACGACTAAGGTGACAATGTAATATTTGAATCTTCCTGAATCCTCCTCATTACTAAAAGACAGAGATTTGGATAGCAAAATATTGGGAGAAAATATACCATGCAATTGGCAATTCTAAAAAGCGAGACAATGTCTTGCAGGAATGCCTCCCTTTTGACAAAGACTTGCTATCACTTGCTATAAAAGCGGCAGACCCTCTAAGTTCTCTCCTGTGGTGCAATCCACTCATGTGAAGGTCTGAAGGCCCTACACTGCCTATGAGGTTTGGAGTTCAGGGAGCTGCACTGCTATGCTGATTGCTAAGCTGATACTCCTGCTAATACTTTTGTAGGGAGTAATAGGGTCCTTGCATCTGACCCAGAAGTTTATTTTTTTATCTTGTACCAACATCCATAGAACTTTATTGGTTAAATTATTATTAACCCATGTAGTTATTCTTGTGGGTATTCTCCTGCTTTTATGTCTCCTCCCCACTATCAAGTTTTAAGTAGGATAATATCCTAGCATCAAACCAAAAACCTACAGATAATATCTAAGACTAAATAAGGCAACAAGCTAGCCTCCAGATCACAGAGTATGAACTTCTGAGGAAAACAAATGACATAAACCAGATCTCTGTACTAACTGCAAGTGTGATAACTACTGCTTTTAAGGGAGTTCAGAGAGGGATAAGGGTTTCTGGTGGCCCTGAGAGCTGGTGAACCTCAAAATTACCAGCACACACTAAATGAAGAAGATACTAAGTTAATATGAACGCAGTAGCAGGACAAAACTCCACACTAAGGAGAAAGGAAAAAACAGTGAGAGCAGAATATAAATTGAGCAGGACAGGCACAATAGGGGAAAAGCAAAGAAAACGTCTCCAAGTAAAACGGGAGTGCAGAGGAAAGCAAGCAGATTTCTAAAAGCTGAAGAATAATTTTTAACACATTATGAAAATAACTGAAACAGGTATTCTACAGCTGTGAATTAGAAAAGCATTCCTGAAACTACCCTGAAAGATTAAAAAGACAGAAGGTAGAAAGAGAAACATGAAAGATAGAAAAAGATCATGGTCAAAGCCACAAAGTAAAAAGAGACCAGTGAGCAAAAGAATAGAAACCTTTTCTTCTGCTTTTCCTATAGGAGTTGGACCTCAGAGTAATCAAATATTTGATATTGAGAGAGTTTTTATAGAAATATTTTGGCTAATACATATAGAAGAAATAAAAGGAAGAATTAATAGTTGGGAAATGATTAACAGTGGCTGCTATTATCACAGGAGGAGAGAGCCAAAGAGACTTGGTGTACCTCCTTAAAGAAGTAGTGAGTATCACCTATGATTTATTTCTTAAAAAACAACAACAACAACAACAACCTGGATCTAATCAAGACTCCGGCTCTAATGACAATTTATAGGAAATAAAGAAGACAGAGAAAAATATGAAGTGACCCACTGAAGATACAGTTGTCAAAATCCAGGTTTCAGAGATCTGATTTCTCAAACAAATAAATAACAAGATGGATAAAAAGGAGTGACAATGGTGAAGCCTACAGATTAAAAGAGACTTAAAGAGCTGTCAGCCAACTGCAGTATATGAACTTATTTGGATTCCAATGTGAATAAATTTTTAGTACAAGTATCGAATGGATATCTGTTGATACTGAGGAATTTCTGTTAGTTTGGGGAGAGTAATAATGGTATTCTGATTAAGTTTTAAGAGTCTTTATCTTTAAGAGATACATATTGAAATACTTACAGATGAAATATTATGTCTCTGTGTTGTTTCAAAATAATGGAGTGAGACTAAATGAAAGATTTCCCAGGACTCAACGAAGTTGGGTAGTTGATACATAGAGGTTCATTATAATAGTCTGTAATTTTATTTACGTTTGAAATGTTCCCCGCTAAAAGATTAAAATGTCTTAAATACTGTTAATATCAAATTTTGGAAATGTGCTGTAATTTTTTCTATTTTAATTATTAATTTGCTTTAAATATTAAATTTACTTACAGCATAGTTGTAAAACTTACTTTGAAAATTATTTCATTAATAAATTCTTGGTAAAGAAATTATAATAAAATCTTCTTCAATGAATTAAATTTATTCTGTTTATTACCTTTATTCATATGATATGTGATAGAGCTAAAGATCATAGGGTAGCTAATTCTGAAGAAGGAATGAAACTTTAAACAATTAACCTCAATTTACATAATGGTCTTATTATTTGCATAGCTAATGGGTAGGGTTTGATCATAGGCCATTAACAGTCATTAATAAGTGAAACTGTATTGGAAATACTACATGGGTTTGTACTTCAGACTCAAGAAGCAAAGGTTAGTCATGACACAGACACAGAGAATGGACTTGAGGACACGGGGAGTGGGAAGGGTAAGCTGGGACCAAGTGAGAGAGTGGCATGAACATATATACACTACCAAATGTAAAATAGATAGCTAGTGGGAAGCAGCCGCATAGCACAGGGAGATCAGCTCGGTGCTTTGTGACCGCCTGGAGGGGTGGGATAGGGAGGGTGGGAGGGAGATGCAAGAGGGAGGAGATATGGGGATATATGTATATGTAGAGCTGATTCAGTTTGTTATAAAGCAGAAACTAACACGCCATTGTAAAGCAATTATACTCCAATAAAGATGTTTAAAAAAAAAAAAGTCAGTCATGAAATGTTATTGGGTTGGCCAAAAAGTGCGTTCGGGTTTTTCCGTACGATCTTATAAAAACCCGAACGCACTTTTTGGCCAACCCGATAATAACAAATAGTCAAAGCATTAGGCATTAAACAAACTAACATTTAGCTTTTCGGCTTCACACATTTCTGAGAGGATAATTCATGAATTTGCTAACTGGTCTCACTGTGCATGCATACTAGGGCACATGTAAGTATACATGGGTGTATTAGCTAAACTTTTATTAGCCTCAGATTTACATTTAAATTACAGTGAGAACTAGTTTACTATACTCACATATGAAACATCAATCTGTCTTTATGCCTAGAAATCAGAGCTATTTCTTGAAAAATGCTAGGGTCTACAACTTAAATATTTGGCAAATTTTTTTTTCTAATTCTAACTTTCTGTTTGTTTCAAAGAAAGATGACAAATGGTTTTCAATTAACTTTTACATTTACTTTTATTTGCAATAAGGTAGTTTACATTATGTAATTTAGAACTACTCTAACCTTTCAACTCCTGGTTTAGTCAATTTAATTTACAATTGAATTGTAAATTGTAAGTGTCCTCTATATTTTATAAAAACGTAATTGCTTGCAGTTTAAAGATTTTAAAAACTCAAATAACTGGTCTGCTATTTTTTTTTTTTTTGCAGTACGCGGGCCTCTCACTGTTGTGGCCTCTCCCGTTGTGGAGCACAGGCTCCAGACGCGCAGGCTCAGAGGCCACGGCTCACGGGCCCAGCCGCTCCGCGGCATGTGGGATCTTCCCGGACCGGGGAACGAACCCGTGTCCCCTGCATCGGCAGGCGGACTCTCAACCATTGTGCCACCAGGGAAGCCCCCTGGTCTGCTATTTTTAAACAATTATGTAAGTGATGCATAATCACTGAAGACAGTTTAATTCCTGTAATTCCACAGACACACTGTATATAATCTGATTTTTCCAATGATTTGGTTGTGCTTTTACAAACAACTGTGCAGGCCTCTACCTTAGATCTGTAAGTGAGATTTGAAATACATGAACAGAAGTGATTTATTTTTATGATCATCAATTGCTGAACTGATACAGAAAACTCTGTAGCACATCTTTTGCCTCTCACTCCCACCTTGCTCACTCTTCTCTTATCCTGCTGGGGTGCTCTCTCTCTCTCTGGCATTCATATGGGTACTCTTGCTCTGGCTCTCAGGGTCTCTTCTTTTATCCTCTTTCCTGTTTTAAAGATGCTGATTGATGGAGTGCTGTGAGAGTATGTCCAGAAATGGGCCCAGAGTAAAATATAAATGTTTCATACCCTGTTTTGTTATTTATACTTTCTCTGGGCCTCTATTCTGCTAGTAGTTAAATTAAATCAGGTTTTCCTGGGTTTTCTAGATTTTAAAAAATTTCCCATTCATTATAACAGCTGATATATGACAATGTTAAGTTACAAAAAGATGGATTGCTTAATGTGCAAAGGAGTATTATCTCAATGGATGGAAAAGAACAGTGTTTATCCCATTACCAGTAACATCTCTCAGAATCTATGCTGGCCCCCTTCACAAATTGGCTTTTACTTGGTTCGCTGTATGAGTAAACTACACTACACCAAAATGCTAAAGAAAGATTTTGGAGTCAAAAGATAGCTTAAATCTCCTTTTCATTTACTGACAGTAACATTTTTTTTGAAAAATCACTTAACCTTTTCTTGTCTTTGTAAAATGGGGATAATAAATCTCATTTCCTAGAAATGGGTGTGAATTAAGTATAATGCTAACATTATGATAAATGTTAGTCACTCTTTTTAAGATGCATTTTCCTCTGCTCTAAGAAAATACAAAGTACCAGAAGCCACACAATTCAGGAAATGTATGGTAATCATGTGCCCCTTAACAATATACATTCCAAGGGGTTAGCCATAACTACCCAGTGTAATTAAGAATAAGGTTTCTATGCAACATACACCAATAATGATGGCATTCCAGTAAGACTGCACAAAATTTGAAAACATTGTGTTATTACCTTGACATTTAAGAAGTATGAAGTCATTCTCTGCATTGTCATATATCAGATCTTAAAATGAATGGGCAGTCATCTTTGAGTGTTAATGATCTTTCTACGTTCTCCACTGAGGATTTTATTTAGACATATGTATTTCATTAGAAAATAAATAAAAACACCATAAAATTCTTGTAAAATCCTTAAGTAATACAACTTACTTTTTGAAGGAACACGTAGGTTGGCGAGGACTACTTCCAGGGAATCAGCTTGGACTCGAAGTACATAGCTTGTCCTTGTCTCATAATCCAGAGGGCCATTCACATAGATTACACCCGTGATGTTATTAATTCCAAACTTATCTAGAATTAAAACACAATTCCTTGGTTACTCTCTTCACACTGTAAGGGAAAATAATTCTCTTTAAAAAGCACTGTGATTTTTAAAACACATATAAGAGTTACAAAATGCTGGCTTTGGAAACTCTGTTCCAGTTCCTGAAATTATCAACATCAGTGTTTCCCTAAATGCATGTTTTGAAATTCAAGTTTTTTTGAGATTCTCCTGGAAATTGATGTTTCTATGGTCAATTAAATCTGAAACAATGCATACTATTTCCCTCACCGTAGATACACATAATCTTCTGCCACACTAAATGCTTCTAGAAATTTTGTTTTAAAGAAATCCATTTAATTTTGTTTAAGCAATTATTTTATGACCTTATTGGATTATTATACTTTTTATGATGTAATGCATCTTATTATCCTGCAGATTTAGTGTTTTGCTAGGAATGTGAGAGGGAACAAACAGAACAAACAGATAATTTCATATGTTGATTATTTAGAAAATATTATTTATTATTCTAAATATCTTAAAATATTTTGCCCTGAAGTCTATTTATTTATTTATTGCGGTACGCGGGCCTCTCACTGTTGTGGCCTCTCCCGTTGCCGAGCACAGGCTCCGGACGCGTAGGCTCAGCGGCCATGGCTCACGGGCCCAGCCACTCAGCGGCATGCGGGATCCTCCCGGACCGGGGCACGAACCCGTGTCCCCTGCATCGGCAGGCGGACTCTCAACCACTGCGCCACGAGGGAAGCCCCTGAAGTCTATTTATTAAAATAAATTTGGTCATATATATTTGAGTGAAGGGCAGGGCACACTGGCAACCTTTGTAATACCCCACCTCTTTCACTCTCTCTGTCTTTTCCTCACTCTGGTTTTCTCCACAGCATTTATCACTACCTAAACACTATATGTTTATTAACTTAATAATTGTTTAATAATTGTTACTATCTCCTCTCATTGGATTGATAAATTCTATGAGGGCAAGGATCTGTCTATTTTGTTCACTGCTCTATCCTAAGTAGCTAGAAGGTACTGAGTACATGATAGATGCTCAATAAATATTAGTTGAATAAATTGATAAGCAAATAAATTGAATGTAAAAAGAATCATTGTGGTGGAGTGTGGGTAATAAGTAGAGCCACTTTGCTAACTTCAAGGAAGAGAACAGATAGAATTACAGAAAAAATTATAAGAACAGATTCAGAAATCTTAGCTTCAGTCAGATGTTATAAGTTCAAGGAAAAAGGAAAGTCAGTAATATTTGGAGAGGAGGCATAACAGCACAGGAGAAACAAAGACAATAAGAAAAGTACTACATTGAGCACTTGCTTCAGGGGCAGTAATTTCCAGTAATGGTTGGTCACTGAAATACTTGAAAACAGCTTTTATAATTTCCTTGCAAACTGCTTTACAACATTAACATTCATTCATTTAATATTGAATATGCATGTGTTTTTTAAATGTATATTAACTGGGTTTTTAGTTTGTTTGTTTTTTTACCACCTACAACATGCCAGACCATTTAACTCATAAAAAGGGAAAACCAGAGGACAACTAACCTGTGGGTCATAGGTGAAACAAATAATCAATATGCAAATTGAAAAACTGAGTTAGGAACTTATTCCCACAGGTTAGCAAACCATTCCATTCTCAGTGAAAAGTGATGGTAGACAAAACTCAACTTATTTATTTACTTACAACTGTTGATTATATGTTTGATTTGACAGTTTGAGGACTCATACAAAAGGCTTTTTATCATGGATGTGGCTCTTTGGGCATTCACAGTTATTTCTGTTCCTAAAATTTCTTCAGGATTAGTTAATGTATGACATGGGGTAAGGGCTGTGGATGGCACAAAACAGTGGCCAGAGACTACTGCAGGCTATGATTATGACCAAAAGCTGAAAGTATGCATTAATTTTGAACATGTTATTAAAATATCCCTAATTCAGGGGGAGGGGAACACTTTCAGAATTGGATATTGAGTATTCCCTAGGGGAAATAAATAGCATTTGTCAATATAACTGGAT
This sequence comes from Aethalodelphis obliquidens, assembly GCF_003676395.1. NCBI lineage: Eukaryota > Metazoa > Chordata > Mammalia > Artiodactyla > Delphinidae > Aethalodelphis > Aethalodelphis obliquidens. Next base: position 4,888,273 of record NW_020837955.1, on the reverse strand, counting down.
TTTTAATCAGATTCAGCACATAGTTACATTTAAGTCAGACACATCTTACTAGAAAAATAGGGTAAAGAGTAATTAAATCTGAAATTTATTCCAAATCTAAGTTTATTGTTTTATGATGAAAACACAGACTAAACATATACTCACCTTCTTCATTTCCTGCAACAATGGAGTACACAATACTCTGATTGATGGCTGCAGCAGAAATTACACCAACCATAGTCCCTCTGGTTGCAAGTTCACTTACTGGAGGCGGTCTGCAGGTTTAGAGAAGATAATTTACTTTTCTTGTCCATTTTGTCATGATGGAGTTTTGAATTTAATAATAGAATATGTTAGTTTTGTGCATTTGTGTTTATTTGAATAATACTATTTTTTGAACTTTTCAACAAAGTAACACATTCAGACTCCAGCCCTATGTTCAAAATTATGCAAATGTTCTTTGTTAAGAATGTCTTGTCACACGTATATTACTACTTTATTATCTGCCAAAAATTGTATAAAATTCATTTTACTTGTCTCAACTTCTGGACAGAATGCAATAGGTAGATACAGTTTGCTATCTCAAGTTGCTAAAGAAAAATATTGCTTTTATGTTGGTAATATTAGCATATTTAAGCAAATGGCCTCCAGATATCTCTTTTTAGTCTAGTCCTTATCCTGCTCTACTTTAAACTTTAACTGTACTAAACGTATTTGAATGGATGGCATCACAAAATTAATATTTCTTTTGAATTCACTTATTTTACTTAACTGTAACCATATTATTCCCCCAGTACTATGACCCTTAATTTTATTTATCTATTTAAAAATTTTTTTGAATTATAGTTGATTTACAATGTTATGTTAATTTCTGCTGTACAGCAAAGTAACTCAGTTATACATATATAGTCTTTTTCATATTCTTTTCCATTATGGTTTATCACAGATATTGAATATAGTTCCCTGTGCTATACAGTAGGACCTTGTTGTTTATCCATCCTATATATAATAGTTTGCATGATACTTGTTTAATTTTAAAAATAAATTTTCAACAACACAGTATCTCATTCTCAAAATATCCATTTTATTTTACAATATTGGTCACTGTGACTAGGCTATTATAACTTTATCTTCATAAACTAATGCAAACAATCTCACTCTTACAATTCACATACTTATATCATCCAACTCCAACAGATTTAGAAAATTCTTAAATATAAAGTTTTAACATCTCCGAATCTTTTTATAGTCCAATCTATCTAACCCATCTGATTTCTATAAGCTTTAGCCTCTTTCTTCAAACTGATAAGATAAATCCTACTGACACTCTTTCACATGGCCTTTTATCTTGTAATACTTACTCTTAATATTACCCTTCATTTTTATCTCCATCTTCTCAGTTCTTCTAATCTAGATTACATTACACAATTATATTGTGCTTACATGAAGCCTTTTATAACAAATTCTGAGCTACAAATACAGTCTGAAAAATTAATTACATACAATCCTTCTTAAACATCTTGTCCAAAATGCTATGTTCTTTGCCACTGTACTCCATATACTTGATAGACTAAAATTACCTAAATGTAAAATGATCTATCTTACAGACAGATGTTATAGCACCTAATGGTGGTCCATATCTCCAGTGAATGGTCAATAACTATTTCTTGACAAAGAGTAAGAACTAACCTGTATAATTTTTTAATGAAAATTATAAAGTATTTATCTATTTATTTATTTGTTTGTTTAATTTTACTTCTCTGCATATTTTCTGCCTTCTTTTGTTAATAGCATCCAGATATCGCTTTGAATAACCATACCTCCTTCATTGTTAGTCTAAATGGTTTGGGTAGAACTGACCCAATCCCCCAGGTATATCGATAGACACACTACCCAGCTCTGGCCAATGAGAGCACTTTATTTTGCTTTGCTGTATGTTCATGTGTGGTAAATGTTTCATGCAAACCCAATGAAAGTCTTGTCCAAGAATGTTACTGTAACCAAAAAAAAAAAAGTTTTTTTGTTGTTATTGACTAGAATATTAATGTTTCTCCCTATGAGGGGGTTCTTTCTGATAATAAAGCAACACAAATGAAATAACTAAAGGTTGAAAATACATCCTGTACACTTTGACTAGTAATCTAAATGCTTTTATACTTGAAGCTAAGTAAACTCATCATTTCAGTTACTAAAACAATAAATTCTCCTTTATCTAGTATTTCAATCACTTGCAATCAAAAGAGTCCCAAAGAATAAAAAAATATTTAGATAAGAAAAGGATACATTTACCTAAGCAGACTTCTAAAGAAAGATATCTGAGGTAACACAATTATATTTTATAAGCAATTTACCTAGGCATCGTCACAGTGTCAGTTTTGTGAAATAAGGATGCCTTTGGTAATTTTGAACCTAAAATGACAGTAGACTACCACAAAAAGGAAGGCACTTCGAAAAGTGACACTAAGGTTAGTTTTGATGGATTATGAATAGATATCTTTTTCTATGATATTTTAGATTATAAACAGACATTAAGACTAATTGTTGTTTGCAACATTGGCTAGTGGTTGACCTTGGTGATTGTGAAATCATTAAACCTGGAAAGGGTTAAAATTAAAGAGTCATGGAAACACAGTAGGATCCTCACCTTGGTATTCCTAGCCTTGTGTATCTCCTCTTGTAGGAGGGGCAGACTGTGACTTGTTTCTAATGGACAGAATACAGCAAACAAGATGGGATGTCACTTCAGTGACTATGTTATATTAGATTATAACTTGTAACTTCTTGCTAGCGGACTCTGACTACTTCCCTTGCTGGATTTAATGAAGTGAGTGGAGACGTGGAATGGTGAGTTCTGACCAACAATCAGCAAGCAACTAAGGCCCTCAGTAAAACATCCCACATGGAACTGAATCCTAGCAACAACCACATGAGCTTGGAGGTAGACCCTTCTCTAGTCAAGCCTCAAGTGAGATTCTTGCCCTGGCCAACATCTTGACTAAAACCTGTGTGAGACTATGAAAGAGAGGACACAGCCAACAATTTCCTGGCCTACAGAAACTTCAAGATAATAAGTGTGTTGTTTGAACTCATTACATTTGCAGTAGTATTATTATGGTGCAATACACAACTAATACACATGGCTTGGATATTAGAGCAATGAATTGTTAACGACAGATCAAATTTCATACAACTTAAGTGTGATATAAGAAAACATATGTTAGTCATATTCTGTGATGATTTTCATATACTGGATTTCTTTTTGTGGAAATAGAAGCTGTTTAAATTGTTTACTCACCTATCTTGTTACTATGTGAGATAAGAGCTAAATTTTATACTTTCCATAATTATTTCATAATGAACTCTTGATCCTTATAAAGTATAGAAATATAAAGTCTGCAGCTAATATGCCTTCAGCTTTAACATTATAAAAATGCCATCTTTCATTTTAAACTTTAAAAATAAAATATTTTATGCATATTTTTGTACAATCAGGATGAAAATGATTAACACTGGAAAAAGCAACTGACATAGTTTAAGAAGGAATTCAAATCCTACGCCCACCACTAAAAACATTTAAACTTCTTTTTGTTAGTAAATGTTTAAAACAGATTTACTTCTAGACAAAATATCTCATTAACCTTTGTCTTAATTGTTCCAACATACTTCTTTCTACCAGAATCAAAACATACTATAAAAATGCAATTTTCTGGGCTTCCCTGGTGGTGCAGTGGTTGAGAGTCTGCCTGCCGATGCAGGGGACACGGGTTCGTGCCCCGGTCTGGGAAGATGCCACATGCTGCTGAGTGGCTGGGCCCGTGAGCCATGGCCGCTGAGCCTGCGCGTCTGGAGCCTGTGCTCCACAACGAGAGAGGCCACAACAGTGAGAGGCCCGCAAACCACAAAAAAAAAAAAAAAGCAATTTTCTCCTGGCTAGATTTAAATCAACCTTTATGATAATGAGCATTAGATTACAAAATTTCAATTCTTTTCTATTTTATTGCCAGGGAAGGTCCATTTTATTTTTGTTTTATGCCCTGGAAAGTACAAGTTACATGATGGGGCAAATTACATATTCCCTTTGGAGTCACATATAACTTGAATATAAGATGAAGGAGTTGGTTTAAATCAGGATCCATAAAATCAGATGTTAGAGAGGATAAAAAGATAAGAAAGTTAAATAAAATGGGTTGGGAATAAATTAATGGGGAAAGGGGTGGAAAGGAATTGGACACTACATACTCTATTTAATAAGGATAATCAGCATGCAATAATGCAAGTCCAGAGTGATTTTAAAATGGAAAAAGGAAATTCAAATTTTTATGTAAATTCTATGAACTTTTACATTTTGGTATCCAACGAAATTTATTTTTTAAAGCATCACGTGACTTGGTTTGATCTGTGGGCTGACAATTTATGATTTTTAGAGTAAACTATTTGTAAAGTATTTTCCAATTCTACCATTCTGAGTCTGATATAATGTGATTTATCATTCCCCTTCTTCCTGTAGAATACAATCAAAATCTATTGATTAATTTCAGAAGCAAAGAATTATAGTCAAATAAATGATTCCTCATAAGCCACATTTTTTTGCCACTTTTTTTAAACAATTTTTTTTCTCTTGCTATCAATTCACATAATTGTAGTTGCACTTCATCCATTTTATAATAAACAATGTATCATTAACCCTCTTCCAATTTAACTTTTTAATAACTAATTCAAAACTAATAGTTGTTTGGAATCTGAAATTCAAGAATTCTACTTTTTAAAGCCAGATTTACTGCCAATATAATTGAGAAAAAGCCCTCTTACAATAAAAGACACTTGAAAGAGCTAGGGCTCACTAGTGAAAATATATAGACTTACTGATGAAGCTTAAGAGTCAAAAGACCTACTGGATTCCCTTTCCCCAGAAAAGGGTTGCGAAGAGGATGCTAAAGAAAATGGTATATTTTAAACAGACATGGACTTTGGAGCCTTGGAGTGACTTTTACAAGTGGTTTTACATCTTTAAAATGCCTTAAGGAAGGACCTTCACTAAAGGTTCTTTCACAAAGCTTGATCTGAATTGGGTTTAATACCTACATGTCCTGACATATTCCAGATGGCAGCACTGGCTACTACTTATCCCTCAAAGGCAGCACTTTGGTCATAGTTTACATGAGGTTTCATTCTTTATGTTCTACGGGTTTGGACAGAGGTATAATGTCATATATCCACCATTACATACAGTGTCATACAGAATATCGTTTCAGTGATGGAAAATCTCCTGTTCCTCATTTATTTGTCCCCCTACCCCCACCCAAATACCTGGCAACCACTGATCTTTTTATTGTCTGTATACTTTTGCCTTTTCCAGAAGGTCATATAGTTGGGATCATATAGTATGTAGTCTTTGGGGCCTGACTTCTTTCCTTAGCAATATGTACTTAAGCCACCCCCCATGTCTTTTTGTGGTTTGATATGTTTTATTGCTGAATCATAAATGTACTACAAATAGGTGCACTTTAGTAAGAAGAAAGTTGATCAAAATAACTCCAAATCCGTTGTTTAGAAATACATTTTTGCAAATAAAGTAACTGTGACCTAGAAAAGTTAACTGCTACAGAATTTATATGCAAAACACATATACCATAATTTTCTTATGAATGTATAAACTAATTCATAGATATCTGTTTAACATTTAAAATTGATTTTTTGGAAAATATAGATTACAATAAATCTCTCAATTAAATATTTTAATGTATCTGAGTCATCTGAATAATGACAATACTAAAATAACGGAAGGTGTGGTTTCCAAAGGTTAGCCCCAGTTTTACAGTATAAATATAAAATGAAAGAATTATTCTACAATTTAAAATTTACTTTTATCATTGGTTTTAAGAAGTAGCAGTAAAAGTAAATGTTATATGTGCTGCATAAAGCTCCTAATTTTTAAATGCTGTGCAGTTTAGGATATAAAAGTATTTGTAAATAAGTGCTATAAAATTTCACTGGGATTCAATCTGGCTGTATTGCTTTCTTTCTACTGAGAGACAAATTAATTTATTTTGACATGTCTGAATTCAATATATTTGCGAATCAGTGCCAATTTAGGAACTGATTTTATATCTACTATGAGGGAGTTTAATGAAAATGGGAAGGAAAAAAAACACCCACTGGAACTCCTGCTATTTGTAACCTTGGAGTAATTGCATCAGGGTGATCTAATTTGACATATTTAACTGAGAAAAACAGTCTAAAAAAGACATGAAGCAGGAGAGAGACGCCAGCTTTCCTACAGTTCTTAGGATGGATTGTAGATAAGAAAATGAATGAAAGACCAATGGTTAGACACTGTTTTTTTACATCTTTTCTGAAGTGAACTTACTATTGTTAAGAGTTTTGCTTCTATTCAGATCCATGAAGTGACCCTGTCTGGAAGACAAGAAAACTGAGGTCCTGAGTAGTAAGCACTTTCTCAAGTTCAGAAAACTACTTGAAAGCTAAATCTGCAATCTGGTTGTTTGACAGATTGACTGATTTACTGTTTGAATTAATAGAGTTTAATCTTTCTTAGTCATTGGCTCTAAAACTTTAAACTGTAAAAATTAGCTGAATAACTTATTAAAGTTTCAGACTTTTGCATCATGCTTAAAGATTCCCATTTAGTAGGTCCATACAGTCAGATCCAGGACTATCATTTATAAAAGGTCCCCAGGTGATTCAGATAGGAGTGGTTTGAAATCATGTCTTTGGGGAATAATGGACTTTCTCCCTGCTGCCTTCCTGTCTTTTGCTTCCCTCACTCTAGTCACCAACCTTTAGTGCTTACTTCTACAGCAGTGAATGTCCTTTCACAGACTAGAATTAAGCTAAGAACACTCTCCTCAGATTCTAATAGCTCTGAGTTTGAATTATGGCTCTCATATTTACTAGCTATGTGACCTTGGGAAAATTCTTAGTTTCCCTGATCTTATTTCTTTATTTGTAAAATGGGGACATTAACTAGATCAGAAGATTGCTGAGTTCACTAAAGGATATAATGCATACAAAAAGTTTTCCTTACACCTAGCATGTGGTAGGTACTCCATAAATTATAGCCATCGTTAATATATCACTTTATAAGCTACGCTTCTGGAAGTTTAGCTTAAATATTATAATGATGTGTAGCTTTGTCTCATAGACAGTAGACACAATAAAAATAAAACTGGAATACTTATTAATATCTATCTTGGCTAATATTATAGACTATGTTTTATGCACTCTGATTTTCCCTTTTCAGTTCTCAATCACATCAATTTTATATCTGAAATGGGGATAATATTTTTCTTTTTACTGTCTTTACAGCTTTAAATTCATAGACTTTTTGGGGTTTCATTCAAAAACAACTACTGTGGGGTGGGATTGGTATAGGCTGACTCTGAGACTTAAACAACAACAAAATCACTTAAAATGTAATGATTTTATGCATAGACGTTTACCCATTCATTCAATAAATATTTACTGAACATATACCATGTGCCTGACATCCACTAGGCAATAAAGACACAAAGACAGGATAGAGGAAGTGAATTCTGCAGTCATGGAGTTTATAGCTTCACAAGCAAACCAGATAGTTGTGTAAAAAGTTACAGTAAAATATAGTAAATACATTAATACCAGATATCTGGTTAAAAGTTCAGTAGTAAACATGGCATGCACTATTTATATTTTATATTTCCCAAATACCAACAAAGTATCTGTAAGTGGAATCAGTGGGCTGCATGGTCTGATGAATGACTAGACCAGGCATATTCATTTCTGGCTAATTGATTTACTTACTAAAAATAGGCTGTGATGTAGGTCTTTATATACTTAGTAACAACCTCTGAGAAAACAGTTTTGTATTTTGGCTTATTTATCAGCTCAGTGTTTTGTGACCACCTAGAGGGGTGGGATAGGGAGGGTGGGAGGGGGACGCAAGAGGGAGGGAGATATGGGGATATATGTATACATATAACTGATTCACTTTGTTATACAGCAGCAACTAACACAACCATGTAAAGCAATTATACCTCAATAAAGACGTTAAAAAAAAAAGAGTGTTTCTTTTCTCCTTTATAGATGAATCTGTACATTTGGACTTTTTGAAGGGCATGACAGTAAACTTCTGAAACAGGCTCTCTAATGTTTTTATTTGTTGTTTTCTATTGATTCCACTAGACTCTATGCCATTAGGTAAGAAACTATTTCTTACCTAATGAATCACCATAGAATCTTGAAATATATTAGTGTAGTCATACACATAACATCAAAAAAGAAAAATAGATACTCTGGTAGAGCATTTAATATTTCAATTCAATTCTACTTTTAACAGTTGAATGAATGTACTACCGCAAAAATAGCATAATAAAAATAGACGTTCAAATTCTGGTAGAATTTCTAAGAAAGAAAGAGATAAATCATTTTTCATTAAGTGTTATTCATACCCTAGAAAGACAATAAACATTTACAATCATGCCATCTAGGTAGGAGGATATATATCTTAAGATGGATTAAGTATTCAATACCTTAAGACAGATAAATTCAACATTATTTTAGGAAGTGGGGGTATTTCATTTTCATTTAAGTTTTTGCTAAAGAAGTTGTAATTAATATATTAATTCTAGATTTAGTTTTTATTATGATATATATTTTACATATATATGTAAACATGTGAAGTATTACTCAGTCATAAAAAAGAAGGGGATCCTGCCATTTGTGACAACATGGATGGACCCTGAGGGTATCATGCTAAGTGGAATAAATCAGAAAAAGACAAATACTGTATGATCTCACTTATATGTGGAAACTAAAAAAAAAAAAAAAAAAAAAAAACCCACAAAAAAAAGGGGACAGATTGGGGGCTGCCAGAAGTGGGGGGGGGGGGGGGGGGGGGGGAGGGGGGGGGTGAGGGAACTGGGTGAAGGTGGTCAAAAGGTACAAGCTTCCAGTTATAAGACAAGTAAGTTCTGGGAATGAAGGTACAGCATGGCAACTACAGTGAAAAATACTATATTGTATATTTGAAAGTTGCTAAAAGAGTAGATCTTAAAAGTCTTCAACATAAGAAAAAAAATTGTAACTATATGAGGTGATGTTAACTAAACTTATTGTAGTAGTTATTTTGTAATACATGCATATATCAAGTTATTATGTTGTGCACTTTAAATGAATACAATAGTGCATGTCAATTATATGTCAATAAAACTGGAAAGGGGCTTCCCTGGTGGCACAGTGGTTGAGAGTCCGCTTGCCAATGCAGGGGACGTGGGTTCGTGCCCCGGTCCGGAAACACCCAACATGCCGCGAAGCGGCTGGGCCTGTGAGCCATGGCTGCTGAGCCTGCGCGTCCGGAGCCTGTGCTCCGCAACGGGAGAGGCCACAACAGTGAGAGGCTTGCATACAGCAAAAAAAAAAAAAAACTGGAAAAAAATTTATAGCTAGATATCCCCTACCCAGTTCTTTTATCCATATAGCATCCCTAGTTATTAAACTTTGAAAAGCCTGAGAGGTTGTTTTAACAAACAAGAGGTTGTTTAATAAACAAATGTGTATCAACATTTCCCTTTAAATATGGTAATTTATTATTTAGAATCCATTAGATAAAGATTTTAAATGTCCATTTACCAAAAACAGATTCATTATGCTTACTATGTCTGACTGGCAATTTGATTTTTCCCTCTTTTTTTCTATAATACCTACTTGATACACTGAGAAATGAAAATAAAGAAATAAAATATTCATGTAAAACCCCTTAATCCTGGAATAATTTTTTAGTTTGAGATGTAAATGTTATAAAATTAGAAATAATGTGTGACATTTTGAATACATTTTTAAAAATGCTACTGTTTTTATATCATCATTCAAAATGTGGCATTTACCTCATTAAATATTTGCATAAAATATTTTATTCTTCTAATCTAACTGTTCTTCCACTTTTTGCTGAGGAAGATAGGAGAATACTGGCATGGTGTGATGGATTAAAATTAGAGATAATTCCTTCAGTGTCCTCAAATTTCTCCTTGAAAATGAACAATGCCTTTAATATGGCTCATAAATATCCTCAAAATCTGACTCTACTTATGTCTCCCTTCTCATCACCAACTACTCTCTCCCAGAGATTTCTGTGGTCTATACTAGGCTTTGAATTCTTAGAACATTTTACAATTCTCCTCTCTCTGGGTCGTTATATATGCTGCTCTCTCTTCCTAGCACAATCTTCCCCTGACAAGTTCTTTAGGGCACTTCTTTAGGTTTCCACTTTAATATTGCTTTGTCTAGGAGATTTTCTTTTAGGTCTCATCCATTTTCCTTTGCCAACATCCTACTCTAGGCCAGCTGTCATTGTTCTTTGCTTCAAGTACTATAGTTTTTTTTGACCAGTCCATGTTCATCCATTTTGACTACTTTCCTGTCTGACTTCCACAGAGTGGTCAGTCATCTTTTTAAAGTTCACATGTACTTACATCACTATCGATCTGAGCTTTCTTAGCCCACTACATGCTTACCATATTTCAATGGCTTCCCAGTGCTCAAAGAATAAAACTCAAATCTTTAATATGCCCCAAATTTCTGCCTCATCTTACAGTAGTTTACGTTCATTCTCTCTTCCTCAACCTTTCTTTAAATCTTGGAATGTGTCTTCTCCTTTCCAATTTAGGATTTGTATGCAATCCATTTCCTTCCAATTCCTGAGTCCATGACATTCCTTCACCTACAAGTCTATAATTACTACTTATTGACATCTCAACTCCTGTTTTTTTCAAATTTGCTTTAATATCCCCCACTGCTGCTGTTGTGTGCTTTGTTATAAGTGCTCATAAAGCACTTTTTTTCTGTTCTTTTCTTTTCCTTTCCTTTCTTCGATATCACATAAGTTTGTAATTATAATCTGTTTCTTGTGATCATTTGATTAATTTCTATCTACTACATATATTATAAGATCTCTGAGGGTAGGAACCATGTGTATTTTGTTCAGTGTTATTATTTCTAGTGCAGTTATGTATTCAATAAATATTCATTGACAGGATGAGGAAAGGAACTAATGCCACTTGAATATAGCAGCCATTTTATCTCATTTGCAAACATTTTCAATGTTTCTCTTCTCTTATGAATTAAACACTTTAGAGAGACCATGTGTTCCCTATTAACTGCTCTATTTTATACTCTGCACATAGCATTATGCCTATATATATATATTTTTTAATTAATTAATTAATTTATTTTTGGCTGTGTTGGGTCTTCGTTGCGGCGAGCGGGGGCTACTCTTCATTGCGGTGTGCAGGCTTCTCTTTGCAGTGGCTTCTCTTGTTGCAGAGCACGGGCTCTAGGCACACGGGCTCAGTAGTTGCAGCACACGGGCTCAGTAGTTGCAGCATGAAGGCTCAGTAGCTGTGACTCACGGGCTTAGCTGCTCTGCGGCATGTGGGATCGTCCTGGACCAGGGCTCAAACCCATGTCCCCTGCACTGGCAGGCAGATTCTTAACCACTGTGCCACCAGGGAAGCCCTGTGCCTATATTTTTTTAAATTGTTAAATAAATTAGTGGACAAAGATGCTGGATGAATTAGTAAAATTTAAGGAAAAATAACTTTAATTTTCCTGTTTCATCTTTTTCATCCTACCCTGAACTGAAATTCACTGCTCACAGAACATTCTGAGAACTCTGGTAAAAAGACAAGTAAAATATAGCATCAGTGAGATAGAAATACGCTTCACAAACAATTCTGTAAGGGGCCCTGTTCATCCTGGACATCAGGAACTTGACTCTAAAGTGTGGGAATATTCCTCTACATGACTATCATTGAAGGAGCTATTTTGTTTATGAAGATGATTAGAAGATGATATAAAGAATAACAATCCACATTTGGTAATTAGAACCATATAGCTTTAACCTTCACATATATATTCAAGGCATTATTATTTAAACTAACATTCAAATTTCATAGAAATTCATTCCCCACCTTGCAACTAGAGTGATATTTCCCTAGAATATTTTAAAATCAAAAACTGCTGAAGATCTCTTAACCAATGAGAGTAGAGAAATTAACTTGTGACATTTTGTTTTGCTTAGTATCTACTTTTTCTTCCTCATATCTTTATTTACTTTTAGGCAATTCTTTATTCCCACTTCTCTTGTTTTGAAAATATGGTAAATGTGTGCTATTCTTCCAAACACAGAAACAGAGGCTTTTCATCTCATCACATGGGGGCAGCCAGAAGTCAGGCAATTAGGATTGCTTCTTTCCTTCCTCTGTATAAACTCCTTGAAAACAAAAACTACATTTAAAAAAAATCTTTGCATGACCAACACCTGGCATAAGCCTATTAAATAAGAATATCACAACTACTTTCTTAAGCATGTTTTCTGTACCTAGCACTTTACAAAGTCCTTTCTCTTATATATAAAGTAAGTATCAGATCCCTAGGGAAGTTGGCCTCAGAGAGCTTAGGTAACTTGCCCAAATTCAAGCAACAGCTGATAAAAGGTGCAGCAAGGATTTAAACCTTAGGACACTATTAAGTTATTTTTCCTCAAAAAAAAAGTTTACATTAACTATTAACAAAATAAAATTAATGTACTATATGTTGTACTTGAACCAAAATTTCTCATAGAGAGAATGCAATGAAAGAACAAAATCTATAATAACTCTTTGTATGGAAAAATTTGTTTTAAATTCTAAACAGTGGATTTAAAATGAACTGTTAGAACTTGAGTCCTTTGTTGTTGGAAGACTTGCTTCACTCGGCTCTGTGAGCAAATGTCCAAAACTATACATAACCTTGAACATGTGAAGGAGAAATTAAATTCCATGTGGATTCAGAGAAAGCCTATGAAAGCTGAAATGAAGGATTGTCAGAGTCACTCTTTCAATAGTGAAAGAGGCAAAATCTATTATCTTTGAGGTAATATTTTAGTAGTGCCAAAAAAAGACAGGAAAGGTTATCTTCAAGTAAAGTCAGATCTTACATTGAACAATAAATCTAAATTAAAATAGAAAACAACTTTAGCAATCAAGTGATGCTCTCTGCATGTAGGTTTATTTTATACTTCTAGTTTTCACATAGCTTTCTTTTTCTTTTTCATTCTTCGAAAGCAAGACCAATAATTCCTCCTAAACTACTGTACTTATTGATTAAAAATCTTTTCTCAAAATTCCTGAATCCAAACTTGTATGGTTTAAATAAAAATAATGGCAATGTTCCTCAACATTAGGTAATTTTAATTCTCTTGAATAATGAAATGTTAACTAGAACTGCTCACTCATCATTTCCTTGGCCATTGTGATAACATTGTTTCCATTTTTCATAGTATATAAAAATGGATTTCTGGATTTTAAATTATGCTTTTTCTCTGTTTTTGTATATCAGGAGGTAGACCGTTTATCTTTTAGAGTTCTTTATAAAGTCTACTCTATTTTTATTCTTCAGTATAAAACCATTTGAGAAATTTATTTTGAATATAAAGTGTACAAAATTTTTGCATTGTCATTTGTTACAAGATTAATGCACATTAGTCAGCAAAGTATCAAATTTTTACTTTAACAGGAAAACTGACAAGATTATTTTCTTCATTCAAGTATATTTGAATTTTTTAAAAAGTCAAAATATATATATGTATGTTATTCTTATTTTGGATTTGATATATTAAATTTGAGTAATACTAGAAATTGAAAATGACTTACGATATCTAAGAGAAAAATAACAACTTGTTCCAGAGGTTAATAAAAATACCTTACGAATATTTGCCCCTTCTCTTTTCTATATATACAAATATAAATTTTGAGTTTCTATGTTTATGGGAATTACATATTAAAATACATGAATCCTTAAAAATTAATATAAATGTAGCATTAAATCATGCAAAGTTTAATAATCAATGTTGATACACTTCCATTTTAAATAAATACCAAGGTATCCTATATTGGTAACATATCTGTTCAGAAAATTTGTAAATAATTATCTTTGGTAAAATTTTTGATCAATTGTATAAGATACTGCATTTCCCACTCAAAATCAATATTCACATTTAGACTCTATGGTCTGTTCCAGACACATTGACCTTTCCATGGTATTTACCTCTAAAACTCATGACTAGTGAATCCCAGTGTGTTTAAGTCTTAGTCCATCACCTTGAGATGAAGGCCAAATGTCATGCTTCTTCTGAATGATAACTCACTTGACCTACAGGAGTCAATCTATTCTCAAGTAATATTATGTGTTTGAACTACTATTGGGATTTTGATATTTCTGTCTGGATTAAATGAAAGATATATAAAATGTATTTTCTGACTATGAGAGTGTAACTATGTTCCAGAAGATCGAAGTAGATAATTGACTGAAAACCTCTTATTCGATATGAAGACATGAGGCAGCAATGAGAGTGTGCCTCTCAGATCTCCAACTATAGGAAGTATGCTTGACCAAGGTTCCAGTTGCTGTGCTCTGAAGTATATTTCTGTGTTTATATGAAGGTCATGTTCCTAGGGACTGCTTTCAGATAGTGATTAAGAAAAGTGGAGATGCTAAGGTAGGTCCCTTCCTGGGAAACACAGGATATGTCTCTGACATCGGACTATGGTTTGACTCCCCAATCATCATGCAGAAACTTACTGAAATGACACATTAGTCACTCAAATGACACAGTAGGCTAGGATGTTTACATATGAGCTTCTCTCCCTGTTCTTCACTTGGGGTCAGAATGCATGTGCTTTAAAGTTCTCCTAGCCTTACCCTGCTTTCTCCTCATTTCTCTCCCATAGGTATTTCCCCTAATAAAATACTTGCTTGCTAAATCTCATCTTGATGTCTAATTATCAGAGGATGAACATGAACTAATACAGTACCTTAGGGGATTAAATTCAAAAGGAGTATTAGTATTTTGAAAGATATAAATTAAATACAAAATATTCAACATTTAGAAAAAAATTTCTAGGAAAATAAAGATGAAAAACTTTAAAAGATATTAATATAGAATTGTAATATATATTAAAATAAGTATTAATATATATTGATATATTAAAATAAGTATTAATATATATTGATATATTAAAATGAAGATGAATAAATTGAATAGACTTAATATGTATTAATTTATGTGGAGACAAAAAAGAAAGCCTTGATTGTGATAGTTAACCATTATTAAATATTATAACAATGTAGAAGAGTTTGCCATATGGATGTATTAAACCAGTATGAGAAACTGGAATTAATATTCTTTCAATTCAGCAACTTCATGGCTTTATCTATCACTTTATCTGTTCCATATTAATGGCAGATATTACCAGGTATGCAGATTTCTCTTTCCCAATAAGCACAACCCTTATCAAGATACCTGCTCATTATTAATAGGAGAGTATTATTTGTCACACCTGTCTTAAGTAAGAAGTTTAGCTCAGTTTCAATTAAAGGGTAGCAAAATATGTCACCCCACCCCCAAAATAAGCTGCTTTGGTATATGGATTATTTTGAGCAGTAGGTACTTAGAAAACAGCAAATGCAGGGAGAGGCTTTCTCTGAGTTCCCTTATCTACCTAAAGACAAATCCTCCAAAAGGAACTTAGTCATCATGGATTCTCTTTCCAGGAGTTTCATTGACCAGTAAAGACTGACTCTTTTCACAGGAGAGGAGACTAGAAGTGGATAGCACAGCCAGGCAAACTTTCTCCCAAACTATCATACTTTCCATCTATTCCAGGGACCAATTCATCTTTCTTAAAATTATTATTTACTCTCTTCCAAGAGGCCTACATCCTTCCTCCCCATTTCCCATTAAGATGGTATTTAATCCTGTATTCTGAAGCCACCTATTTGTGTTACTCATCACCCTGTGTATCTCTCATGTATACATGAGAGATACATGTTAATAAACTTGTTTGTCTTTCTCTTATTAATCTGTCTTTTATGACAGGGATCTCAGTTAATAAATCTGAAGGGTACAAGAAAAGTTATTTTTCCTCCCCTACATTTACACTACTTGAAATGAGTAAATGCTAAAACTGATGAAGGCTCAGAGAAAAATGCATATAAAATAATTTAGAAGAGTAAATGTACCAATAATAACCTAAGCATGAGGAATGATTTCCCAATATTCACAGCTATCCAAAGATTGAAGGGGTGAGTTTCTCACAACTGTAAGGTTTTTAAAAGAGCGTAGTCAACTTTGTGGCAAGGACATTGGAGAAATCACGTATTAAGTTATTAGGCTGAATAAATGGTCTTTATGGTCTGTTTCATCCATTACATGACTTTGAGAACAGAATTTTATGAGTAAGATTACCTATTTTTCTCTACTTCCAATGAAAATCAAATTGTGAAAAATGGTTTAAATTAAGATATAAGATTGAGTATGGATAGAGAGAAACTTCTTAATTGCCTGAATGGTAATAACTCAAAATTTATGATTATTTGTATAAGGTAGGGTCTAATACTTGGACTTATTCATCGCAAAAAAAAGAAGTGAAGCCAGCTGGAGATGATTTTTAAGAAGGAAGTGTTGCTTTGACAACCAAAGATAAAGAAATGTCATTAATTCTTTAAGAAATTATTTCAAGGAAAGGGAGGAGAGGGAGAATAAAGAGGGATGATTTGGGGCATGCAGACTCTAAGACACTTAAATTATTGATATGTCTATCTTTGTGAAAAAGAGAAACTGAAAGAATCAAATAAAACAAGAATGATGCAGGAAAATGGAAATTTGTTACACTTTTGGAAATTCTGATTGTATGCATGCTTCCACACAACATGATTGCTTAGTTACAATTATAAAAATAAATATACAGTCTGAACAGTTACATACTTTTCAAAAGTTTTAAGAAGAACTCAGTGTTTTCTGGAAAAAGTAGATGTTCATCTAATGACAAATAGATGATGTCTTGATCCTCCATTTAACCTAATTCAATGACTCAAAGAAAGATTGGTTTGAAGAGGTCACGAAATTAACAGAATGAGTCTGTTTTAAGTATTACAACTGCTTGAGGGACCAAAGAGAATCTAGTGCATACTTAAGAATAACTGTAAATCTGGCCATTATAAAAGTAAACATATATCAGTATGGGGCAAATTGCATTCTCATTTTTAGATTCCTCCCACCCTTAAAAAATATTTGAAGTCAGACCATCCAGAAACAACTTCAGTTCACAGGATTTGAGGAAAGACAAAATCAAAATTTTTTCCAACACATAAAAATTATCTCCATATTATAAATTATAAACAAGAAAATAATGTGAGAAATTTCTCTTCTAATTTTGATAAGTTAAATTATTTCAATAATATAGTGTGGTCTATAAAATCCTTGAATAATTTTGAAGAATCTTCCTTATTTTTTTTTCAAAGAACCATTAGCAGAAAGTAAGGAAGTTTTAAATTAAGAATAGGAAACAGAGGCATAACATAAGTATGTGAAAGAAGGGTTTGACTTTTTGTTATATTTCCACTTTTACATTAATCAGCTAACCTACTAAGTATATGTCATCAAAAATAAAGCTACCATATGATACTACAATCCCACTCCTAGGCATATATCCAGAGAAAACCATAATTCAAAAAGATACAGGCATCCCAATGTTCATTGCAGCACTATTTACAATAGCCAAGATATGGAAGCAACCTAAGTGTCCATCAACAGATGAATGGATAAAGAAGATGTGGTATACGTATATACAATGGAATATTTCTCAGCCATAAAAAAAGAATGAAATAATGCCATTTGCAGCAAAATGGAGGGACCTAGAGATTATCATATTAAGTGAAGTAAGCCAGACAGAGAAAGACAAATATCCTATGATATTACTTATATGTGAAATCTAAAAATAATGATACAAATGAACTTATATACAGAGCAGAAACAGACCCACAGACATAGAAAATAAACTTATGGTTACCAAAGAGGAAAAGGGTGGGGAGGGATAAATTAGGAGTTTGGGATTAACATATATACACTACTATATGTAAAATAGATAGCCAAAAAGGATCTACAGAATACCACAGGGACTATACTCAATATTTTGTAATAACCCATAAAGGAAAAGAATCTGAAAAAGAATGTATACATATACATTTACATATATACACATATATACATATATATTATATAACTGAATCACTTTGCTGTACACCTGAAACTAACACAATTAAAATCAACTATACTTCAATAAAAAAATAAAAAAAAAAATAGCTTAAAAACAAACAAAAAATTTAGCTGTCAATCTAGTAGGTTTTTCCTTTAGTAAATATTAAACTGTTTACTATGATGTTTATGAATTTCTTATTGCTATTTTTACTTCTATAATTTTAGAAAACATAATTGTTCTACTCCAGCAACCAAGTTATTACCAGTAGTTCAACATGTAAATGTTTTTAATTCCATAAAAAGAATAATGAATTTTGTTTCCCTGTCTAGGTACAACCAGTACATTGGAAAAAGTTTCATCAAATAGTAAATGCCATCTCTCAAGTTTTTTTGATGATCTCCACAAAGCTAGTCTACAGCTCATGACTCTCATTTACACTCTGCCATAATGGTTTCTTTTTCATTTTCTTTTTGCTTTACTTTAGTGATGAAGACAATTACACTTAGGAAAATGAAGAAAGTAGTTAATTGTAACCAAATAGTAAAGCAACAATAGTAACTTATAATTTAACTTTAGCTTGAAGTCCAGTAAGGTTTGGCTTGGAATATATAATATTAATACTTGATAAGCTTAAATAATTTAGAATAATTTAAAACACCCAAAAATGTTCATATGAGATTTGCTTTGAATTTAAAAGAAGTATTCTTTTACAATTTTAAGAAGAATGTAATCTATTTCACCAATACATATTTAAAAATAAAAATGTTTCTATACTATTACATCATTGGTTCATGTACCCAACATTATATATTCTTAATAGAAACTAAGCGATTTTAAAATGACTTACTGCAATTAAAGTCTATAATTTGTCTAAAATTACATGTTAAATGTGCTAGTTCTCCACAAACACCATTTCCCCTTCTTCCTCAATAATAGAAGTGGAACTAGGACATAGCCGCCTAGCCAGGAGAAGTATTTCTCCACTCTTTTGTGGCTATGTATAAACATTTGCATGGATTTTCAAGATGGGATGTGAGCTGATGTGAAGTTTGCAACTCCTACCTCCCTTGATTTAGGAAATCCCTAGTTGTGGATTTCTGCCCCTGCTCCCTTTCTATGGACTGAGATGGCAACAGTTGGTATTATTTTGAAACAGAATGTTACAGATGGAAGACCATAACTTGGCCTGGGTGCCTGAATGACCACATGGAGAAACTGTAAGAAGAAGAGCTACTGCCAGCCTAAAACACTCACTTCAGACTCTCACATGAGCCAAAAACACACGCATTTTTATCACTGAAATTTAGGGGATTCTTTTTACAGCAGCCCAATCTTCCCTAACTAATCTTATTATCCTGAGGTTTAAAGATTTCATGACTGACCATTCTAAAAATAACTGGGCAAGGGGAGGGAGGTCAGGTTCAAAATTCTAAAACAAATGAGTATTTTACCTTTAGGATCTCTCTTTAATACTTAGTTATTTGTTGAAAACTAATTTTTTCCTAAGGAATTCAAAAGTCAATATTGGAATGAAGACATTCCTAAGATGTAAAAACCAAATATACCTCAACTTGCAATGCTAGCTATCTTGCATTATTGCTTTCTATTTGTAAACTATAAGCATCCTCCTCCCCACACCGTACAAAGATCGGAAATCTTGCATTATCATTTTGTGAGTCCCTGAAATTTGATCACGTGAAGTTGAAGTTTTTCCACCAGGAGCAATTCTATAGTGGAGATAAAATTTTATCTCTAGCTTCTTAGGATTTTTAGGTTGAGCCCAAGTATTAAGCTAACATAAAACAGATTAACAAGAGAAAGCATACACATTCATATAAGTTTCATGTGGCATGGGAGTCCTCATAAAGAAATGAAGACTGAAAGAAATGGGGAAACCTACATACATTTATATTAGGATGAACAAAGAGAGGCAATAGTGGAAACGTAACTAAACTATGTGATGAGGCTAAAGGAAGACATAAATTATTTTATCAAGGTCTGTTTGTATAGAATTATCTTGAGTTTCACTCCCCGTTAAAGAATGTTTCTTTAACGGGGAGTGAAACATCTACTGTTTTTTTAAGTTCTTTCAGCTCAAAATAAACCTATGCCAAAGTGACATATCTTCGGGTGGCATATTCTGCCATTCTTTAATTCCAACACAAGTCATCATCCTGAAAATCAAGCATTAATAAGATTGTTTAGCGTCTCTGGAAGTTTTATGCATTCAGCTGAGGCAGTAAATGAATTTGAAAGAAAAGTAAGAGAGGGAAGGGGACATATGAGGTTAACAACCTTTCTCCCTTCCTCACTTTCTTCCTTCTTTCTTCTCCTTCTCTTCCTCCTCCTCCTCTTACTTCTTGTTTCTCTCTCTCTTTCTTTTACAGAGGGAAACTGTTGCCTTTCACAGCAATTTGAAACACTGCAGGCATTTTGACAAAGATACTGGTTGAACATATAAAAAGAAAATACCAAACATGAACAAAAATATTCTTCACAAATACTGTTTTTAAAATGACAAACTGGGGCTTCCCTGGTGGCGCAGTGGTTGAGAGTCCGCCTGCCGATGCAGTGGACACAGGTTCGTGGCCCGGTCCGGGAATATCCCACATGCCGCGGAGCGGCTGGGCCCGTGAGCCATGGCCGCTGAGCCTGCACATCTGGAGCCTGTGCTCCGCAACGGGAGAGGCCACAACAGTGAGAGGCCTGCGTACCGCAAAAAAAAAAAAAAAAAAAAAAAAAAAATCCAGCAAACTGTATGTCCCACAGCAAAGAATTGGAGTCCACAGATTATCAAGTCAACACAAAAGGAAAGAAAATAGGTAATGGACATAAGGAAGACAATGACCTTTAACACAGACTGACCAAGAATTCTTATTGTTTTAAATATATTTTACATCTCAATGGTTTACATATGTGTTGTATAGCATTTTCTTATAATGATATTGCATAATTTAATTTAGTCCTTGAATATTGTCAAGATAGCTTTTTATGAAAGGTGAAATCTTCTTGGTTTAATGTGGTAGATGTTGCCAGATGCATCAGCTAGTTCTTCCCTCAGTATCTTAGTCACTGCTTCAGCTTAAAATTCTTAGGTTGTTCTTTGAAATTATGAGAAGAATAAAATCCAAACTGTAGAATATGATAAAATGTTCTATTATATGAAATCTTCATTTTTCTTGAGCCTCAATTAATATAATTGTTTAACTTCCAATTTTCTTTAGATAGATGGAAGTAAAATATTCTGTTATTCAATACATTCTCCCATATCCCTTATTTATACTTCTGTATATTCTGATTCTTTGGCATGGAGCATTCTTCCACATTTTTGTGGAGTGGCTCAACTCTATTTTTCCTTCAAGAAACAGCTAAAACTTTGCTGATCATGTTCAGACACAGGTAACTGTGTCTCCAACATGCTTCCTCAGTACTCTGAGCTTCTATTATTGTGTTTTTATAGTGTATTATATTTTTCACATAGTTCTTTGTTTCCTACCCATGGCTGTGAGCCTCTGGAGTGTAATGACTGGCTGCCTTTTAATGCTATGTCCAGAACAAGTAAATAGTAAAATACAGTATATAGTGAGCCTCCTTCAAATATTTGTGAGAAAACTATCTCCAAAGGGTTCTAACATACTAATAAAAGTACATAATGTTTTAACTTAATTGAGATTAAAAACTCATGAAAGAAAATTCTACTATATTTGCAGAAGAGCATTATAAAACATTCTTTCATTTATATCCAATAATGAAGCAACCATGAACATATAGTGATTTTAGTTTCATTATTTTTTCAGTAAATTCTTCACTTTCTAACATACACACACACACTATGGACTCAACTGTGTTCCCTAAAATTCATATTTTGAGGCCCTAACCCTCAATGGGATGGTATTTGGAGATAGGACCCTTGGGAGGTAATTAGGTTTACATGAGGTCATAAAAGTGGAGCTCTTATCTTGGGATTAATGCCTTTATAAGAAAAGATACCAGAGAGATTGCTTTCTTTCACTTTCGTTTGTGTCAGGTTATAGCGAGAAGGCAGCAGTCTGCAAGTCAGGAAGAGACCTCTCACCAGAACCCGACCATGCTGAAAGCCTGATCTTGGACTTCCAGCCTCCAGAGCTGTGAGAAAATAAATGTCTGTTGTTTAAACCACCTAGTCCTTGAATTTTGTTATGACAGCCTAACCTAAGATGGTATATATACTATCTTTACAGCTATAATATATATTATACACATAAACATAAACTCTCTCTCTTTCTCTCTCTGTCACTCATTATATAGGAAATATCATTTCAGATACACCTCAAAATTAAATGACATAATGTGTCTGGCAGTAACAAGAAACTAAATGTCTACTTTGTACCATTGAGATCATTAATCAGTTGCAATTTAAACCCCCAAACACAATGTTGTATTTTTCAAACCTAGCTTTAAGTATTTTTAAAGGATCCATTATTCATCAAAGGATTACTAAAACTGATATTTTACACTAAATTGTCATTTTAACCATATTAACTTTTAAAATAAATATAATGTTATGTTAATTTAAAAAAGCTTAAACTAGAATTAGAAGCCTGCTTCACTGGAAAATTCATATCACATCAATTTTGAGAGACCAAAAGAAAAAAAAAAACAACAAAATAAAAACCTTCATATGTTACAAAACCTGATAGGAATCAATACCTGTATTCCTCTTGTGTGAAGCGTGGGATTTCTCCAGGATGTAAGACAAGAATTTTCACAGTGGCACTGCTGGACATCACAGGCTCACCATCATCAAAAGCAACAACCACCAACTTAAAAAGTAAAAAAATATTCAAATTAAAGATGATTTAAAAGAAGAAAATAAAAGCATCATTTTTCTATGAATGTTTTTAATTATTGGACTGCCTGTTTCCAAAAGGGGGAGCAGTGATCATTTCCTCATTGCCTACCAGGTAGCAGAGACTGTGCTAGGATATTCATAACAATCCCACCAGGTAGATATTATTATTTCCATTTGCCAGGTGAGGAAACTCAAAGAAGTTCAGTTAATAACTCTATGATAAAAAAAAAAAACTACCGGTAAAACAGGTATATGATACTACATCTCTCCAATTATAAACTCTTTTCTCTTTCACAATCCCACCGGTGCCTACAGTAAAAACATGAAACTTTATAACTGCCAACACCTATTTCAAAAGCATTAAATTCAGTCACATGGATAGGAAAAGCTAATTAGCTTGCTTATAAAAAGAAATTAATTTTTCCAGTGAATTAATTGTCTGCAAGATTATAGGGCAGAAATACTTCACTCTGGAGGATAAAATTGGAAATCTTTATAGTTTAACACACTTTGATATACACTCTCTTAAAAACAATTAAATTATATAAAATGAAGTTCATACTGTAGAATAGAAAATGTTCAAATGATGCAAGCTAAAGAAAAGCTTTAGTCTTAAGATGTAATCTCTATATATTATTAGTAAAATAGCTTTTATAATTGATCATTTTCTTTGATAACCTCTATTATGTCAAGAAGAATTCTAATGTTTATTTTAAGAAATGTTAAGTTTCAAAACTATGTGTTTCTCTAGATTGTATATAATTTTGGAAGCTGCAGGTGACTAATCTAAACTAATTCAATCTAGATCACGTAACCACAACCAAGGGTCATCCTGAGAGCCACAATCTGCCTTTCGGTTAATACTTTACAAACAGAACAAGTATTTCAAATGGAGATGAAATTAAGTGAGACAGAGTGCTCACTGATATTCACAAGGTTAACTGATGACGGTATTTCCCCAATGTACGGTCAAAGGCTTTATTCCCAGGGACAAAATTTTTTCTAAGTAATTATAGAAAATGGAAACAGTCAAACATTTAATAAAATGGATTATTTATGATAATAGTGAAGGGTAGTATTATTTCAAATTTTCTAAAAGTATAACATATCAAGAGTACATAAACTTGAACCAGCAATTGCCTCTAGGTACTTACTTTGAGAAAAAAAGATAGCAAGTGGCAAATAATATCTGCACAAGGAGTTTCACGACAGCAAAGGTGGTTATAACAAAAATTGGAAATGACTAATTATCCAACAACAGGATATTGGACAAAAAACACCATAATAGTATATTATACAATAGAACATCACACAACCATTTAAATAATAGCATTAATAGTATTTAAATTTTAAAGAGAAGTATGAATAATACAATCATACAATCATGCTATTTTAAAATATATATTTGTATACTTTTATTTGCAGGGAATGTTATCATAAGGATAGAGATTAAAATGGTAAATTTTAATCTCCAAAATGTGAAATATCAAGTGTTTTTTTTTTCCTTTTACTTAACTGTATTTTCTAAGTGTCTATGCAGTAAAAAATGCATTGTTTTGTAATTTTAAAATACTAAAAAGGAGAAAAATGGGAAGATGTATGGTTATTTGTTAAACCAAACTCTCAATCAAAAGTTAAACATCAAATAGACACCAAAGAGAAAACACTGCACTGACCTTAAAAATTGTTGTAGGTTCTTCATTAAGATTAACTCGAGTTATTACTAATCCAGAATCTTCTTCTACATCAAAAATACTGGCAGGATAAGGAAAATGGACATCATCTACTCTATATCTCACACGACTTGCAGGTAATCCCTAAAATAAAATTATATATTATTTCACAAAATGAAAACAAAGGGTAATGATAATATAAAATTGATTTGTAAAATAAAGTCTTTTAAAAATGAAAAATCATATTTTAACTTTTCATACTTTCAGGTTTAAAATGTAGCAGAATCTTTATTTCTTTAGAATAACAATCTGAATCAGTGAAGTGTCTTTACTACATGTTATTTAAAATCATTTATGTGAAAGAATAAATCAGTGGTTTCCTCGGGTGTCTTCCCTTCCACATTTCTTTAATTATATGAATCTCAGCTTCTTCCTTGAACATGGTGTTTAATATTTTATATTCTGAGACCATTATAAGTTACTTTCTTTATTATACTTATTTGAACTCTGTGATACTCAGAGAAAATAAAGTGTGGAGGATTGAGGTAAAGTGGAGGAGTGGGTATGGAAGTAAAGGAAACATTATTTACCATCTGTTCTGTGCTGTTTACCAGGATAGGTTTTTATAAATTCTCACAACAATCCTTTAGGATAATATTACTACTAATGTTGATAGTAATAACAGTAAAATAATGATAGTTAACATTTGTTGAAAGCTTATTATGTGTGAGAACCATAATAAAAATGATACATATTTAGTCTACCACACATTTTTCAGTTAATGAACTTGAAGCTTATAGGGAGTTTAAAAATGTTGAAATGTCCCAGACATACACCAAGGTAAGTGGGAATAGCAAGCAAAAAATTCATTTTTCAAGAAAAATTAACACTTGATAATTTTGAAAAAGACTATAATGAGAACAGTCAAAATTTACTGAACATCCTCACTTATATTAGGGGTAAGATTGGTTTTATTTTTAATTATACAAGGTGACACTTGGGTGGGCACTCTAATCTTTTTAAGTGCTTAAGGTCTGTAAATCTCTTAAGTCAGTCCTAGAAGTACAATAAAATAAACACCTCAGACTCAGAGTTAGTATGTGGTTGAGTTTGATCTCAAACCCTAACAGACACTATATTATACCACAAAACTCTTTAGAGAAGAACAACTCTATTTGACATTATTCTGATGTGAGAGAAGCAGGATATTACCCCCATGTTACACCCATAGCCTGAACTGGTTAATTATGCTTTGGGGAAGGATGGTTCTGAGAACATTGTTCTCTGTATTGTTGAGTTTCTTCATGACTGTCCTTAAAAGGAATGTGTTGCTCTGTGTTTGTTCCTGAGTCACATTTGGCCTATAGGACAAATATGTTAGCCTTCAGGACTTGTGTAATTCCCTAATGATTATCTGTAAGTCCAGTCCTTTCATTCATGACACCTCAGTTTATCACTACCTCCTTGAATACTTTATGTAACTCTTTTCACTCTTTTGCCTTTCCTTCTTCCTATCTGGAGGCTCCGGGTCAGACTGCTTGTTCCCAATCTTCTTGGAGTTTCCCAAGGCTCTGTCACAGGCAATTTTGTCTTCTCTACCTCTGCTCAAGTTCCATGCCTTTAAATACCTCTTATTTGTTCATAAATCCTAAATTTAAATTTTTGGCTCTTTTGTCACTAGAGCAAAACTACAGCAAAAACCATTTCAAGAACAAATTTTCAGTTTCTGCTGGCATCAATACCCATTCAGTCTGTAGTACAGTATTAAAATTTTTATGACTATCATGAATCAGTTACCAAGAAACTTAAAGAAACTTAGAATATGTCAGTTACACTTAGCATGTTGTCTTTAATAATGCCAAGGTATTAATGATACATTTGGAATTATACCTTTAACTGATAAAAGAGAAAAATGTTTTAGTGTTGCGGAGTGTTATCTTGTAGATGCCTATAACACTTTGCTATCCAGAACATCCTATAATCTTCCTGGAGGATTGTTACAGATAAGATTGTATGTATAAGAACATGTACATTATATTTAGCTATATCAGTAAGCTTTTCATTCTGATTTCTTATTCTACAGATTGCTAGCACATAAAAAAAGTGGCCCTGAGATGACATTGTTAGCCCGCAAAAGACATTTTAATTGTTTCTTCCATCACCCTTGTTATCAAGGCACCACATTTTATTTCATATAACACGATACAACTAAATACCTAGATTTAGATATTCTTTTGAATATATTCAAAAGTTTTTTCCTTTCTTTCCCTCCCACCTTCCCTCTCTTCTCCCACCCTCCTCCTCTTCCTCCCTCTATTTTCCCCTTCCTCTCCCTCCTCCTCCCTGTTTCCTTCCCTCCCTTCCTAATTTTCTTTCCAAAGTCTTTAAAAAGATAGTCTTGCTTTTACAGTTAAATAATTAAGCTATGTAATAGGTGAAGGTAACTGGCTTTGGGAAACAGCTTCAATTAACTTGCCTAACATTGTCTCTGGGACATTTACAATATGAATCAGGTCAAATGCATGGTTTTTATAAATTCATAAAAATTAAAATTATTATGGCTTTAATCTGGAAAATAATGTGCAATCCAGATGTATGACACAACTTAAAAAATAATCATCATAAGCTTTATCTCTTAAAATTATT
The DNA here is from genome assembly GCF_003676395.1 of Aethalodelphis obliquidens. NCBI lineage: Eukaryota > Metazoa > Chordata > Mammalia > Artiodactyla > Delphinidae > Aethalodelphis > Aethalodelphis obliquidens. Next base: position 4,861,073 of record NW_020837955.1, on the reverse strand, counting down.
TATCATTAGTATTTATTAAACATTATTTAATATCTGATCATGTTAAAAATTTAATAGATATGATCACAGTATTATACTGTACAAAATTCATTCATTATATTTTAAAAACTAGTCCACTGAGCTTATAAATTATACATTTTGATAATTATGAGATGACATATAAATATTCAAATTACCATTTAGATAATAAAAATTTATGAAATATTTGGTCTTTTATTTTAAATTGTACTAGCAATAGAGTGATCTTTCTTTACTCTTACATATTTCCAATAAGCTGATATTTCTTCCAGTTGAATACATTAGCTAATCATATTTATTTTTTAAAGTAAACTAATCTATAAAAACATACTTAAAATTGAGATGAAATATTTAATCATTACTTTCTACTTCAACTTATGATAATATAGTATATAGATTATATTGTACCTTTACCTATATGTATTTATAAGTGTATTAAGAGGGACATTTTGGACCATCAATAGTGAAAAAAGAGCTATATTTTTACAAAAACAAAGTCAGTCTTTAAAATTTTTATTACTATGGCAATAGACTCCTTTTCTATAGCATTTCCAAATTATCACAAAATCAATCTAATAGCAACACTAAAAGTAGTTTACAAAAATTGCTTTCTTAAAGTTCATACTAAACTAAAAGTAGGCTGTGGTTTAATTTATAAATGATGAGCAAATGACTCCTTGGTGCTGCACTCTGATCAACAAAATTTATTTGTCTTTATTTAGGACCAAAGAAATCTTGGGAGGTCATTAGTTAGCTTCCTATCTTCAGACACTAAAGGCTCTTCCTTTCTGAAACACTTGCTAAAACCAAACCTCATTTTTTCCTCGGCAGTGATGGAACATAGTGTTTTCTTTTTTTCAGGGGAATAAAATTCTTCGTAGTTTTGAAGACCAATGTTTTACCCCTGAGCCTCACTTTATTAAGATAGATATTTCTAATTGTTTTTGTATCATCCTAGGCATTCTTTTCTTGCTTTTATATCTTTTCTCCATGCCCTTTTAACCTACCATAGTTGTTTAGGAAATGTACTCAAACTGTGGATTCAAGAGAATAAAACAAATTACCTGATTGTTTTAGGTCACCATCAAGGAAAAAAATACTTTGATATCCACCTAGTGGAATCCATTTAATTTTATTCCTTAGTTCAATGGTTAAATCACATCTCTTTCTTAGTACAGATATTTTAATCTCATGTGGTAAAATGTATTTTGCCACTTCAGGACATGTAAAATTTCACAAGGAGACTATAAAATGGACTTTGATCCAACACAATTTATGACACATTAGTAGGTAATCCCATAATACATGTAATATCACATAAAAAAAGACTATTTAAGCTATTTTGGAATTTTGCTCTATTTACCTAGACACTATGAAGAGGCATTAACAAAGGCAAGAAATGAAGATAGAATTAACCAAGACATAAATATTAATTTAATAGTAAAGTGATGAAATTGTCTGTAAAGATTCTCATCAGGCAGTGGTGGCAAAAATAGTTTCCTATCATTATGCCTCTTGGAGTCTTTTGATGGGTAAGTACAATGAGTTTCTTCTTTAAATTTTTATGGAAACTGAGGACATGTGAGAAGCATAGCACGACAGCTTTTTTGAAGCCTCCTCATTTTGAAAGATATTTCTATAAATCCAGCTGACCTCATTATTGGAGCAAGCATTACTTCAGATAACCATAATTTTAAAAGATTAATGAGGTGCTGGCACAGGAATCCTTCTTAATGTCAACTTCCATTCACCAAAATATTCTTCGATACTTTCCCTGAATTTTCAAATAAGTGACACACTCACTTTTAGAGGGATATGTTTCCCTAAAGGAAATGTTCAAAACAACATGATATGACTGGCAGCTTAATCATTCAAGGATGCTGAAAACCTTAACGACATCAAGTTAAGGTTAATAAGTTAACTAACCTTAATTTGGTTAATTGAAATTAACCACAATTTAGAACAAATTCCAAAGGACTTTTTGTTTGCCATTAGATAAAAAATATTTAACTCAGTTAAAAAAATAGAATTATAGAACTAAATAATTATATATTTATTTCATATATGGCATATTTTTAAGAGAGAGATGTATAAATTGTATAAAATATTGGCAATTGAAAATTTTACAGATTATTTATCCCCTAACGTTTATCATTTTACTCATGTTTTATAGTACAAAGGTTAATTCATTATATGTGGGATTCATTCATTCATTCATCTATTTGTTTATTCATTCAACACATTAAATGGACACTGCTGAGTCCTGAGAGCACACAGATGAACAAACTCACAGCCTAGTTGAGGAGTTCATCTTATATCACCTCCTTCCTGATATTCATTAACAATAATTCAGCCTGATTGGCCTTATAAAACACCAAGCTCACTCCTACCTCAGCACTTTTCCATCTGCTGTTTGTTCTTCCTGCAATAGTCTTGTATGTGGCTAGTTCCTTCTGGCATCCAGGTCTCAAATGATACCTCTTTTGCCTATACCCACCCATAAACCACTCTGAATCAAATCTTATTTTATTTTCTTTATAGTATGTATCCTTATGTGAATTTATGTTACATATTTACTTGTCTGTGGGTTTGTAGCCTACCTCTGTTCCTTGACTGCGAGCTCCATTAGAGAAGATACTTATTTTGGCTTGGCATTATTTAAGAGATCAACAATAATTTGTTAAGTAAATACATATAATACCAGCAGTGCTCATGTATATGTGGATCCTGGGCTGGGCTGCCAGGATGAACAACTCTAGGGGGGATCACATATACAGATATGATGGGAATGGCTGCCTGTGTAACCCCCGGCCTCCCCTGCTAAAACCCCCTGCTAAAAATGTATATATCCTGTGTTCCTGTTTGCAGTGGCTCCATGTATATTTTTTAAGAACAAAGAAGAAAGAAAGATTACATCAATGACTTTTGTTGGGGAAGAGCTTTCACAAAAGAGATGAAAATAGAACTTAAGAAAACAGAGTTCCAAACAAGTAGAAGATTGAAGGAGAATAAATAGTCTTTCAAAAAGATTCCTGAGAAAAGTTTTGGAGAAATAAAACCATGTATCATTAGGAAAGTCCTTCCCTTTTTTTCTGGACTGGCTGAATATTACGTACTATCTCTCTCCTACTTCTCAGCCTCTGTCCTTCTAGTCTATGTTACTTTTCTAATTATATCTAATACATTCTGTTGTTATGTCAATCCTTTAAAATAATGACATAATCCTCTGGATTTTTCTAATAAATTAATCCTCATGTGATCTCTATTAATAGGATATAGATGTTTTCTTACACCAACTACACTATACAAGGTGTAAAATCAGAGTTACATAGTGGGTTAAACTAATGTTGAATAAGATTGAGATTTCTGAGTATACGTTTGGTAATTGCAAGAATCATAGCTACATAGGTAATTTTCTATATGGTTTAGAGGACCTCTAAGAATTTACTTACCTCAGAATGTGGCTAAATTGTTGGCAAATTTTCAGTTTACTACCCACCAATATATGTTCATAGATACTTATCCATACCTACTCGTATTCATCTCTCATGATCATAGGCCAATAATTAGAGATAGCACTTTTGTACTTAGGGCCTCATAATCAGTCAGATGGGGGAGACAGAAGGTACACAGATAAACATAATAAACTCCTAACATTTCTGGCTATAAAGGAGAAACATGAGCATTACCAAATAAAGGTTTGAGAACTAGAGCAAAGACCTTCAGATTTATAGTCAAGTGGACTTTATACCTCACTGTGTAGGTGCTTACATATGAAAATCTGATGTGCTTTAAAATGTATTCGATTTATAAGATTGTTGCAATTGTGTTACATGTGGAGTCCAATCTGGCATGTAATTTGAGTATTAAAATGGCAAACTAATATTTAATTTATGTGTGAAGATTTTGGACAATTTATCTTAAACTCAAAAAGATAAAAGTAGCCGCCCAGCACTTCCTGCAGGTTGAGCAGCCCTTCAGAGTAGCAAGGTGGATTATTTTGTGCATTTATCATCTTACCTGGATGCTTTGACTTGAAAAACTGAGAACAGGAAAGGCACAGCTAATTGGCCGGCCACGAACAACTGAGGAGGCAAACCTACACCTCAAGCCTCTATGATGTCTTTTCAAGGGACTTCCCTGGTGGTGCAGTGCATAAAAATCCGCCTGCCAACCAGTGGGGGACCACGGACACTCAAGTGGACAGGAGGAACCCCCAGCAACCGGATTGCGGGATTGTGGTTCCCAGGCCAGAGGTCGGGCCCGAGCTCCTGTGGTGGAATCTCAGAGTCCAAACCGCTGGACTAACGGAGAACCTCAGACCCAAGGGAATATCAACTGGAGTGAGGCCTACTGGAGGTCCAAGACCCAGCTCTATCCAAATGCCCAAAAATTCCAGTGCTGGATGTCTCAGGCCAAACAACCAGTAAAACAGGAATACAGCACCACCCAACAACAACAAAAATTGAAATGACAAATAAATTTGTTACAGATGAAGGAGCAAGGTAAAAACTTACAAGACCAAATAAATGAAGACGAAATAGGCAACCTACCTGAAAAAGAATTCAGAGTAAGGATAGTAAAGATGATCCAAAATTTCAGAAACAGAATGGAGAAAATACAAAAAACATTTAACAAGGCTCTAGAAGAACTAAAGAGCAAACAAACAGTGATGAACAACACAATTACTGAAATTAAAAAATACTCTAGAAGGAATAAGTAACAGATTAACTGAGGCAGAAGAACGGATAAGTGAGATGGAATACAAAAAGGTGGAAATAACTGCTAGGGAGCAAAATAAAGAAAAATAAACGAAAAGAATTGAGGACACTCTCAGAGACGCTGGGGAAAACATTAAACAACCAACATTCGAACTATAGGAGTCCCAGAAGAAGAAGAGAAAAAGAACGGGTCTGAGAAAATATTTGAAGAGATTATAGTCGAAAACTTCCCTAACATGGGAAAGGAGATAGTCCATCAAGTCCAGGAAGCACAAGAGTACCATACAGGATAAACCCAAAGAGAAACACGCTGTGACACATATTAATCAAACTATCAAAAATTAAATACAAAGAAAAAATATTGAAAGCAGAAAAGGAAAAGCAACAAATAACATACAAGGGAATCCCCATAAGGTTAACAGCTGATCTTTCATCAGAAACTCTGAAAGCCAGAAGGTAGTGGCAGGACATATTTAAAGTGATGAAAGGGAAAAACCTACAACCAAGATTACGCTACCCAGCAAGGATTTCATTCAGATTTGACAGAGAAATTAAAAACTTTACAAATAAGCAAAAGTTAAGAGAATTCAGCACCACCAAACCAGCTCTACAGAAAATGCTAAAGGAACATCTCTAGACAGGAAACACAAAAGAAGGAAAAGAACTACAATAAGAAACACAAAACGATTAAGAAAATGGTAACAGGAACATACATATCGATAATTACCTTAAATGTAAATGGATTAAATGCTCCAAGCAAAAGACACAGACTGGCTGAATGGATACAAAAACAAGACCCGTGTATGTGCTGTCTACAAGAGACCCACTTCAGACCTAAGGACACATACAGACTGAAAGTGAGGGGATGGAAAAAGATATTCCATGCAAATGGAAATCAAAAGAAAGCTGGAGTAGCAATTCTCATATCAGACAAAATATACTTTAAAATAAAGACTATTACAATAGACAAAGAAGGATGCTACACAATGATCAAGGGAACAATCCAAGAAGAAGATGTAGCAATTGTAAATATTTATGAACCCAACATAGGAGCACCACAATACATAAGGCAAATGCTAACAGCTGTAAAAGGGGAAATTGACAGTAACACAATAATAGTAGGAGACTTTAACACCCCACTTTCACCAGTGGATAGATCATCCAAAATGAAAATAAATACGGAAACAAAAGCTTTAAATGACACAGTAAATAAGATGGACTTAACTGATATTTATAGGACATTCCATCAAAAAACAACAGAACACACTTTCTTCTCAAGTGCTCATGGAACATTCTCCAGGATAGACCATATCTTGGATCACAAAGCAACCCTTCGTAAATTTAAGAAAATTGAAATTGTATCACGTATCTTTTCTGATCACAACACTATGAGACTAGATAACAATTAGAGGGAAAAAAACTGTAAAAATTACAAACACATGGAGGCTAAACAATACGCTACTAAATAACCAAGAGCTCAATGGGGAAATCAAAGAGGAAATCAAAAAATACCTAGAAACAAATGACAAGGAAAACACAACGACCCAAAACCTGTGGGATTCGGCAAAAGCAGTTCTAAGAGGGAAGTTTATAGCAATACAATTCTACCTCAAGAAACAAGAAACATCTCAAATAAACAAACTAGCCTTACACCTAAAGCAATTAGAGAAAGAAGAACTAAAAAAACCCACAAAGTTAGAAGGAAAGAAATCATAAAGATCAGATCAGAAATAAATGAAAAAGAAATGAAGGAAACAATAGCAAAGATAATAAAACTAAAAGCTGGTTCTTTGAGAAGATAAACAAAATTGATAAACCATTAGCCAGACTCATCAAGCAAAAAAGGGAAAAGACCCAAAACAAAAGAATTAGAAATGAAAAAGGAGAAGTAACAACTAACACTGTTGAAATACAAAGGATCATGAAAGATTACTACAAGCAATTATATGCCAATAAAATGGAAAACATGGAAGAAATGGACAAATTCTTAGAAAAGCACAGCCTTCCAAGACTGAACCAGGAAGAAATAGAAAATATAAACAGAACAATCACAAGCACTGAAATTGAAACTGTGATTAAAAATCTTCCAACAAACAAAGCCCAGGACCAGATGGCCTCACAGGCCAATTCTATCAAACATTTAGAGAAAAGCTAACACCTATCCTTCTCAAACTCTTCCAAAATAGAGCAGAGGGAGGAACACTTCGAAACTCATTCTACAAGGCCACCATTACCCTGTTACCAAAACCAGACAAAGATGTTACCAAAAAAGAAAACTACAGGCCAATATCACTGATGAACATAGAGATAAAAAATCTAAACAAAATACTAGCAAACAGAATCCAACAGCACATTAAAAGGATCATACACCATGATCAAGTGCAGTTTATCCCAGGAATGCAAGGATTCTTCAGTATACACAAATCAATCAATGTGATATACCATATTAACAAATTGAAGGATAAAAACCATATGATCATCTCAATAGATGCAGAAAAGCTTTTGACAGAATTCAATACCTGTTTATGATAAAAACTCTCCAGAAAGTAGGCATAGAGGGAACCTACCTCAATATAATAAGGCCATATATGACAAACCCACAGCAAATATTATTCTCAATGGTGAAAACTTGAAACCATTTCCACTAAGATCAGGAAAAAGACAAGGTTGTCCCCTCTCAGCACTATTATTCAACATATTTTGGAAGTTTTAGCCAGAGCAATCAGAAAAGAAAAAGAAATAAAAGGAATATAAATCAGAAGAGAAAAGTAAAACTGTCACTGTTTGCAGATGACATGATACTATACACAGAGAATCCTAAAGATGCTACCTGAAAACTACTAGATCTAATCAGTGAATTTGGTAGAGTAGGAGGATACAACATTAACGCACAGAAATCTCTTGCATGCCTATACATGAATGATGAAAAATATGAATGAGAAATTAAGGAAACAATCCCAGTTACCAATGCAACAAAAAGAATAAAATACCTAGGAATAAACCTACCTAAGGAGACAAAAGACCTGTAATCAGAAAACTATAAGACACTGATGAAAGAAATTAAGGATGATACAAACAGATGGAGAGAAATACCATGTTCTTAGATTGGAAGAATCAACATTGTGCAAATGATTATACTATCTAAAGAAATCTACAGATTCAATGCAATCCCTATCAAACTACCAATAGCATTTTTCACAGAACAAAAAATTTCACAATATGTATGGAAAAACAAAAGACCCCGAATAGCCAAATGAATCTTGAGAAAGAAAAACAAGGAGTTGGAGGAATCAGGATCCCTGTCTTCAGACTATACTACAAAGCTACAGTAATCAAGATAGTATGGTACTGGCACAAAAACAGAAATATAGATCAATGGAACAGGACAGAAATCCCAGAGATAAACCCACGCACCTATGGTCATCTTATCTTTGATAAAGGAGGCAAGAGTATACAATGGAGAAAAGACAGCCTCTTCAATAAATGGTGCTGGGAAAACGGACAACTATATGTAAAAGAATGAAGTTAGAACACTTCCTAATACCATACACAAAAATAAACTCAAAATGGATTGAAGACCTAAATATAAGGCTAGACACTATAAAACTCCTAAAGGAAAACATAGGCAGAACACTGTATGACATAAGTCACAGCAAGATCCTTTTTGACCCACCTCCTAGAGGAATGGAAATAAAAACAAAAATAAACAAATGGGACCCTAAAAGCTTTTGCACAGCAAAGGAAACCCTAAGCAAGACAAAAAGACAACCCTCGGAATGGGAGAAAATATTTGCAAATGAAGCAACTGACAAAGGATAAATCTCCAAAATATACAAGCAGCTCATGCAGCTCAATATCAAAAAAACAAACAACTCAATCCAAAAATGGGCAGAATACCTAAATAGACATTTCTCCAAAGAAGATATATAGATTGCCAATAAACATATGAAAAGATGCTCAACATCACTAATCATTAGAGAAATGCAAATCAAAACTACAATGAAGTATCACCTCACTCCAGTAATAATGGCCATCATCAAAAAATCTATAAACCATAAATGCTGGAGAGGGTGTAGAGAAAAGGGAATCCTCTTGCACTGTTGGGTCAGTGGAAATGTAAATTGGTACAGCCACTATGGAGAACAGTATGGAGCTTCCTTAAAAAACTAAAAACAGAACTAACATATGACCCAGCAATCCCACTACTGGGCATATACCCTGAGAAAACCATATTTCAAAAAGGGTCATGTACCACAATGTTCATTGCAGCACTATTTACAATAGCCAGGACATGGAAGCAACCTAAGTGTCCATCAACAGATGAATGGATAAAGAAGATGTGGCACATATGTACAATGGAATATTACTCAGCCATAAAAAGAAACAAAATTGAGTTATTTGTAGTGAGGTGGATGGACCTAGCGTCTGTCATACAGAGTGAAGTAAGTCAGAAAGACAAAAAGAAATACCATATGCCAACACATATATATGCAATCTAAAAAAAAAAAATGGTTCTGATGAACCTTGGGGCAGGACAGGAATAAAGACCCAGACTTAGAGAATGGACTTGAGGACACAGGGAGGGGGAAGGGTAAGCTGAGACAAAATGAAAGAGTAGCATTTACAGCTATACACTACCAAATGTAAAATAGATAGCTAGTGGGAAGCAGCTGCATGGCACAAGGAGATCAGCTTGGTGCTTTGTGACCACCTAGAGGGGTGGGGTAAGGAGGGTGGGACGGAGATGCAAGAGGGAGGGGATATAGGGATATATGTATGCATATAGCTGATTCACTTTTTTATATAGCAGAAACTAATACAACACTGTAAAGCAAGTATACTCTGATGATGATGTTAAAAAAAAGGAAAAAGATTCCACCTGCCAATGCAGGGGACATGGGTTCGATCCCTGGTCCCAGAAGATCCCACATGCCATGGATGTAAGCCCGTGCCACACAACCACTGAGCCTGCGAACCACAACTAAGCCCATGTGCTGCAGCTACTGATGCCCAAGCACCTAGAGCTCGTGCTCTACAACAAAAGAAGCCCCCGCAACGAAGAACAGTCCCCACTCGCCGCAACTAGAGAAAGCCCATGTGCAGCAATGAAGCCACAATGCAGCCAAAAAAAAAAAATTATTGACTTCAATTTTAAACATAATTTATCTGAGTAGCAGTAGAATTAGAACTAGCTGCACAGGTTACAATACATAATAGATGACACTGCATATTTAGGCCAGTGACAGGAGGAGGAATTACACAATAGAGAAACTGGTTTAGTGAATCTAAAAGTTCATCATGTGCACAGTTCCTGTGGAGCAGGTCAATACTCTTAGTTCTTCACTAGCGTATTTTACTTTGCAAAACATGTTGCAATCATTCTTTGGTTATTTTCCCCAAAACATCCCTAATAAGAAAACAAAGTAGGGCTTCCTTCATTCAGGTCACTTTCAACAAATAAATAAAGGAAGAGCTTTGAAGTCAGAGAAAAAAAAAGATAAAAGTAGATATGTATCATTACGAAGTAAAATAAATTAAAGATGTCTATTTAAATAAAATACCTTACTAATTTGGGAAAAGAACTTTGTTAAAATATGTACATATTTATTTGGGGGGATTGTAAAGACCTTATTAGTATGGTGTTTTTATGAAAACTTTATTCTCAAATTTTATAGTGTCATAGGTGACACCAGAATTACTTCATGGGTGCAGACATTGACATCCTAAGGTTTACACATGATGAGTATATAAGTCTTGTACCAAACCAGAGGCAAAGTTAGGCATGTTTGCCATCACCCTGAAAGCAAGGATGATGAGGAGGAGATATTAACTAACGTCTATGTGCCCAGCATCGGCTAAGTGCTTTCATTCTCCATTAAACCTGGGTACTAATCCAGTGAAATGGTCTTATTATTCTTAAATGGAAATGAGGTTTAAAGAAGTTAAGTAACTGCTGTACAATATCATTTTTCCTAGTTACACACAGATGCCGGCACTAGTGACATTATTCAATAGCTCTGAGACTCTGGAGAGGTCTGCCAACCCTAATTGCCCTCAGGAAAGATATGATTTATGACACATATTAATAAATGAATTAATTTGTTTGTTCATGTATTAGGCTTCTTTCCAAATATGATTTGAGGTAGTATGTGACTTATTTAAATATTGTATGGTTTTCAAAAGTGAAAGGCATGATTTCAACTTTGTGATGCCATTTTATCTACTAAATTTGACATGTGTAAAACTCAATAAATATTAGTATGAGACAATGCTACTGGAATAGTCATGTATTTAATACATATATAGTAATATGGTGATATAGTGATAGTCTGAATGAGGTAATTTTTCTAGATGATGGGAACATGATAGACAAAAACCGTGTCATGTTGGTGCTTACATTATAATTTTAAAATCAAAAGTAACATATTTATACAGACTGATAAAATTTATGTATCAGAATAAAAGTAAATTTATATAAAAATAAAACCTTAAGATCTCAATTATTTATTCATTACTCAATTTTTATACTTTTTATTTTTATTCTTACAGTGAGTGCTCAACACAAAATGTTTTGACTTTATGATGGTGAGAATGTAATTAATTACTACAGAAGGTAATTGCAGATCTGTATGAAAGATGTGCTAAGGTTGCAAATGCAGGAAATTTCAATGAGACTATAATGGACCAAAATAATTAAGTCCTTAATATGAGGGCATATGTTGAATTAGTCATTTTTCTTAAATACGTAATTATCAAGAAATTACTTACTCAGACCCATATAATTTTCTTCATAATAATGGCAATCACATTATACCAGGGAATACTAAACCTATTATTATCATCACACACAAACATTAAGTAATTTGTTTTCAAGTACACAAAGATTTTTCTCCCTGATGTGGTTTCCAAAATTCTTTTAGCCAATGTCTTTGAAAGCAACTAATCTGATTTATTTTGTAAGAGTGTAATTCACAAATCGCTTAAGTATGATTTAGCAGAAGGATTACTGTAAAGTGGTTTATACTGTTTATTGCAGCCATAATAACTTAAGGTTCTTTTTTTCTTTTTTTTTTTTTCTTCTTACTGAATCTTAACCAGCTGCTAAGTTATCCTTAAAAGAGACTACTACAGGTCAAAAGCAATCTACAGATTCAATACAATCCCTATCAAGCTGTCAAGTGTTTGACATTTTTCACAGAACTAGAACAAAAATTTTGCAATTTGGAAACACAAAAGACCCCGACTAGCCAAAACAATCTTAAGAAAGAAAAATGGAGCTGGAGGAATCAGGCTCCCGGACTTCAGACTATACTACAAAGCTACAGTAATCAAGACAGTATGGTACTAGCACAGAAACAGAAATATAGATCAATGGAACAGGATAGAAAGCCCAGAGATAAACCCACGCACCTATGGTCACCTAATCTATGACAAAGGAGGCAAGAATATACAATGGAGAAGAGACACCCTCTTTAATAAGTGGTGCTGGGAAAACTGGACAGCTACATGTAAAAGAATGAAATTAGAACACTCCTTAACACTATACACAAAAATAAACTCAAAATGGATTAAAGACCTAAATGTAAGACCAGACACTATAAAACTCTTAGAGGAAAACATAGGCAGAACACTCTTTGACATACATCACAGCATGATCCTTTTTGACCCACCTCCTAGGGAAATGGAAATAAAAACAAAAATAAACAAATGGGACCTAATGAAAGTTAAAAGCTTTTGCACAGCACAGGAAAACAAACAAGATGAAAAAATCAACCCTCAGAATGGGAGAAAATATTTTCAAGTGAAGCAACTGACAAAGGGTTAATCTCCAAAACATACAAGCAGCTCATGCAGCTCAATATCAAAAAACAACCCAATCCAAAAATGGGTGAAAGACCTAAATAGACATGTCTCCAAAGAAGATATTCAGATTGCCAGCAAGCACATAAAAGGATGCTCAATATCATTAATCATTGGAGAAATGCAAATCAAATCTACAGTGAGGTATCTCCTCAAATCAGTTAGAATGGCCATCATCAAAAAATCTACAAACCATAAATGCTGGAGAGGGTGTAGAGAAAAGGGAACCTTCTTGCACTGTTGGTGGGAATGTAAATTGATACAGCCACTATGGAGACAGTGTAGAGGTTCCTTAAAAAACTAAAAATAGAACTACCATATGACCCAGCAATCCCACTACTGGGCATATACCCTGAGAAAACCATAATTCAAAGAGAAACATGTACCACAATGTTCATTGCAGCACTATTTACAATAGCCTGGACATGGAAGCAACCTAAGTGTCCATCGACAGATGAATGGATAAAGAAGATGTGGCACATATATACAATGGAATATTACTCAGCCATAAAAAGAAACAAAATTGAGTTATTTGTAGTGAGGTGGATGGACCTAGAATCTGTCATACAGAGTGAAGTAAGTCAGAAAGAGAAAAACAAATATCGTATGTTAACGCATATATAAAAAAATGGAATCTAAAAAAAAAAATGGCTCTGATGAACCTTGGGGCAGGACAGGAATAAAGACCCAGACTTAGAGAATGGACTTGAGGACACAGGGAGGGGGAAGGGTAAGCTGGGATGAAGTGAAAGAGTAGCATTGACATATATACACTACCAAATGTAAAATAGATAGCTAGTGGGAAGCAGCTGCATGGCACAGGGAGATCAGCTCGGTGCTTTGCAACCACCTAGAAGGGTGGGATAGGGAGGGTGGGAGGGAGGCGCAAGAGGGAGGGGATAAGGGGATATATGTATACATATAACTGTTTCACTTTGTTATACAGCAGAAACTAACACAACATTGTAAAGCGATTATACTCCAATAAAGATGTTAAAAAAATAAAAAAAGAAAAACTACAGGTCAAACTCTCCATGTAATCACTGAAAAGATCCTGTGCTTTTCTTTTTTCTCTCCCCTTCCCTGATTTTTAACACCTGAAGTGATTACTATGTTTTGACAACATAGTGAGTCAACACTCTTATAGGCAAATTCCTTATGACAGATGTCACTGATTTAATGCAATGTCTATGCATAATTCAGTTTCTGCAGATATGGTATTAGCATAGCCATTAAAGATTCTAAGAAATATTTGCTGCAAGATTATTTACCACAATCTCTCTTGGGAAACATGTTTTTCAATGGTAAACTTAAACTAAATACCTAATGATATCAAATAACAAATAATATAATCCTTATAAAATTTCTTTATATAGATAAGGTTTTTTTAAATTTATAAACATAATAGTGGGCTCACATTCAACTTCCCTCACAAAAACCAACTCGCAAAACCAAAGGAACATAAATATAGGTACGAACCTGAACTGGTGTTAGTAATTAGTTATTTGTTTTCTCTGCCTTGAAACCCTCCCAGTTTTCTTATGATGAAATAAGAAATCTTGGCACTGTTTTCATGCCTTCAGAGTCCATAGGATCTGACTCAGATTTACCTCTCTAGCCTCCTGAAAAAAATTGCTTTCTTTTGGTTTTTGAAACCTATTTTTCTTTCTTCCGCTTTAGGGAATAATTTTTCTGCCATGCCACTTTGCCTTGGAAACACCTCCTTATCTTTCAGACCTCAGCTCTGAGTCATTTCCTCCAAGAACGTTCCTTCTTTGACAATCCAGACAAAATCAGGCTCTCTCTCATCTGGTTTTACAGCACCCTAAAGATATATTTCTTAGAGCGTTTCAGTTTGTCACTTCTATTTACTTGACTGGTTTCGATTAATTTCTATGTCTTTAAGTTTACAGTTCTAAGGCTTCATGACCATTTTAATCCTCAATACTTAATGCACGATGCTTAAATAACACTGGATGCACACACATGCAATAAACATTGAGGAATGTGTACTTTGTTTGGATCACAGGGACAGAGATTAAAGTTAAATATAATCCATAGTTTATGGAGCATTTTTATCAATGGATCTGCTAGGCATATTTACCTCTCATTCCCCTATCTCCTTTCATGCTCACACCTCAATTCAACCTCCTTTTCCCTTCAAAGAAAACCATTGTAATGCATTTAAAGAGTGTCTTTTAACTAGACTGTTGTGGTATCATTGTTCAGCAATATCCACTTCTTTTTCCTCTACTTCATGCCCCATTGACTTTGCTCTTGGTCATGAGACTTGCTTTGGTCAGTGGGATGTGAAGAATTGTGATACACAACCAGAAGCTTTACGTGTGATCATGTGGTTAGGAAAGTTCTCCTGTGTTCCTGTCCTTCACTGTGTGAAGAGCAGACCTACTTAGTAATGGATTCCTGAAGGAGGAGGCATGTGGAATTGACATGAGTCCAACCCAACCTTCAGCCCGAGACCAAGGCCAGCCAATCCCTAGCTGCCTCAAAGATCCATGAATAAAAATATAAATCTTTTTTAGAGTGAATGAGTGGTATTTTGGTATTGTTAACTATGCAGCATTTTAGTAAGAAAACCTAGTTCATGTTATTGTGTGCATTTTTGTTTTCTGATTTTTTTTTAACTTTACATAATGTATTATTTTCTTTTTCTCACTGTTTTCACTAAGTATTAGGTTCTTACATTCCATTCTCGTTGCTATGTGTTCATAAAATACTGCTGTGCTAGAAGTTCACAGGATACTTCCCACTTCTAGGCATATATCTAAAAATGATTGAAATCAGAATCTTAAAGAGGTATTTGCCCTACAATGTTTATTGAAGCATTATTCACAATAGCCAAGATAAGGAAATAACCTAACTGTCCATCAGTGGATGAGTAGATAAAGAAAATGTGTCATATACATACAATGGCATATTATGCAGCCTTAAAAAATAATAAAGTTCTGCAATTTGTGACAACATGGATGAACCTTGTGGATATTATGCTAAGTGAAATAAGCCAGTCACAGAATGGCACATAACTGCATGATTCCATTTAGACGAGGTATTTAAAATAAACTGAAAAAAGCTAAGAATAGAATTGTGGTTACTTGGGGGAAGGGAGGAATGGAGAGTTGCTGTTCAAAGGGTATAAAGTTTCATTTATGTTATTTTTGTTCTCATTTTACAAATGTGAGAACTAAGGAGCAGAGTGACTAAGCAAATTGTCCAGGGCCACAAGAGCAGTCAGTAGGAACTTTAGGAGTAGAAACCAGCCAGTCTCACTCCAAAACCTTTACTGTTGAAGCCATGTAAATCTTTCCTGGGCTGATGAACTACATACACAAGTTTGCAGATTGCAAGGGGCCATCATATACCAGACACATTAATACAGAGCAAGGGATATCTAAATATTTACTAGTGAAAACATTTAAGTTCCGGAATAGGGAGTCTTATAAGCAGAAACAAACAAACAAAAACCTAAAAATTAAAAAATATATATAGCCTAATACTTCTACAGTGTTAAAAACCAGAAAATAGTGGAAAATCCTATGTATGGTTTTAAAGGGCAGAAGTTTGAACCCAAGACTCTAAGTAGTTGTAAACGTGTCCAAGAAATATAACTTAAATTCCATAAATAATTTCTGTGGAGAATGCACATAAGTAATTCTTCAAAGAAAATGTAAATAATAAACTGATAGTCTCAAAAACAAAAGCAAAAATGATGTATATATAAATGTTACACTCCAAAATAACTCAGACACATGAAAAATCAAAGGGTAAGGAAACTGCAGGAGAGCAGAGGCCAATTTACCATGAAGGTTACTCATGAGTTTCTAATCAACAGAACAATGGTCCTTCACTTAGCTTGATTTCACTCTCCTTGCCCTGTCTGGAAAAAAAAACAAAACAAAACAAAACAAAAAAACCCTTTACCATTTATTTTCTTTCTCTGCATTGAAAATTTCTTCTGAACCACATCACTGGCAGACTGCTCTTCTATGCTCTTAGTCTTTCTTTTCTCTCACTCTTTCCACACTTCAGCTCTTGGCCCATCCTCAAAAGGGCATAACCTGAGGATTTATTTCCAAGTTTTTGTTTTATCTGATTATGCTTTCTCTCTTGGAGCATGTTATTTACTCTCATAGCTTCAGCTTGCATTTAGGTGTTTCCTCTTCCACAATTTTTCCTGTGCTCCTAATCCCATGTTTTCTACCTGATCCATCCTGGCTTCAGATCAAAGCAGCTGTGGCAACCCAGTATCTGCCTCAGGACTTCTTCATGGACTTCTTCATATTGTTCATCTGTGCAAAGGAATCTTGGCACCATCCTGCCATCTGCCTCCAGCCTCCTGTCAGCACTGGAGGCTATGTATTCTTTAGTTTGAGGCATGTATAACTCTGGGAAAGAGATAAGCTTCCTGCCAGCTCTGGCACTATGATTCCTGGGTAGATCTGGTGAGTATTACTCCTTCACTAGTCATGTCCTGGCTTAGTCCTCTGAGCCTCCTTGCTCAGGGAAGGAAATCAGACAACTTCTATCATTCTGTAGATAAACTTAGATATTTTGAAATCATTTAAAATTTAATTTGTCCTAGTTTGATCTCATTATTTTCTCCTTAAATGGCTTTCTTTTCTATCTTATTTCTATCAACTAAGATCATGAATATCTTTAACACTCCAGCTAGAAACTCTTGATTCACTTTTGATTGTGCTTTTATTCTGTCTGTGATCTTCAACCATCCTGCTCAGTCACTATTAATTTTTCCATTTCAATGGCTTTTAAGTATTTCTGTTTTCTCCATTTCCCTTGTCCACCTTGTTTTTTTCATACTTAAATGAAAGCTATAGCTGCTAACTTATCTTCTGGTTTTCATTTATTATCTCATCCAATGAAGACTACATATCACAGGAAATAAATATTCTAATATGTAGCTTTGATTCTGTCATTGCCCTGTTTGTAAGTCTTTAGTAAGCTTCCATTTTCTATATAATAAAATGGGTTTGTAAAACCATATCTGCTGCATTTCCTGTCTACAAATGAGTCTCTAAGACAGCCCTAATATGTTCTTTTAAGTAGTTAATACTAATTGAATCATAGTTCAAATCATGTTACCCAAATTTATGAACACATGATGAATATTTCGACTCTGTAATTTTTGAATATATTTCCTCTGCTAGTTTCTTCTACCCTCACTTAAATGAATCTCCTATATTCTGGAAAAGTTGAGTTCCTGTCCACAGCAGGCTCAGACTACACCAGGACACATTCACTTGTCTATTCTTGGCACCTTTCTTACACACTGTCATGGCTCTATAGTGTCATATTCTTATTGTTAAGTCCACCATAAATGTTTTCTTATTGGCTGATTGATTCAACAGTATTACGAAGTGTCCATGTTGCAACAAGCACATTTGACTGCTGGTCTACTGTCCACGCATTCAAGGATACGGAAGAACTGTGAAGTGGGTAATGATAAGACCTGAAGATAACAGTAGGATGGCTTTGAGGGTGTTAAAGCCAAGAATCCAGATTATAAGAAGCCAAGATACTCTTTTAGAGGGTCTCTTCCCATTTCCTCTGGCAAGAAATTCAAAATAAAGCACATTATTTAAGCCATAAGGGAGACCTATGAGTGAGCCCCAGAGGCAGCTTGTTATATTTCACTCAATTCCCTTGGAAACCTCTCTTGTTGCAACGTATTGGGATCCTAATCCCATGAGGTTTATTCTCATCAAAAAAAAAAAAAAAAAAAAAGACATATCACTGGATGACACTTTTGTAAAGGTTAAAAAAAACCTAAATTTTATAGACATCACTACTTAAAAGAAAAACACCCTGTTAGCCCTGGTAGGCATTGCAGTTTCTGAATTAGAAGAAAAGTATTTGCATCTGAAACAGTTAAATCTAATATTGATCTCAAGTAACGTTAACAGTATATTTGGTCTTGAAAAGAATCTATAAGCCACAAAACAAAAGAAAATGACACAGATTCTTAAAACACTTAGATAAGCCTTTTCTAGACATAATCATGTATAAACTGTCTCATAAAACCTTGTCTTTTGTATTCATTTACACTTTCAAATCTGATTATAACCCATTGTCATTCTAAAGATCAAGTCCCAACTGTTTCATTGTGTGAATTTTTTCTAATTAAGTATGTGAGACCAAAGGGACTCAGGCTGGGCTACCTCATTTCAATATTCACAAGCAGACATGACTCGTGAAAATAGTTCTTGATTATTTCCCTAACAGCTTTGATGTGAAGGAAAAAACCCACTGAGCTACATACACTCCCCCAACATGCTCCAGGGTCAGCAAATGTGGTTATTAGGCACTGATCTTTAAAACCAGAGTTTACGCTACATTGCTAGCAATAACCTAAATCAATACAGCAAAACAACACAAACCAGTATGTGATGAGTGATGAAAAACAGATCTGCACATATAGCAATGGAAAATAATACAGAACAGCCATATTATCTGGAGATAAAAATACAATCTTATGACACTCCTAGCCCTGAACAGTTTCAACTATTGCACACAAAGGCAGCAAACAGCAAATCATGGATAAAGACGATGCTGTTTTTATTCTACTGTTATGCCCTCCACTAATAGATTGCAACATAATGACTAGGCAGAGGGTTAAGCATTTTGAGAATATCGCCATAATTACCTTGCATTATTTGGTGACATCATGACATTTTAAGTCATGCATCATGGAAAAGAAAAACTGACCATCTTTTTTACTCTCTAGAGATCAACAAAAGTATCCTCAAATGACAGAAAAAGGATGTTAAATCCACCTGTGCAATCACTTTAAAAATAATTCCTCAGGAGAGACTTCAGGCACGTACACACAAAGAGGAAAGACCACATGGGGACATAGTGCAAAAGTGGCCACCAGCAAGCTAAGAAGAGATGCCTCAGAAAGAACCAAACCCACCTCCATCTTGACTTTGGACTTCCAGCCTCCAAATCTGAGGCTTCCGGGTAGATGGCGTTAGAGTAAGATGTGGAGATCACCTTCCTCCCCACAGATACATCAGAAATACATCTACACGTGGAACAACTCCTACAGAACAACTACTGAACGCTGGCAGAAGACCTCAGACCTCCCAAAAGGCAAGGAAACCCCCACCCCCGCCACGTACCTGGGTAGGGCAAAAGAAAACAGAATAAACACAGACAAAAGGATAGGGACGGGACCTGCACCAGTGCGAGGGATCTGTGAAGGAGGAAAAGTTTCCACACACTAGGAAGCCCCTTCGCGAGCAGAGACTTCGGAGCCGCGGAGGAGAGCAGAGCAACAGGGGTGCGGTGGGCAAAGCGGGAGATTCTCGCACAGAGGTCAGGGCCAACCGGCACTCACCAGGCCGAGAGGCTTGTCTGCTCACCCGCCGGGGCGGGCGGGGCTGGGAGCTGAGGCTCGGGCTTCGGTCGGAGCGCAGGGAGAGGACTGGGGCTGGCGGCCTGAACACAGCCTGAAGGGGTTAGTGCACCACAGCTAGCCCGGAGGGAGTCCGGGAAAAAGTCTGGAGCTGCTGAAGAGGCAAGAGACTTTTTCTTACCTCTTTGTTTCCTGCTGCGCGAGGAGAGGGGATTAAGAGCGCTGCTTAAAGGAGCTCCAGAGACGGGCGCGAGCCGCGGCTAAAAGCACGGACCCCAGAGACGGGCATGAGACGCTAAGGCTGCTGCTGCCGCCACCAAGAAGCCTGTGTGCGAGCACAGGTCACTCTCCACACCCTGCTTCCGGGGAGCCTGTGCGGCCCGCCACTGCCAGGGTCCCGGGAGCCAGGGTCCCGGGAGCCAGGGTCAACTCCTCCAAAAGAACGCACGGCGTGCCTCAGGCTGGTGCAACGTCACGCAGGCCTCTGCCGCCGCAGGCCCGCCCCGCACTCCGTGCCCCTCCCTCCCCCTCGGCCTGAGTGAGCCAGAGCCACCAAATCAGCGGCTCCTTTAACCCCATCCTTTCTGAGCGAAGAACAGACGCCCTACGGCGACCTACAGGCAGAGGCCGGGCCAAATCCAAAGCTGAGCCCCTGGGAGCTGTGAGAACAAAGAAGAGAAAGGGAAATCCCAGCAGCCTCAGGTGCAGCGGATTAAATCTCCACAATCAACTTGATGTACCCTGCATCTGTGGAATACCTGAATAGACAAGGAATCATCCCAAATTGAGGAAGTGGACTTTCAGAGCAAGATTTATGATTTTTTCCCCTTTTCCTCTTCTTGTGAGTGTGTATGTGTATGCTTCTGTGTGAGATTTTGTCTGTATAGCTTTGCTTCCACCATTTGTCCTAGGGTTCTATCCGTCCATTTTTTTTTTAAATTCTGTTTTCCTCTTAATAATTATTTTTTTTATTTTAATAACTTTATTATATTTTATCTTACTTTATTTTACTTAATCTCCTTTCTTTTCTTCCTTCCGTCCCTCCTTCCTTCCTCCCTCCCTCCCTCCTTTCTTTCTTTCTCTCTTTCTACTTCTACTAATTCTTTCTTTCTACTTTTTCTCCCTTTTATTCTGAGCCGTGTGGATTAAAGGCTCTTGCTGCTGCAGCCAGGAGTCAGTGCTGTGCCTCTGAGGAGACAGAGCCAACTTCAGGACACTGGTCCACAAGAGACCTCCCAGCTCCACATAATATCAAATGGCAAAAATCTCCCAGAGATCTCCATCTCAACACCAGCACCCAGCTTCACTCAACCACCAGCAAGCTACAGTGCTGGACACCCTATGCCAAACAACTAGCAAGACAGGAACACAACCCCACCCATTAGCAGAGAGGCTGCCTAAAATCATAATAAGTCCACAGACACCCCAAAACACACCACCAGACGTGGACCTGCCCACCAGAAAGACAAGATACAGCCTCATCCACCAGAACACAGGCACTACTTCCCTCCACCAGGAAGCCTACACAACCCACTGAACCAACCTTGGCCACTGCAGACAGACACAAAAAACAACGGGAACTATGAACCTGCAGCCTGCAAAAAGGAGACCCCAAACACAGTAAGATAAGCAAAATGAGAAGACAGAAAAACACACAGCAGATAAAGGAGCAAGATAAAAACACACCAGACCTAACAAATGAAGAGGAAATAGGCAGTCTACCTGAAAAAGAATTCAGAATAATGATAATAAAGATGATCCAAAATCTTGGAAATAGAATAGACAAAATGCAAGAAACATTTAACAAGGACCTAGAAGAACTAAACGTGAAACAAGCAACGATGAACAACACAATAAATGAAATTGAAAATACTCTAGATGGGATCAATAGCAGAATAACTGAGGCAGAAGAACGGATAAGTGACCTGGAAGATAAAACAGTGGAAATAAATACTGCAGAGCAGAATAAAGAAAAAAGAATGAAAAGAACTGAGGACAGTCTCAGAGACCTCTGGGACAACATCAAACACACCAACATTCGAATTATAGGGGTTCCAGAAAAAGAAGAGAAAAAGAAAGGGACTGAGAAAATATTTGAAGAGATTATAGTTGAAAACTTCCCTAACATGGGAAAGGCAATAGTTAATCTACTCCAGAAAGCACAGAGAGTCCCATACAAGATAAATACAAGGAGAAATATGTCAAGACACATATTAATCAAACTGTCAAAAATTAAATACAAAGAAAACATATTAAAAGCAGCAAGGGAAAAACAACAAATAACACACAAGGGAATCCCCATAAGGTTAACAGCTGATCTTTCAGCAGAAACTCTGCAGGCCAGAAGGGACTGGCAGGACATATTTAAAGTAATGAAGGTGAAAAACCTGCAACCAAGATTACTCTACCCAGCAAGGATCTCATTCAGATTTGATGGACAAATTAAAACCTCTACAGACAAGCAAAAGTTGAGAGAGTTCAGCACCACCAAACCAGCTTTTCAACAACTGCTAAAGGAACTTCTCTAGGCAAGAAACACAAGAGAAGGAAAAGACCTACAATAACGAACCCAAAACGATTAAGAAAATGGGAATAGGAACATACATATCGATAATTACCTTAAATGTAAATGGACTAAATGCTCCCACCAAAAGACACAGATTGGCTGAATGGATACAAAAACAAGACCCATATATTTGCTGTCCACAAGGGACCCACATATTTGCTGTCTACAAGAGACCCACTTCAGACCTAGAGACACATGCAGACTGAAAGTGAGGGGATGGAAAAAGATATTTCATGCAAATGGAAACCAAAAGAAAGCAGGAGTAGCAATTCTCATATCAGACAAAATAGACTTTAAAATAAAGACTATTAGAAGAGACAAAGAAGGACACTACATAATGATCAAGGGATCAATCCAAGAAGACGATATAACAATTGTAAATATTTATGCACCCAACATAGGAGCACCTCAATACATAAGGCAAATACTAACAGCCATAAAAGGGGAAATCGACAGTCGCACATTCATAGTAGGGGGCTTTAACACCCCACTTTCACCCATGGACAGATCATCCAAAATGAAAATAAATAAGGAGACACAAGCTTTAAATGATACATTAAACAAGATGGACTTAATTGATATTTATAGGACATTGCATCCAAAAACAAGAGAATACACATTTTTCTCAAGTGCTCATGGAACATTCTCCAGGATAGATCATATCTTGGGTCACAAATCAAGCCTTGGTAAATTTAAGAAAATTGAAATTGTATCAAGTATCTTTTCTGACCACAACACATGGAGGCTAAACAATACACTACTTAATAACGAAGTGATCACTGAAGAAAGCAAAGAGGAAATTAAAAAAATACCTAGAAACAAATGACAATGCAGACACGATGACTCAAAATCTATGGGATGCACCAAAAGCAGTTCTAAGAGGGAAGTTCACAGCAATACAATCCTACCTTAAGAAACAGGAAACATCTCGAATAAACAACCTAACCTTGCACCTAAAGCAATTAGAGAAAGAAGAACCAAAAACCCCCCAAATTTAGCAAAAGGAAAGAAATCATAAAAATCAGATCAGAAATAAATGAAAAAGAAATGAAGGAAACTATAGCAAAGATCAATAAAACTAAAAGCTGGTTCTTTGAGAAGATAAACAAAATTGATAAACCATTAGCCAGACTCATCAAGAAAAAAAAGGAGAAGACTTAATAGGATTAGAAATGAAAAAGGAGAAGTAACAACTGACACTGCAGAAATACAAAACATCATGAGAGATTATTACAAGCAACTCTATGCCAATAAAATGGACAACCTGGAAGAAATGGACAAATTCTTAGAAATGCACAACCTACCAAGACTGAATCAGGAAGAAACAGAAAATATGAACAGACCAATCACAAGCACTGAAATTGAAACTGTGATTAAAAATTTTCCAACAAACAAAAGCCCAGGCCCAGATGGCTTCACAGGCGAATTCTATCAAACATTTAGAGAAGAGCTAACACCTATCGTTCTCAAACTCTTCCACAATATAGCACAGGGAGGAACACTCCCAAACTCATTCTATGAGGCCACCATCACCCTGATACCAAAACCAGACAAGGATGTCACAAAGAAAGAAAACTACAGGCCAATATCACTGATGAACATAGATGCAAAAATCCTCAACAAAATACTAACAAAAAGAATCCAACAGCACATTAAACGGATCATGCACCATGATCAAGTGGGGTTTATTCCAGGAATGCAAGGATTCTTCAATATATGCAAATCAATCAATGTGATACACCATATTAACAAATTGAAGGAGAAAAACCATATGTTCATCTCAATAGATGCAGAGAAAGCTTTTGACAAAATTCAACACCCATTTATGATAAAAACCCTGCAGAAAGTAGGCATAGAGGGAACTTTCCTCAACATAATAAAGGCCATATATGACAAACCCACAGCCCACATTGTCCTCAATGGTGAAAAACTGAAAGCATTTCCACTAAGATCAGGAACAAGACAAGGTTGCCCACTCTCACCACTCTTATTCAACATAGTTTTGGAAGTTTTAGCCACAGCAATCAGAGAAGAAAAGGAACTAAAAGGTATCCAAATCGGAAAAGAAGAAGTAAAGCTGTCACTGTTTGCAGATGACATGATACTATACATAGAGAATCCTAAAGATGCTACCAGAAAACTACTAGAGCTAATCAATGAATTTGGTAAAGTTGCAGGATACAAAATTAATGCACAGAAATCTCTGGCATTCCTATACACTAATGATGAAAAATCTGAAAGTGAAATCAAGAAAACACTCGCATTTACCATTGCAACAAAAAGAATAAACTATCTAGGAATAAACCTACCTAAGGAGACAAAAGACCTGTATGCAGAAAATTATAAGACACTGATGAAAGAAATTAAAGATGATACAAACAGATGGAGAGATATACCATGTTCTTGGATTGGAAGAATCAACATTGTGAAAATGACTCTACTACCCACAGCAATCTACAGATTCAATGCAATCCCTATCAAACTACCACTGGCATTTTTCACAGAACTAGAACAAAAACTTTCACAATTTGTATGGAAACACAAAAGACCCCGAATAGCCAAAGCAATCTTGAGAACGAAAAACGGAGCTGGAGGAATCAGACTCCCTGACTTCAGACTACACTACAAAGCTACAGTAATCAAGCCAGTATGGTACTGGCACAAAAACAGAAATATAGATCAATGGAACAGGATAGAAAGCCCAGATATAAACCCATGCACATATGGTCACCTTATCTTTGATAAAGGAGGCAGGAATGTACAGTGGAGAAAGGACAGCCTCTTCAATAAGTGGTGCTGGGAAAACTGGACAGGTACATGTAAAAGTATGAGATTAGATCACTCCCTAACACCATACACAAAAATAAGCTCAAAATGGATTAAAGACCTAAATGTAAGGCCAGAAACTATAAAACTCGTAGAGGAAAACATAGGCAGAACACTCTATGACATAAACCACAGCAAGATCCTTTTTGACCCACCTCCTAGAGAAATGGAAATAAAAATAAACAAATGGGACCTAATGAAACGTCAAAGCTTTTGCACAGCAAAGGAAACCATAACCAAGACCAAAAGACAACCCTCAGAATGGGAGAAAATATTTGCAAATGAAGCAACTGACAAAGGATTAATCTCCAAAATTTATAAGCAGCTCATGCAGCTCAATAACAAAAAAACAAACAACCCAATCCAAAAATGGGCAGAAGACCTAAATACACATTTCTCCAAAGAAGATATACAGACTGCCAACAAACACATGAAAGAATGCTCAACATCATTAATCATTAGAGAAATGCAAATCAAAACTACTATGAGCTATCATCTCACACCGGTCAGAATGGCCATCATCAAAAAATCTAGAAACAATAAATGCTGGAGAGGGTGTGGAGAAAAGGGAACACTCTTGCACTGCTGGTGGGAATGTAAATTGATACAGCCACTGTGGAGAACAGTATGGAGGTTCCTTAAAAAACTAAAAATAGAACTACCATAGGAGCCAGCAATCCCACTACTGGGCATATACCCTGAGAAAACCATAATTCAAAAAGAGTCATGTACCAAAATGTTCATTGCAGCTCTATTTACAATAGCCCGGAGATGGAAACAACCTAAGTGCCCATCATCGGATGAATGGATAAAGAAGATGTGGCACATATATACAATGGAATATTACTCAGCCATAAAAAGAAATGAAATTGAGCTATTTGTAATGAGGTGGATAGACCTAGAGTCTGTCATACAGAGTGAAGTAAGTCAGAAAGAGAAAGACAAATACTGTATGCTAACACATATATATGGAATTTAAGAAAAAAAATGTCATGAAGAACCTAGGGGTTAGACAGGAATAAAGACACAGACGTACTAGAGAATGGACTTGAGGATATGGGGAGGGGGAAGGGTAAGCTGTGACAAAGCGAGAGAGAGGCATGGACATATATACACTACCAAACGTAAGGTAGCTAGCTAGTGGGAAGCAGCCGCATAGCACAGGGAGATCAGCTCAGTGCTTTGTGACCACCTGGAGGGGTGGGATGGGGAGGCTGGGAGGGAGGGAGACGCAAGAGGGAAGAGATACGGGAACATATGTATATGTATAACTGATTCACTTTGTTATAAAGCAGAAACTAAGACACCATTGTAAAGCAATTATACTCCAATAAAGACGTAAATAATAATAATAATAATTCCTCAGGTAGCTTCTCTGAACTCTGAAAGCATAGTACAGCTCTCAAAATCTCAGCAGAGGGGAAAAAAATTACCTCACAGCTGCAATTATTATGCCTTTATAAAAATACTTTCTGAAAAAAAATGTGTAGTGAGAATACTCATTGATGTTTAAAGCCAGTTACTATTGAGAACTTACAAGATCTTTTTCATGGAGCACATTCACTTCATAAATTGATACTGAAACCTAAAAAAGAAGTCTTCAATATATAAATATTTCTCACATGAATATATGCAAATAAGAAAGTTTGTCAAAATTGCTAATATTAAACATGCTCCAAGTACTGACTTAGTTTAAACAAGAATCTTATAAGTTCCTCAAATGCATTAAATGGAAAGAATGACACAACAATGAGACGATATTCCTCCGTGGGTTCCATAACTTCTTGGAAATTAGCAAAATGTCAGCTTCATTTATTTATCCAATTTTTCCACGTCTATATGCTCACGAAGGACACTATTCTGTGAGGCATTTACCCTGCCCACAAAGAGACCTCTTGTATCATGGGGTTTGGCCACAGCTTCAGAAAGAATAAAAATATGCAAATGAAAAATTAAACTTGCAGTTTTGTTTTGTGAAAGTTTGGAGTGAGAAGTCTCTAGTGAGCAGAAAGAAAAGGTTAGCAATTTTTAATATCCAAAATGATCAGTCATTCACTATACACGTCTCCGGTGAACTACATAATGTCAATGGTGTCACAAAAGCAAGGCAGAAAATGAAAGTCCTAACAGCTTTAATTCAGGGGGAAAAAAATCCCTGGAAGATGTTTTTCTACCTCTAGATCACTTCAGGTTTACACAACATGCATTTTATAATTCTTAATTTACGTTTGGCAAGAATGTTCTCTCTGGCTTTAAGACCTTACCCTTTTCTCCATCTGATATTTTGTGGTTGCAATTTTCTAGTTTAAAATGGGTGGTTCTCATTTAATTCACAAGAAACATGATGCCTTGAAAAAGATGTGGTCAACCTCTAGAGATGCACATTATTATTGCAGAATTGTAACAATACCTACTTATATGAGGGAACAGAAGCAGCGCTTAGCATTATATATATATCACTCCAGTTAATTCTTACAGCCCTCAAATGGCCATACTTAGGCTTGGAGACAATAAGAAACTTGCCCAGGGTCACAAATAACTAAATTTCTGAAGATCTGGCACATTTTGACAATTCTAAAGAGCACAGAAATAACTGCTTATTTATTCATTTATTCAGTTATTCAACAAGCATTTGCTACTAAGTACCAAACATAATTAGATGTGGGAAAACAAACTAGAATAAGTTTGGATTCTTTCCCTCAAGGAAATTACCTTCTAGTTTGGAAGAGAGACCATTAAATAAACACAGTGTTACCCATAGATACTCACAGCCCTAAGTAGTGGAACTGACATAAGAGCCCTGAAGGATATGAAATTGAAACTATCTTCCTCTAATTAATAAATATTTACAATAGTAACAGAACAGAAAACACTTGGCAAGCTCATCCAAAAAATACTGATTTTGATTTGTGGTACTTACATAAAATAATAAAAGTGAACTCAGTCATAACATTTTGAAAGCTGTATCATTTTTATTTTCTTAAAAATTTCATGGAATTGAGCTTTTATTGAGCACCTACAGATTGGTGTAGGTGCACCCAAATTGTAACTATGCTAATTTAAGGGACACAGTTTGCAGCAATGATGGAAAACTTAATGCTGAATACTAGTTATTCCAAACGATTGCTAGTGTTTCAATGATCGAAACTAAGTCTGATAAAATTTATATTTGTTAGCTGAAATAAGCATGCTCAGTATTCCAGTTGAATGACTGGCATCCACCTTTCATATACTGAAAAGCCAGCATTAGACATTAACTGTTCAAAAAAAATACTATTAGGAATGCAAACCTCAGAGCTTCTTGCAAAGAAATATAGCATTTGAGCCTGCTAAGTTTCTGTAAACGGGCTTAGGGAGTAAAAAGGAGGCCTTCTCTCTAGGTAAATACTGTAGAGAAGTAATATAACTTATTTAGAAAACAGACAACAAACCAAGACAGCTTCTTTCACATCAGTGCAGTGACTGAATGTCAAACTAGGTACTAAGGTCACGGTGTCACATGTGAAGTGAGGATTTTGCCATCCATGCTAAGGCTTTGAGGTCTATCCCACATAGGTAAACAGCAGGCCTACTTTTAGTCTCTCATCGTTAGTGTCATTAAGCTTAACACTATCTTAAATTCTGTGCTAATGAAAATTTCTTAGAAATATTAGTATTTTAAGATGCTGTGTTGGCTTATGACAGGGTTCATGGCAGTCTGCCCAAAATATGCCACTTGGGCATATTGATTATTTTGAATTAAAGTTACTTAAGAAACAGTCAGTATAAGATGGACATTCTGACTCCTCTTTGTCCCCCTGAAAGCAGGAAATAAATCTCCCATGTGAAAGGTATCCTGCCTGCACCAGGAGAAAGGAAGAAATCCTTACTACCAGAGATAGGGAATTCAAAGACAAGAAGGCCGTGTAAGCAAACCTTTTTACTTCTTTACTAAAATACTACCCCAAGCCCAAACCACTTCATCTTGTCGGTTCTTCACAAATGTATTGTTTCTTGGTCTAAAAGGTATAAAAGCTGCCTATTTTAGTCACTTATTTGAGCATCATATTTTTATGAGCTCTGGTACAAATTTAAATTTGTTTTTCTCCTGTTAATCTGTCTTATGTCAATTTAATTATTAGACCAGCCAGAGAGCCTAGAGGGGAAGAAAGGAAAAGTCTTCCTCCCCTACATGTACGCTCATTCAATACAGTGCTTTTTAGTTTCTATGTGCAGTTCTGCTTTTCCTATGAGATTGTCAGTTTCTGGAGAGCAAAACCTGGTTAGCACAGTGATTACTATGGAGTTGGTGCTCAAAACACATCTTGAATAGAACTGAATTGTAGTCCTAATTTCAAAGTATTTTGTACCTCTGACAGTTTACTTAAAAAGCAGACAAAACACCAATTTCACATCGACCATCTCTATTGGTATGTCCAAGGCTATGAAATTTTGCCTGTCGTATTTCCCAAGATTCAATAAATCAGTTTCAAAGACATTTTAACACACTTGAGAAAAGGAACTTCTGAGTGAAAGGTCATTGCTTTCATGTTAACATTATTATTTTTCAAGACGTCATAGTCACAAAAGACTTTATATGGCTTGTCACAACTGAAGCTGAAAAATGTTATGACTGCCATTTATATTTTATTAAATAAATAGCATTACATAAATACTGTTTATATTAGCAACACAAAACTGAATTTTTAAATCACTTATAAAATTGAGGTCTTTTTCTATTTTCTTACTTTTCTAAAATGGTTTAACACTTTTAACATTTTTCTAGAATATATCAGCCACTGACTTGTACTTCAAGCTCACCCAAGGTAAAAAATTCAAATCTTCATCATTCAGCTATTATGAGAATAAATAGTTAATACCTATAACACCCTCAAGTTATTTACAGAAAGCATTTTTATACTGGTACTATTAGGTTTTTTTTGTTTGTTTGTTTGTTTTTTGCGGTACGCGGGCCTCTCACTGTTGTGGCCCCTCCCGTCGCAGAGTACAGGCTCCGGACGCGCAGGCCCAGCAGCCATGGCTCACGGGCCCAGCCGCTCCACGGCATGTGGGATCCCCCCGGACCGGGGCATGAACCCGCGTCCCCTGCATCGGCAGACGGACTCCCAACCACTGCGCCACCAGGGAAGCCCTATTAGTTTTATATGCTATTTTTAATACATTAAGAAACAATATTCAGGAAAATTTACCTCACTTCTGCTATAATAATATTTTAATTAGGAACCCCCTGTCTTGAAAGACAATTTAGGGCATCTCAAAAGATGCCCTGAAATTCTGGATAATAAAAGAATCTATTAAATATGTTCTAAAAGCAATACAACTTTAGTTTACCAAAATTACATTCAATATAATATTATGTCATATGTTGATTTAGTGTTTGCTAACAAAATATGAATAAAATGTAAAATACCTAAGGATAAAATTTATCCAGGCTAAATTCAGCTTACAATATTCTAAATAAAGAACCTGAATGATATTG
Organism: Aethalodelphis obliquidens; assembly: GCF_003676395.1. Lineage (NCBI taxonomy): Eukaryota > Metazoa > Chordata > Mammalia > Artiodactyla > Delphinidae > Aethalodelphis > Aethalodelphis obliquidens. The sequence goes on along the minus strand of NW_020837955.1, from coordinate 4,830,210 downwards.
ATTACAAATGTAGACAATTCTTTCTATACATATTTATCATTAGTACTAGATAAATTGATAAATAGTAAATGTTGAATCCCAGTAAAACAAAAACCATATCCCTAATTGTCTAAGTTCAATAATAATTGCTTGAAATATGGTTTGTACCTGTGGATGCAACAGGCAAGAGTACATCAAATGTATGTGAGGGAACAGAGTGGAACTCACACAGACTCACTGCACTGTCTTGGGAACTGGGTCATTTATAAGTGTTAAAGATTTTTCTCCCTTTAGTTCAGGGTGTTAATCAACGTCTTCTACTTACCGGAGGGTCTGCATCTTCAGCATAAACGGTTGTGATAGGTGTACCCTTGGCGGCATCTGGAGCCACTATCCCTTTGTAGATCCGTTTACTAAATACTGGAGGATAATCATTCATATCCTGTAAAACACAATTAAGAATTTAGTGCTTCTGTTGAAACCAGGTGAGGTACACAGTGACTAGACCGGCTCCATCTCTTCATATCACACAACCCGTTTGCCACTGTCAGCCTTCCATCCTCTCAATTCCATTACACTCACTTCAGAATGGCACCCCAGAGGAAATTGCCAGAGTTCCTATACAATATTAATGTGTGTGATACCTGCCCCATTCTACCAAAGGCCATTCTACTCAAGTAAAGAGTCTGTCACACACCCTGTGCTCCTCCAAATACATCTTTCAGATATTTGGAGTGATGTGTGAAGTTTTCTCTAAAGGTACTTCTAATGGTATGATGCAGTTTTGAACTTTGAAAAGTAGGAAAACATTCATAAAAGGTGCCCATCTATGAGACAGGTGTAGAAGACAGTATTTTTGTTTGTTTTGTTGTTGGTGCTTTTAAAGAAAGCTCTTTAATGTTTCTGTTGCAATTGCAAATTCTTTATATATATACTTAGCATAATAGTATGATTAGAACATTTCAAATGCAAATTGTGAAATATCCTTTTATGCCATCTTACATTTTTACAAACATAAAATGATTAAAGGATGTTTTCCCTGCACCACACTACAATAATGACACATAGGTTAGATGTTCTCAGTCAGAAAACAATTTTAATTTATTTAAAGATTTTTCAAAGTGATTTATATGCATCCTTTAAATTTTCACAATTCAATGATATAAATGCATTGCTATTATGTTTATTCATTAAATGATATTTATCAGGTTCCTCCCATTTTTATGACCCAATGCTAGGCTCTGGGGACAGTGTGGTGGCTCAAGAAAAGATGTTCCTGAATTTGCCACTTAACTGCCATTTGACAGGTAAAGTTACTGATTCTGCCGATAGTTTAGCAACGTCGCCTAAATTAATCTACTTATTTGGCAAAACCACTAATTAGTCTGGTCTCCTGAGAGCAAGACCATGTTTTTCTCAAACATTTTATCTTTGATGGAGAATTTCAAATCTTTTTTTTTCTCAAAAATAATGTTTATTAACCTGGCTGATTTATCTTTCCTAAATTTACTTTTTAAAAAAATAATCATTGCACCCTGCATTTTGGGGGGCACTTTTGGTCAAATATATTTAAGCCCCAAACTAAATTTGTTAGTTATCTTATTCTCCCTGTCATCTTTTTCTCACTTGACGTTAAAAACAAAAGAAGAAAATTATTCTACAGTCTTTGATATTTGCTCTGATACAACAATTTTTTTGCACAATGTAAATTGGAAACACACAAATTAACTGATTATAAACACCTCTTTTTGCAAAGAGGTCAGGATAATTAACTATTACAATCAAATCGAGCTTGCTTTTATGTTCACAATAGAGCTGCCTTCTGAATCGTGAATCTGAAAAACCCTGTAGATTCTAGTAAAAATTGGAGACCTTGAGCTGTAAGAAAAACTGAAAAATAAAAAACATCATTTTCTCTGTTTTGACATGTAGTATTCACAGCCTCTACATGAAAAAGACTTCCTTTATAAATGATGAGCTTTAGAATCTGAACAAGTAAATAAACCCAGGAAGCACTGGTTCTCTATAATGAGGAGAGTGGAGGGTATTGATCTTGAGGTTTCAGGCAGGAGGTGAATATATAAAACATTTGCATGCACACTTCCTCCTGCTTTCAAGAGTGCCAATTATTTTAACAAGTGAGTCTTGTAACCAAAGGGGTAGAACTCCTCTTGCACTCCTAAATTATAACTTCTGAAGCTTAGAAAAGGAGCCCAACTGTGATTTTTCTCTACATGAGTTTCCCAAATCACATAAACTCAATATATTCCTATGAATTTTCTTCTCCCGCCCCCCCAGGGGACATTAAAAATCTTAATGTAATCTTAATTCTTCAGGGAAAAAAATAATATGTGATTTCCTAGTTATGTCAATACAGCCGCTGACAGTGTTGAGTACAGTAGCCTTTTTATTTTTTGGCCGGGAAAGTAGTCACCGATCACCTTCTAACTGAACACACAGTGGACATTTTTATAATCTGGCTTCACAAACTGATTATACAGAAACCTAAATAATTGAATACCATTAAAAGACTGGTATCCCCCTTTGGTCTGCTTGCCACTGACAACGTAAAGAATAAATCAATACAGTTATTGTAGCTGTGTTTCTTCTTCTGGTACATTGTACATATTTTGAGGTTACAATCTTTCACTGTGGCTAAGCTGTGTAGCCAGTTGCACACAGTTCTTGCATGATGCATTATTTCAGATTAGAGAATTTACTGAAATGGAATGCCAAAGAGCATAATCAATACTTCATTATATTTATGCTCCAGGGATGTCTGAAGAAAACTGTACATAAATCTGCTTCTGTACAAATGCTCTACTATGCAGCAAACTAAGGATAAACTCCACTCTCCAAACGCAAGCCCTAGTCTGTTGCCAACTGTTCCACTAGAGGGCAGTATTTACAGAAAGAAAATTTCATTTTCTATTCTCTTGTTAACAATTTTATTATTAAGTTTCCTTTCTGTGGCTATACTTTTTGTTGGTCTGAACAAAAATTACTTTTCATGTTTCTAAAGAGTATTCTGAATATTACCATCTTGAACTAAGACTTGATCTTCTTAGAAAAAAAGATTGTTGTACAAGTACGCAAATTAGTTTCTATGTATCAAGCAACGAAAACTGCACCTGAAGAAAGTTATCTAAGAGGAAGAAAATATGAGTTTCATTTATTTATTTTCTAAACTAAAGTCTAAAATAATCACAGAAACCATTTCTGCTTTGACAGACCACAGAGTAGATTTAAGGAACCCTTTTTAATGAGCATACCAGGAAGACAGGAACTTGCTGGTGAATTTACAAATTAATGGCACGTTCTCTATTGAAAGCGATGAGAAATAGATGACAGAATTTTTAATTTCTGGAATCATAGGCTGAAAGCTGTTCTGGATAAGAGGATTTTTCCTGACAGAAGAGTACTAACTGGTTATATTCCGATCATCTTTCTTTAAATGATGAAAAATGATGAAACGTCAGCCCTCATCTTAAGCTCTCATGCATGCTCTGTGAGGAGACCAGATGGTGTGCGCCAGTGGGTGGAATGGCTCCTACAGTACCCTCTAGTGTTATCACTAGCCACATAGAACCGTTGGCTGCCCTGCCCTCTGAAATCCCTTAAGGCTTATGGAGCCGATGTCTCCTCTTCCTTGGCAGACGACACAGTTGATTTTTTCCTCTGCCTGTTACCAGTTCTGTTCTGCACTACCAGACACCCTCTATTTACTGTTTCAGTTGTTTTTTTTTATATTATCTACCTTCTGCTGTTTCTTCCGTCTTGGTTTCTTTACTTTCCTTTCTGTCTTTTCTGACTTCTCTACCTTCTCTTGTGATTCTGCCACATAGGGTCATAAAGGCCCTATCTCCAACCAACCAACCAATCTTTCCTTTTATGTTTTGCATGGGGCTCTCTTAAACACAAGCTACAAACTTACCTCAATGTTCTTTTTTTGTTTTTGGATCAAAACCTGCACTGGGAAGATTCTTTCTTAGCTGCCTAAATTTGTTTTCTGTTTTGGTTTGGTTTTATTTCTGAGTTTGAAGCTTTTCTGGATTCTTGGGGGATAGTATTATCCGTAATGTAAGGTAATCAATGTTACACTTTGCCACAAGTAGCAAAATGTACACTATAGTTCTCAGTATCACAAATATTGATGGAGCTCCCACTGTGCATTAGGTAGTACTTTAGGTGCTGGGGATATGGTTACCACCAAGAAAGATACAGTGCCTGCTGGTACTGAGCTTACAGTTTAGTGTGGAAAGCAAAAAATAAATAAATATTAGCAAGTGTGATGGATGTTACGAAAGAGAAAGTATAAGGATGTGATGGGAATATATAGTAAGGAGTTTAAATTTCACATAGGATGCATCTCTGTTACCTGAGCAAACTGCCTCATCACTCATGCACTCTGGCAGGTAAAACAGTCCTTCAAAATTGATGGTTAAATTAGAAGAGGTTAACATTGTGTAATGTTGACAAACCCACTAATTTAATATAAAATTCCATTCCCATCTAGTTTCTCTGAACTGGAATGGTAATATAGGGGGAAGGCAGTTGATAGGTTTTTGGATTTTTTTTCCAAGCCATGACACTGTGGTCAATTGGGAGAATATGTGCACATTCTAAGCTTGAATATTTGAGCATCAATTCAAGTAACATCACCCTATTTCAGACTTCCTCAAAAGTGCATCACAATTATATATATGTATGTGTGTATGTATATGGTTTATTTTTACTGTATATCAGACATTGTGCTAAGTGTGTTAAATTTATCATCTCAATTAATTTGCCTAAAATAGATGTTAGCTATTATTATTATTGTTCCTGTTTTTAGAATAAGGAAACTGAAGCTTAGAGAAATTAAGTTGCTCACGATTATCCAGCTAATATAGGGTAGAGCTAAGATTTAATTCTGGTATGTCGGATCCTAAAGGCATCATTCTGCTACTTGCAGGTGAGGAGGAAGGGAACTGGCAAAGTCATCATAAGATTATACATAAAATGACTTGAGTAGGATTTTCATTAAAATTCCACACATAAAATTTTAAATACCTCTTTCCAAAAATATTTTACATTTTTAAGAATTCTTCTAACTAGTTACTGCAATTTTATCTTGGCAACCTTGCAAGCTTCTAAACACTGCGTAATTCTAATCTATTTCCCTGAAGATAATTTTTATAATTATTTATGAAGCTTTTATTTTGGTAAAAAGAGACTTTCAGCAGTCGTATTTGTACATTTTAAACAACTTATTCAATATTTAACCCTACAGATAGTTATTTTCACTAAAACCTAATGAAGTTTTTTCCAAATTGCAATCTTTGGAAAATTAGTCCTATCAAAAGCTTTACAAATAAAAAGAAATTCCATGATCAATGGTGGGAAAGCACATTTTATTTTCTTGAGATTCACAACATACACTAGCATATTTAAGGCTCCTATATAAAGGCCTACGGCATAGAAATCGGTTTATTTTTATATATACCAGTGTTTCCCAAATCTTCCTGTCTATGTAATATTTTGTGTATGAGACACCCAGTACCATCTTGAGGAGCTAGTGCTCTATGAAGTATATCATGAGAGACCCTGATGATAATAATATATTGAAGGCACAAATTATTACTGTTTGGAATACTGTATGACTTTGGTGAAGTCAAGTTCTCAGAGTACATATTGAGGACACCAACATATCAAGAGTGCCCCCCAGTATGAGGCAGCCAATTCACTGGGGTAGAGATCGCAGCTATAGTCATGATAGGATTGGAAAATGGTACCAATGCTTAGCAGTAACTAGTATCAACAAGGCTTATCAGCATCTATTGTCCCCACTGGGAGAGCTGTGGTAAGGCAAGCCTGGTCTCATTTGCCTTGGCAGGCAGGGAAGAATGTGATAATCACTGAAGGGTAAAATTACTTAATTGTGTATACTCTATAAGTAAAGCATTTTCTTGGGACTCCCAGAAATCAGTGGGTGATATATGGGGAGCCATAGCAATATAAATTACTCCTGTTTGAGATATTATGTTATCTCTGGGCTTGTACATTTTTATCTGTTTCCTCTGGTTTGGTTCTTTAGTGAAAATATATTACATCTTTGTTGTAAACCTGTAGAATAGCAGAATAGGCAGATACTTTAAGAAACCATCTGAATCAGCCCTATGACACGCCCTCCTTGATGTATTCATATTCTTTAAACACGGAAGTGAATATATTAGAAAGAATAGACTCTTAAGAATCTGATAGCACAGAATAGAACAGAGGGTAATATTTGAAGGCCATAGTCCTAAATGGGTATTTTCTCCAGGTGAACCAACCTCAAGGTGAAAAGCAGCAAGTCATAAAAAATAATGATCAATCGGGAGGAGGGAGGAGGGTTAAATTAGAAGTATGGGATTAACGCACCGCTATATATAAAGTAGATAAACAGCAAGGATTTACTGTGTGGCATAGGGAACTATATTCAGTATCTTATAATGGAAAAGAGAAAAAAATATATGTATGTATAATTGACTCACTTTGCTGTACATCTAAAACTAACAATATTGTAAATCAACTATACTTTAATAAAAAAAAAATAATGATCAATCTATTAGACCATACTCCCACTAGTTGGTCCATTGAAGGTATCTTTTACTCAGTCTCCTCCCGCCAGAGCAAGGGAAGGAAAGATGCTATAAATATTGAAATGTCCAGAGTTTCTGATTTGTTTGAATCCTGGATTATCTCCTTGTCTCTCAAACCACAGCTCCTTTGATCAAATCAAAACAAGGACTCTACTAATACTGTCACCACAGAACATCAGCGGCAAATCACTGCCTGTCAGGTGTCCATAGTTTGGCAAATGCCACCTTGGTACTGGGCATTGAGTTTCTATCTATCTTCTTTCCTATACACTTTGGGGGTAGGAACATTCCTTTCCTTCGCAGAAGAAGAAACCACTCTGAAAGATGAAAATGCTAGCTCTATCTTCCAAGACTCACTGTATTTCCTAATAACCTCAGCCCTTCTAGATGGTCTTTCATTTCTCGTCCCTCCATCTATCCCTGCCTACTCCCATACCTGCACCCTCTTTTACAGGTAAACACAACCAGGGGTGAATTCAGTCTCCTTCCTTCACAGAAGCATCTCCCTCACTCTCTCTCCTACTCGCATGCAGCCATTCTATCTAAAATTACAATCAGCAAATGACTTAAGTCATCTGTTTATCTTGGACAAGTTCTTTACATTCCTTTTAATGCTACCCAGAATTATATACACATTTAAATATTTCAACCTTTCTGGCTTATATTCAGCTTTTGGCTTACTATAGAAAACAGATCTTCTCTTTCCGTGTATGTTCTATATTATATTATCATAACTCAGTTTGTAAGGGCAGATTTTTCTTTGGATTTTATGTGTAAAACTATTTAGAATTTTATTTCATTTTCCAGAGGTTTACCCATATCATGTAATTTACTATTATCACAGATTCAATTCTTATAGATATTTAATAAATATACAATGAAAAAGGCCTTGTCTTATAAATGTTCTGCAAAACCTTTGCAACAAAGTACATATTACTTGTACGATCATGATTAGTTTTGTTTTGGATCCTTGAAATTTGACACCAAGAAAGCCTTTTGCAGGTGTCTGTGATAAAATTCCATTTTCCTTCTACTGTGAAAATATTTTTCCTTTGAAATAAATATTATTTCAATTATTTCAAATACTTCAATTTCCCCATTATCACTTCAATTTTAAAAAAGTTTGATGGACTAGATAGGAAGTACCTGATCTTTCTTTTTTTCCTTCTTTACAAAAGAAATTATCTTTCTGCTCATTTTCAAAGAGAGATCTACAAGATGCTTTCCCCTTGGTGACTGTTTTGGGTAGAAATATCTCTTGGCAAATCCTATGCAATTATGTTATCAGTAAAACAGCTTGTCAGTACTGCAAGTAAACAGACCAACAGCAGAAAATTTGCAAGCTTGGGAAAGATTTACATTTGTAGAGAAATGAGAATTGTATTCCACTCTTCTCTTCAAAACAAACAAATATGATATTTTTATGGGCCCCAAAAGTATACAATACAGTTTTAAAATTCTCTTTGTGATAATCTTATCCTGAGTGATCAGGAGAAAGGAAAGGAAGTGTCAGCCTGCATTTGGAGAAATGTTCACCAAATTTTATTATGCTTAAATAACCTTGAAAAAGAAAACAAAGTGGCACTGAAAAATGTCTAGAATTAAATATTAAGTTTTGTTTTAAATGTACAATAATCCAGAAATAACTTTGTATAGGTCAGGAACCCTTGACCAATGAAATAGTTTGACTTCTCTAAATAAGACAGAGAAACTGAGACAATAAAAATTAGATCAACACTCTTTTTTCTAAAAAAAGAAGGAGCCCATCAATGAGCAACATTTCGCACAAGCTGATGTAGAATCCTTGAGTGAATCCCCTGTATTAAAATAAAGGGGTGGTTAGGGAATGTAGAAGGCATTTTAAGAGACTTAAGTCCCAGATAGAGAATGAATCTTATTTAGTGCACATCCTGCTTGTTCAGATGATAGTTTGGGACTCAGTTTGACACCAATGACTTCTTCCATCAAAAAAAAAAAAAAAAAAAAAAACCAAACACATAAGTCTAAACTGAAATTAGAGCAGCCAAGCTAGAGTCTATGAGGGATTATAACTCTCCATTATCAACCACATCTATCCTGAGAGAGAAGGCTACATACCACTTGAGCATCCATCTTTGAATCTGGGAATTATAGGGTGAAGTTCCTTAGTAGCAAATCTTTTCTTCACTTATTGCCCAGAACAGCCAATAGATGGACCATTTTTTCTATTTAAAATGTTTTTAGTGTTCAACACCATCAAAGCATATGGGTAGGCAAAACCAGGTAGATGGTTCAGAAGCCATTTTGCTCATTTAGTTCATTTAGGTCAGTCTCATCTTTTAGTCTTTTTCATGTCTTTACCTATCATGGCATCTTCATAACCACCAATATTATCATGTTCCTAAAAGTTTTGTAAGCAGATTTCTAAATTTCTAAATGTCATATCATAATACTGTGGCAAAATAATATTTCTAAATATGCACTGAAGCCCCTCAGGCCCTCGATGATTTTGTATTGTTCCTTGATCCTTCCCTAGACTACTAGAGCACTGAAAATCAATGTCTCAGGAAAGAGAGACACAAATAGAAAAGCAGCTTACCCCAGAAAAGATTTTGATAGTTCACATTGCTATTCCCAAAGAGAACTTAATGCTGAATAAAATTTTAAGTCCCTGAAATGATACATTTACAACTCCCTGAAACAGATAAAATTCTTAGGATAGAGAAACACAAAATGGAAGGAGTAGATACAGAACCATTGTGGACCCCAGAGAAAGAAGGAATGCAGACCCTAATAAAATACTCCAGATAGCTTTAGGGCATCTGAGAATGGAAAGGACTTGTGTTCCCCTTTCCAATGTATTGGGGTTGGCCAAAAAGTTCGTTCAGTTTTTTCCATAAGGTGACTCTAGTAGCTAACTTCATTCGAAAAAATTGTTAGAATGTATTGTGACAGCTGCCATATCAGCGTGCGTTTAAAAAAAAAAAAACATCAAAACGTGAATTTTTGTGTAGCCATTGTAATATTGAAGATGGAAGAAAAAAGCAACATTTTTGGCATATTATGCTTTATTATTTCAAGAAAGATAAAAATGCAACTGAAACGCAAAAAAAAAGAGATTTGTGCAGTGTATGGAGAAGGTTCTGTGACCGATCAAACATGTCAAAAGTGGTCTGTGAAGTTTCGTGCTGGAGATTTCTCACTGGACGATGCTCCACGGTCAGGTAGACCAGTTGAAGTAGACAGCAATCAAATTGAGGCATTAATTGAACGTTATACCACGCAGGACAGCCGACATACTCAAAATATCCAAATCAAGTGTTGGAAAATCATTTACACCAGCTTGGTTATGTTGATCACTTTGATGTTTGGGTTCCACATAAGAGAAAAAACCTTCTTGACCATATTTCCGCATAGGATTCGCTTCTTAAATGTAACAAAAATGTTCTGTTTTTAAAACAAATTGTGATGGGCGATGAAAAGGCGCTACTGTACAATAATGTGGAACGGAAGAGATCATGGGGCAAGTGACATGAACCACCACCAACCACACCAAAGGCTCATTTTCATCCAAAGAAGGTGAGGTTGTGTATACGGTGGGATTGGAAGGGAGTCATCTATTACGAGCTCCTTCTGGAAAACCAAACAATTAATTCCAACAAGTGCTGCTCCCAGTGAGACCAATTGAAAGCAACACCTGTTACCATCAGGTAATGCAAGACCACATGTTTCTTTGATGACCAGGCAAAAACTGTTACAGCTTGGCTGGGAAGTTGTGATTCATCCGCCCTAATTCACCAGACGTTGCACCTACAGATTTCAATTTATTTTGGTATTTAAAAAATTCTCTTAATGGAAAAAATTTCAATTCCCTGGAAGACTGTAAAAGGCACCTGGAACAGTTCTTTGATCAAAAAGATAAAATGTTTTGCGAAGGTGGAATTATGAAGTTGCCTGAAAAATGGCAGAAGGTAATGGAGTAAAACGGTGAACACATTGTTCAATAAAGTTCTTGGTGAAAATGAAAAATGTGTCTTTTATTTTTCCTTAAAAACTGAAGGAACTTTTTGGCCAACCCAATAGTTTAGAGAAGACAGCAGGACTCCAGGGAAGAAGTGACATCATGTGTGTACCAGCAGATAAGCCTAATTCAAGTGTAAAGTAAAGGCAATGGAATAATCCCCACATCCCACTCTGACTGCAGGATTATCTTAACAACAACAGCAAAACACACAAGAAAATCCACACTCAAAGATCTTACAGTCAAGAGCATTAGAGCATTTACCTATATGATAAACATAGTTATGCTAATCATATACTGGTGAAATCTTTAACAATCTTCTATGTTTTCATATCAATATTTTATTGTCTAAGAAAACCAACTGCATACCTTATTTATCAGGTAAACAATCAAACAAAAATGCAACACAAGTGATGATTTCTTGTACCATCATTTATACCTGGCAGTGCCCTTTAAGAATGAACATTGTACAAAAGCTGCCTATGACCTTCTGTGCCTTATAACCTGTGTACATACAGCCCTCTATGGAAAGCTGCTTTCAAGAACTGAAGTCATTCCCAGAACTTTCCACATGCTTTAGGTAGCCAACTAGAACCAGATGGTGTAAAGTCCTGAGTAATTTATCATAGGTGAATTCTGCTAAACAATTTACCTCAAACACATTACAGATTGTAATTCTAGGCATCTCAAGCGGCAAACTTTAAATGAACATAGGTTCCTATGGTTTTCTGAATGATCTCCAGAATCAGACAACCTAACAGAACTGGTGAGTCAAATAACTTGATCCCATTCAGTTAGGATACATTTCTAGTGATGTAAGGTGACTGCAAGAAGTACAAATAGTCCCTCTGTATAGCAGACCAATGTGTGGTTGCCAAATTTGTATTGCAGTTCTACCATCTATAACTAAATATTAATTCAAAATTTACACATACTTCCATGTTTTCTTCTAATTTCATAGATTTTATTTTTTTAACATGGAAACCTGGTCTCAGTGGTTACCTGGCAAAATCTGAGTCATAATCATAAATCATATATTTTTTGTAGAACATATACATTTGTGAACATAATATGAATTAAAATATCTATATTAAAGTGAACTTAAATTGCTTACCCAATTAATCTTATTCATGTATTTCATTCATGGACTTATTGAAACTTTCTATAAGCTTCCTTGTAAAGTCTTCATTTATCATATAGATCTTCTGTATCCTTGTCACTCTCCCTTTTTCCTTTTCCTTCTCTCCTCTCTCACTCTTTTGCTCTCACTCTGTGTGAATCTGTTTCTTTCTGACTAGCTCTGTCTTTTTAACCATTCAAACTCCAGTCGGGTACCAGAGAAAACATGTTAAGAGGGTAGTTTCAAATTTGTACTTTCTTCCCCTGACCAAAAGTCATACAAAACATGTTTATGAAAGCACTTTTATTTTATGTCACCAAAGAAATAAAGGTCATCTGAAGTCATTTTTTAGTACTAAACACCTTTAATAAAGCAGCTCGAGGATCATCTGTATGTGTATATTTGTAACTGAAGTATATTTTTCAACATCTGATACTCACACAACCTGTGTAAGAATCATCTGTGTACTTTTCTAATATACTGATGTCTCAGATGCTCCTGTGAGAAAGGTGCCCCTTTGGGAAGGAGCAGAAGGATCTGAAAGTTTGGTATGCAGCTCAGACGACCTTTATATACACTAACATGTGAGAACTGATGAATCTTTCCTCATGTCTTCTTTTAAATACACAGCTTAACAACCACAAGAAACCCTAAAGGTGGAAGACGACATGCTTTTCTAGGCAATCAACTGGTGCAGGGTATTTTATTAAGCTAGAAGGCAAATCTAGAGAGGTTGAGAGAGTCCCCAAGGTCACAGAACTTGAAAATGGTTGAGCAAGAAATTAACCCCAATTCCATCTGATTCCAAAGCTTGTTTCATTCCAGAATCTTGAGTTCCAACTAAACTAAACTAACTAGTTCTTGGGGGCTTAGAACTCTTAAACTTTCAGAATCCTCTTATGTTTTTTTTTAATTTGTATTTTTTTAAGTTGAAGGATTTGGACGAAGTTATTATCCCTGGTGCTGTGGAATCTGGACTAAAGTGTAGTCTAGAGAAATTATGACTTGATTGAAGTCACAGAGCTAATGGTGGACCCAGGGAGACACAGTGTTTGAACTCTTATTTAGTGGTTCTTTCAAATTTATTTTTTATAAGTTAAATAATATAGTTATTTCTCAAGTCTTTGTAAATACTGTACATTCAAAATTTTATGTTCTGGCTCTGGTACCACATATAATTATGAATCCTGCCCCCAGATATTATACTATAGTGTGGATTTAAAAGAAAAACAAAAACAGGAACTACATGTAGAGAGTACAAAGTAGGCAACCAGAAGTCATCTATATTCCTTACCTTTACTATCACTGTGACAGTAGCAATACCAGGTGGCATTGTTCCATAAATATCAAAGGCCTCCACTAGAAAAGTGATACTTGCTTCCTGGTCTGGAAATGCCTCATAGTCCAAACTCCTTAAAAGGGAGAGTTCTCCTGTAAATGGATGTAGTGCAAAAATGTGCTTCACTTCCGGACTTCTTATCCGATAAGATACATTAGCTCCAAGGTCAGCATCTGTGGCCTGTAACAAATTAAGAAGAAGAATGGTTATATCACTGCCATTGCCAAAATAAAGAAATGCAGGACTGATGGAAGTCATGTGTCAGTACCTAGAACAGCATGAAATGAATGATGATCAAAAGGCATGTTTCAGAGAGAAACATTTTTTAAAGTAATTTACCAGATAGAGGGAGAGGGAGAGAAAGAAAGAGAACAAGTCAGAGACAGAGACCCATGAGGTTTTGTCATTGTTGATCTTGTTACTGTATCTATTTTATTTGAAAAAATCACTAATTAAAAGGATCATACCACAGTAAAGAAATAAATATTGTCATAAATGATTGCTGCTTATTTCCTAACGATTGTATAACCATGAAAAATAATACCTTAAATAAAAATAAGTATTAGTGTGTGCTTTCCATAAACATAACAGGTTATTAAAGGGCTATATGAAAACGTAAATATATCTTCTCACAAAGATCCTATAATACATTTCTAGAGATCACTCTATTATACCTCCCTTCTTTTAACTAATACTTATTGAGTGTGCACAAGGTGCTATAGAGATGCACAAGATGAATACAAACAAGATACCTACCCTCCAGATTACTGTCTCAAAGAAGAAATAAGACAGAAATACCAAAATAAAAGGGATACATGGATGGACCTAGAGATTGTCATACTGAATAAAGTAAATCAGAGAGAGAAAGACAAGTATCATATGATATCACTATGTGGAATCTAAAAAAATGGTACAAATGAACTTATTTACAAAACAGAAATAGAGTCACAGATGTAGAAAACAAACTTATGGTTACCAGGGGGAAAGGTTGGGGAGGGATACATTGGGAGATTGGGATTGACATATACACACTACTATATATAAAATAGATAACTAATAAGGACCTACTGTACAGCACAGGTCTCTACTCAATACTCTGTAATGGCCTTTATGGGAAAAGAATCTAAAAAAGAGTGGATATATGTATATGTATAACTGATTCTCTTTGCCGTACACCAGAATCTAACAGAACATTGTAAATCAACTATACTCTAATAAATTTTTTTTTTAATTCCCATTTCCAAAAATAAAATCATTAAAGCGAAACATTAAAGCGAAACAAAAAACAGCTGAAAAAACAGGTTTCAATAGGAAGTCTTATAGATGACTCTTTCATTCAGTAGTAGAGACTGGCAAAGGCAACTCTGGCAGAGGAAATGGAATGGAGCAAGGACAGAGTGGGGAAGGTCAGGGTGTGTTAAAAAATGCATGCAGTAAAGCAAGCATCTTTGTGAATGTCAGTCTTGGCCCCCTCCAAACAGTTATCAACATCACAATGGGAAAGATACTGTTAAAGCACAGATTTTATGATGTCACCTTCCTGCCTAAAAATTCTTCTTGTTTTCCATTTCATTTTGGATCAACTCCAATCTCCTTAACATGGTGAGAAGGACACATATATTTTCCAGCCCTTTAGCTCCTCACTCTTCTCTCCTCCAGGATTTTGAGCAGGTTCTTCCACTGCCTTGAATATTCTTTCTTCCCCCTTGAATGCCTCTTATTTGCCCCTCAGTTCACAATTTAGAAATAAACTTTCTCCAGGAAACATTCTCTTTGTTCTCAAGATTAGGTTAAAGAGCCCCACCTGTGATCTCCCAGGTTCCTTGCATTGAGGACCTCTATATTAATTACCAGTTACTTGTCTGTTTGCTACACCAGACTGAAAATTCAATGAAGGCAGGAAACCTGTCTTGTTCATGTTTGAATCCCCAGAGTCTAGCAGAGGACTTGGCATGCAGTAAGCACTGAAAATATGCTTATTGAATAAAGGAATGAGTGAATGAATAGATGAATAGAAGAATAAATGGAGAAAGAATGGCTCTCTCCTTGGCCAGCATCTGCCTTTTTTAGATGTATTAATGTTTGCTGACTAAGTAAACACATATTGAGTTGAATTATGGAAGAAACACAAGTTCTTGAAATGCATGCTAACAAAATTCAAGTTGTAGACTGCAGGTTGAGAAAGGACTATATTTTTTTCTTACAAAATACACTTCATAGACCACCTATGTCAGAATTAAAGAGGTTGTGCTTAAAATGCAGATCTCTAGGCCAATCTAACCTACTGAATCAGAATGTCCAGAGTTTCTGGTAATAATTTATTTGAGGACTGAAAAAAAGAGGCTTAGCTATGAAGACACTAATAAAAAGGAGAGTTAGACTTCTGGAAGGATGCCAGTTGTGTACGGAAAGTGAAAAAGATATTACAAAATAATAGGTACAGCAATATCCCATTTCTGTAAAATATGAGGCAATTCTGTACATGTATATATGCGTATGAATGTATATATATATATATGTACACACTTGCATACATGTGTATTTATATATATATGTAAATAGTTATTTGATATTTGTGTGAGCACAAACATAAATGTAACAGAATACACATAAAATTTAATACCGAGTAACTTTGGAGGTACAAGGTGAGAGTCTATTAAGTTTTTTTTTAAATAGTCTCATATTGTCAACTGTTGCAATAAACATTTAGCATTACTTTTGTAAATTAAAAAGAAATCTGTTAAGAAGTGTTATTCAATTTCTCACAAAGGCAACTTTTCTCCCTTTAAATTTTGGTATATGTCTAAAATAGGGTTGTTAGATAAAGCACAATATGTAATATTTGAGTAATATTTGTAATATTTGAATGCTTATATTCAAATTTACTCGCTTATCTGAAATTGAAATTTAACTGCATATGCTTTTTTTTTTCTTTTAAATTTACTAAGTCTGGCAGCCCTAACATGAATGTCAAATCTTATACAGAATTCATGAAATAATTGCTTCTTCCACACACCTCTACTTGAAGGAAACTGGTCCCGGCTGGCAGATTCTCTTCAACGACGACAGTATATGTTGAATTGGTGAACACAGGACTATTATCATCAATATCCAAAACCCTGATGGCCACTGTTAGAGTTGAATAACGAGGGTGTACCGCTCCATCAGTTGCCACAACAACAAGTTCATAGTAGTCCCTGACTTCTCTGTTAAGCTTCACTGATGTGTAAATGCTCCCATTGGATGTGATATGAAAAAGATTATTGAAGTTACCCAAACTGTAGTGTACTTGGCCATTTATTCCAGCATCAGCATCTGTTGCCTAAATAAAATTAAAAACAAAGGAATTCACATAGTACTCTTTGTTATGATTTTTTCACATTACATTTTGTTATGTTGCCCTGCCAGAAGGGGATAGTTAAAGAATTATGGCATATTTCTAAGCAAATATTTTTTTTCTCTAGGGAGAAAATTTAAAAGATAATGACAATGTAGTACAAAAGTCTAGAACATGAAAAGAAATATACTATAGTTTAATTGATGTTCTTCATTCAAAATGAACATAACATAATTTGATACCAGTAGAAATAACAATATTATATTATGACAGAAAATTCACATTTCAAAAATACTGAATTTTTCCTGTATTATCATTTCTTTAATAGATTTTGAATTCTAAAATTTAAAAAAACACATTTAGGTTTTAATTAAACATAACTGACAACTTAAGATTTTACAGCTTTTTAAATTCAAGCACTATATGTGTGTATGTGTGTGTGTGTGTGTGTGTATAAGCACCATATATATATAACTGCATTTAATCTGCCTGATATTCTTATGAATAAATATCATTGGTCCCATTCTACAAATAAGAAAGCTGTGGCTTATGTACTTTAATTATCTTGCTTAGGGTTACACAAGAAATAAATACCTCAGTGCCCCAGTTCTTAGTATAATGTCTTGCATATAAAACTACTTAATAAATAAATATTTGTGGAATTAATGAATGTTAGAATAAATTAATGCAAGGAACTGAGATTTAAAACTAAACATGTTCCAAAACCCAAATAGAAGTGAAAGTATAGTAACTGTAAAGCAACTGCAAAGGGCTCTTCTTTAATATTAGAATACAATCTCCAAATGATAACAGAATTGTTGATGCTATAATAAACCTATTGTAACTGAAAATTTTATGTAATATTAAATCACTTTGCATCAAATAAAATGGGTAAATTTTGAGTGACTATTCTTCTGATGGAGTGTTATGAGAATTAGAGTGTTATGAGAATTAAAATAATCTAAAAATCAATTAATTGGAATATAAATTATGATATTTCATTATCAAATACTGTACATTTTGTGCTAAACAGTTCTATGTTATTGTTTCTCAAAGAAATTGGAATGAATCTTAGCATCTATAAAATATTACATAATTATGCCCCAAACTTCACTAGGGAAAGGAAGGAAAACAAGACACTTGGCTGCATTATGAGCCAGGGACACAATAATCACTTAATATCTACAAAGCCTGGGATGCAATATAATGTATTTTGAACAGCACATGAGCAGATGTATATCCACCTTTACAAACACTGGGGAAGCATGTGGGGTGGGTTTGCTGAACACTTGTGCCTTGTTTGAAACGATAAAGCCCAAGATGTCCATAACTGCGCTCCTTCTGACTGTCATAATGCCAGACATTCCAGCAGGATTTGTCCCTTTTATTCATCAAAACACAAATGCCCCTGGGAGGGCATTACCTCTGGAGTTTTAAGCCTGAGAAAAGATAGAAGAGTAATTGCAGGAATGTCTGAAGAGGACAAAAATACTGTAAAAGAGTTGAAGAGTTTCCATAGACATATTTTCTTCTACTTTTACATTTTTCCTAGAATTTGTCTTACAGATTATTGACATATTAGTCAAGCTGGTCATCTTAGTGGAAAAAGCAAACAACAATACTGCCACATCCCTTACAAAAAAAAACAACCAATCAAACAAAAAGTGTTATTTTTTGTCTTAAATCACTGCTCAAGTAAATAGAAAAACACAAACCAATAATGTAAGTACGTTCTATTTCATTAAACCAACACTCTTAAAAGTTTCAGGGACATTTTCTGTCTGTGGGTATTTTTATGTAATCCATAATTTAAATGATTCTTGCTCAAGATATATTCTTATTTATCCCCATATTGGAAGATTTATTATGATAGAATGATTTAATTTGATTAATATGGCTGTGTATGTATATGTGTGGGGTGGAGGGGGATGTTAGGTATGTATTGTACTATGTATGTCCAGCTACTTAACTAATATCTCTACTAGGACACTTTATGCGTATTATATGAGTTTTCTATTGTTGCCATAACAAATTACCACAAATTTAGTTGTTTACACATTGCAAGTTTATTATTTTATAGTTCTATAAATCAGAAGTTCAACATGGGTCTCACCTGGCTAAAACCAAGGTATGCATAGGTCTGTATTCCTTTCTGGAGGCTGTAGGAAAAGATCCATTTCTTTGCTCATTCCAGTTATTGACAGAATACAGTTCCTTGAAGTTAGGATTGAGATCCCCACTCCCTTTTTACTTGTCATGTAAGGACAATTCCCAACTTCTAAAGGCCACCCACATACCTTTTCTCTTGGCTCATAGAACACTTCTTCCATCTTCAAAGCTAGCAATGGTGGGTCAAGTCCCTCTCACGTTTTTTGAATCTCTCCTTCTTCTATCTCATCTCTCTGATCCACTCTTCTATCATCCTCTTCCACTATTAAGGGCTTAGATGGCTACAATGGGCCCGCCTGGACAATCCAGGGTAATCCTCCCATTTCAAGGTTTTTAACCTTATCACATCTACAAAGTTAATTTTGTTATGTAAGGTAACATAGTCACACATGGGATGTATCTGGGGGATCATAATTCTGTCTACCATAGAATGAGAAGCTTAACATGTTTCTAATTGAACTTTTGATTATTTCTATGTCCAAATCTTTGTCATCTCCAATTCCCCTACTTCACTAAATGGTTCTTCCACTGACCAACAGATTACATAAGAAATAAAGAAGATGTTCCTGAGATCTACTTCTTCTACCTTCTCAATTATTTATTTATTCAATAATTTCAGAAAAGCTTATTTTAAAGCTTTTCTGAAATTCAGTAATTTCAGAAAAGCTTATTTTATACTATGTATGAGGCTCAGCTCCAAGCTGTGAGATACATTGGTATATTAGGTAACAAGGTCCAAGATATGGCATTTACAGAAAAATCCCTATTCCATTTATAATACATTGTTTCCAATGTATGCAATATCTCAATCCTAACCACCTTGGCCCAAGCCACCACCAACTGTGGCTTAGATTGCTAGATTATGTCTTTATTGTCTTTTCAGTTATTTCCTTTCAGAGAGATCTTTTATAATAGATAAATGACATCATTCCTCTTAATATCCTCCAGGGATTTCCACTGCCTTCAGCACCATTCAAATGTTTACCATAACCAAGAGTTCTCCTACTAAATATTACTTTCACTGTGTTCTGGAATAATGCAAATCTCTCCAACCTCCAAATTTCTCCAAAGCCTCTGCCTAAAGGGCTTCCACTATTATTCGCTAGGCTAATACCCATTCATCTTTCAAATGTCCATTTAAACATCACTTCCTCAAATGATTCCTCAAATCACTCCTGAAATGTAAATGAGACCCTCCTGTTATACATGGCAAGAACTCCATATACGTATAATTTACATCACTTTTACTAGATTTAAATTATAGATTTATTAATGTGATTATTTGTTTAACACTTGTCTCCCTTCTTACAAGTGGGAAGGCTGTGATCATCTTGGCGGAACTACTGAATCCAGGTCTATACGGAAAAATATCATTTTTATAAAGTAAAAAGTAGTATTCTGTTATGACCTAGATAAGAGCATGATAATAAGTAAATATCTTTGCATTTTTAATGTTTTGTAGAGTGACAAACAGGGACTATGTAGGTTAAGATAGCGAATGACCTTGATATATAAAAAGAAATTGCTACCTTATAGAAGTGCTGTTTAGTTTCAGTGTTTCCACTATATATATTTTTTGATATCATTAACTTTGGTATGTCACTTGTTCCCTCTAGGTCTCAGGTATCTCAACTATAAAATAAAAGATGTGAAGTGGAACAGCAGTTTTGAATCTCTTTTGCTACCATTATACATGTCTGAGATGAAATTCACAAACATGGCACAGATCATCAATTATAACAAGAATAAGAAGATAGCTGTTGCATAATTCTCTGTAATCTAGTTGCAAAGCCATTATTCTGTTCCACTGAATAAAATATATAAAAATTTAAGTGAATCAGCATTGTTATAGATGATATAAGCCAATAACTAGTATTAGAACAATGCAAATGTAGTACCTACATCAGTAACAAATGACTTGGAAAAGACCTCACGTTTGATCAGAACAACCCATGTTTGCAAACTACTGGGCTAGAGGATTGTTAAAGGAAACTTGCTCTAACAGGACTTTAAGATATAAAAACAAACTTAATTTCAGAATGAACCACCTACAGTGCTTGCATCATGTTGGTATTTCCCAAATTGCTGCACTAATCATGTTTTCCCTTGTGAACTTCCCAGTACACAGTAGCTCAGAGAAGTGTTGCATTAAAAGATCCTCTTTCACTGAGGATTGTTGAATGGAAACTTCCCCTCTCCAGGCTTCAACTTGCCAAGAGGAAGGACATTTTAGCAAGAAAACTGCTCTCTCTGCTCCCTCCCTCACTCATGAGTGGTGAATTTGATGGAAAGAATTGGGTTAACACACTGCCTCCTTTAACATCTGATGTTTATAAGGATGTCAAATGATTTGCTGGTTTTGCTATATGAGCGCTTTCCCTATGAATAAGACCTACAATTTCAGTTCTGCCTGAGGCTGTGTAGGTAAGTTTAGTCATGGGGTAGCATTTACCAACCCATTTGGCTCTCATTACTAAACCTCCTTCCTTTCAATATCAGTTTCACCTATCTGCCAGAATTTCATGTCTCTCACTGAATTGGTTGGAACCTGGGCAAGGTATAGGATGTTGGTTACTGAGAGTCCCAAACCCCAGGGGTGTTTATATCACAGTTTCCAAACAAATTTAGTCATAGACTCTTTTTCATTGTTGTTTGTTTAGCAAAATATTTACTAATATCTTGAGGGACATACATTTTTTTAAATACTGTTATAATTCAATGAGCAACACTGGGAATAAGGCCTTCTTTTAATAATCTGTCCATGATATTTTCACACAATATTTCCACTTGATACTTTTTGTTCCCCATGACCCATCACTTGAAACTAACTACCTTAAGTTAATAGAATCAATGGTGCCTACTCTCAAACATGTCAGGGTCCTTAACAGAGTCTACAGTAAAATAATAAATGGCAGAGAAAAGATAATCAGAAAAATATATGCTTTCAAAAGGTCCAATGAGAAATTTTTTTTAACAATGGCTTAAATTGATAAAAAAGGCCATGGAGGGAGAAGTAAACACTGAATTTTAGTCATGGTTTTGATAAACTAACTTTAGGTGCTACATTTCATGGAATGTTAATTAACGTCTCTTATGATGCCAGGAAAAAGTGAGGGGAGACGGAGAGAGAAGGGGAGGTCTCTGTTCAAATAAATAAATTTGGGAAATTGGGATTAAAGAAAATTTAAAAGTTTTCATTACTTCAGAACTTTTCAAGTGTCATTAATATTTTAATGAGCAAGGCAAAGTTCTCAAGGGGAGTAATGTATGCACCAGATTTAAAAACCCTGAGTAATAGAAATCCTTTCAAATGAACTATAGACAGAAGTCCAAATTCCTATGCATGAATTAATTCCAACCTACATTTTCAGCATTCTCTTACTATTCACTGTCCTGTATAAACACTCTGCTCAAGTCTAATCAATTTTCTTCATTTCCTTAGGACTCAGCATACACTTTTTGACATTTTCTTCAAGGCTTGCATTGATGATTCCTTATTCACCTCTGAAATTCCAATCCTTCATCCAGTCTTCAAATCCCAACCCCCAATTCAATCTCTCCTAGGAAAATGTCTAGCATTTAGAGATAGATCATTTTATAGATTAGAATTTTTACAAATGCTTTGTAACATTACTTTTTTTTTTTGGCTGCACCACACGGCGTGTGGGATCTTCCCTGCCCAGGGATCCTGTGCCCCCTACACTGGAAGCATGGAGTCTTAACCACCGGACCACCAGGGAAGCCCACATTACTTTTTATTTACACCTTTTCCCCACAGCTATAAGTCCTCTGAGAATAGAAGCATATCTCATAACTCTTCATTTATTGAATTTTTCAAATATACAGCAATCTTTATCTTACAGTGGGATAATTTGTTGAGAGAAAATATCCAAACACATATTCAACAAGGGGACTAAAAATAAATATTAGATGGGGCATTTTTATTAATAGGGTTTCATAATTTTAAGTCAGCTTAAGTATAAAGTGTAAATAATATATTGAAAGTCAAGTACACACACACACACACACACACACACACACACACACATATGTTTTGACCTGATTAACTACAACTTAATTCACTGACTGTCTAGCCTCCATGAAAGGAGGTATATTTGATGCTCATGGAATAAAAGACTAACATTCTATAAGAAAGTGCTCTAAAAAATTTAAGGTAACTCAGACACACATCTAATAGAGACAAAGGAACTAGAATGTTTGTAAAATACAGGATTATTTGCTTCCTTTTCTGTGTCCTAATTAATTGAGGAACATAAATAAGGTCATGTAAGTTAAGTGATATGGGCTGGCTAAACAAGGTAGTTTCATTTACTTAGTATCATAGATGAGTATGTACATGTTAGAAAAGATAACCAAACATAAAATCCCTTATTATCAGCAATACTGTCAAGAAGTTTGCACTGATGTTTAATATCTAACCAAGGAGCTCAGTGTGTGATGCTGTAATGAAAACATTTCTCTTCCTAGAAATCAATTAAAAGTTAATTAAAATTGTTAATAAGAAAAATCACACATCTCTTCTCCCTTTGTACTACATCAAAGCAAAAAACAGTAATAGCTGCAACTTTATAATCATCTGTCCATGGTTAACACATTTTGTAATATACACCTTACCAGGGGGCCTGACTTGTGGCTACTTATTTGTGAATGAGTATTGTTGGGAAACTGGCTAATAGTCTGTAGTCAAATAAAATCCTCACTGGACAAAACTTTTGAATATTTGCTAGAAAAACTTCTGGAAAATCTTCATCACTAAAATCAAAGTTAGAATACATTACAGACAACCAAATAATTATTACTTAATAAAGACAACAGATCATGTATAAGGGCATTTATTGACTATTCCTTGAGCACCATTTTATAGCATATCATTTGAAAAGGAAGCAGGGAAAAATATTTCTTACACATTATATTTACCCCTTTTGTTCCCTCGTTAATTTTTAGAGTGGTCTACTATACATGCTTTCCCATCAATAAATGTGAAAGCCCATTACTGGGATACCTACATTGGGAGTTACAAATTCTATAGAGATTGAAAAGTATGTCTTTATGGGTGGAATATACTGGGATAAGACCTCAAAGGAGAGTCTGATGTCTGCACCCCTTCCGTTGAGAAGTCTCTGGGTAAATTACTTATTATTTTTTCAATGATTAATTCTAATTTAAAATGTTTTATACTCATATCCATTCAGATTATTTAGATATAAAATAATTTCTGTTTATTCTCACAAAAATCAGTTTTATGCAAAGAACTTTGAGGACAAACAGAAAGTATAGCTATTAGAAAGGTGTGAACTACCATGTAGCACCTAATTAGCCCAGTGTGAAGCTGAGAGGGAGCTTAGCTCCCTTACTTTTTGCTTTTCCTTCACAGCAATTTTTGAGGCTGTGCACTCCTTTCTCACCTTGAAGCAGGAACCTTAAAAGGTGTTGAGCAGGGAGGTCAGAAGGAGAAGTTGGGAAGTGCATCCTTAATGACATTACTAGTAGAAGTACATTTTTAAAATTACCTGCCAACTTCAAAATGGCATAAAATAGTTGTCATCTTTATTTCTTTAAAGAAGCTGAGCTATTTCAAGGGCTGTGATTATCAGTGTAAAATGGGAGAAGCAATTTAGTGACTCATCATGCTGGTAAATGTTTCCTCTCTCCACACCTATTCATTATTGAACAATGGCAAACAGACTTACTGGCTAGAAGGTAACAAGTGTACTTGAGTTCAAATCACTAAAAACATAATGAGAGTAAATAGTTTTTTTTTATCAAGTATTGGAACTCTCAAATATTTAATCCCTAGGAATCTAGAAAACCCATATATAAATTAGAGATTCCTTAAGGGCTTAAGCTCTAGGTTAAAAGACCAGCTCTTTCCCATACTAACTCTATGGCCTTGGGTGAGTCAGTCACTCTAAGCGTCCATCCTTCATTTGTAAAATGATGATGATAGTAAGTATTTACCTCACTACCTACTATGAGGATTGAACACACTTAGCAGCATGCTTAGAGCATATTAAGTAATCAATTAAAAATTAGGTAAGTTTATTGTTATTGAGGTTTTCAACATCTACTTAGAAACTATTTAAAAAAGCTCAATTCTGTCCTAAAGTTCTTAAAAATATTTTTGTGAAGAATAAATCAGTCTATTTTTATTTGGTTTATTTATACACTTCATTTTCCTTAGGATCACATTTAACCTGGTATAGTGAGTCCATTAGGTTCCATTAACTTTGTTTTTATCAAGATGTTCTGAGAATTTGGGTGTCTGTTTTAATTAATGAATTCATATGTGAAAGATCATAAAACCTGTTCATATGTGGTTTTAGTGTAACAAATAAAAATATAAGGAAAACTTGTATGAGCAGATGATATGTAACAAAAAGGAAAGAGCACTTCAGTTATTACAAGAAACAATAATGAAGATTTAAGGTCCTTGAGGCATGAATTCAGGTAGTATTAGACATATTACAGAGAAATTTCTATGAAAAAGTATGTCTGATGATTTTATGGACATTGTCACATTTTGAGAAATGTTCGTTATGTCTGGCCTGAGAAAAATGTTGAATTTTTAAAAATCAAAAATGTATTCCATTTGAAAGTAGAAGAAAAGGTAACTTCCAGTTACATTTTAAAGTAATTTTATCATGGGTTGGGAAACAAATGTGTGACAACAGATGAGAAGTCATGACCTGATCATAAATTGTGAGGCTCTTAAAATCATTATAGTGAGAGCTAAAAGGGGTAAAAGAGCTATTTTACACTAAACATTTCTTTGCTTGTCATAACTACTGCAGGCCATCCTTCCAAATCTGAAAAGATAACTTCTACCCAGAGAACTCAGTAAATAGTATTACCCCACAGAAAAGGTTTGACAGCTGCCCATATTTTTCTCCAAAGCTATGTCTTTTTTTAGTGTTCTTAAATTCTTTCTATTCTACCATGGAACAAACCTCTATTAAACTGTCTTTAAGGGCTTGGATGTTTCTCTAGGATGCTTTCCCCAAGTCAAGACAGCTGTCCTTCCACTGAGATTCCCTGCCATTTTGTTTTTATTTAGCTCTATAACATAATGTAATTGCCTGCTTACCTGCTTGGCTCCTATACTATCCTTCCTGCAAACTGAGGACAAAAAAAAATGCATTGCTCATAGCTGAATTTCTAATACCTTTTCTTCATTAATGTTCAGTGAATATTTGCTGAATCAATGTTGCATTAAGACTGCCTTTTATGAAGCAGTAGGTGTCTTAAATGAAAGTTTGCTTGAATTGACAAACAGTCAAAGCAATTACTTCTAGTTACACAATAAACTACATTTTATTCTAACATTCAAGGTTGTACATGATCTTTTTCGAACCTACCCTTATGCACTTATATCTCATAACTAACTCTTTGACATAAACTCTATGTTTTATTCAAAAGAGTTTATTATATCAGTCAGCTTTCAAACAACTCCAAAATCACAGTGGTTTGCTGTCACTACTGTTTATTTCTCATTCCATGATTTTCATTTTTTCTCCTATTGCTTTACATTTGATATATTTGCATTGTGGGTTTGGCGTGTATAGTATCATTTTGTTGATGGTGCAAAGTCATAAAATAAAATTATATTTTATTTTTACTCCCTTCTTCCTACTTTACTTCTCCAACATCTTCAGTCCCATCTCTTTTCTATGGACAAACATGTTCTAGGCCTTAAATCTAAGTGCATTTTGCCAAGCTAACCATGCTGTCTCATACCTGCTTTGTTCTAGCTTGAAGTCCTCCCCCTACTTCACAAACTGATTATTCTTCAGCCCATATGTCACTTCTCTCAGAAATACCTAAGTTAAAAGTCTTATCTCTATGTTCCTTAAGCTCATTGTATACTCCTTTACCAAAAGCCTTATTACTTTTTTTTATAGCCCCCACAAAATTAAGAGTTTCTTAAGAGCAGGCTGGCTTGTTCGTATCTGAACCATGCCTGTTCTTCGCATTGACAGGCAGCAGATAAAAGTTTTCTGCAAACATTTCATCTGAAGCTATTTCCATGATGCAGTTACATATCCTTCCTACCCCAAATACCCAATCACATGAAGAAAATAAAATATCATTTAGTATGTATAATTCTTTTTAAAAAGCTAATATTTTTTCCTTTTATGAGATGTAACACATGTTTTCCATTTTAGAGAATTAAGTGAGCAATCATATCAATAATTGTTTATTCCTGAACTTTGTCCTTATGCTATTGTTTTACTGCTTTCTTTTATTTCATTTTAAGTCAGCTAAAATCCTATAAGAAAATCTATTTGTAGTTCAGTTTGAAAACAAGTGTTGTAAGTATATCTTCAATATTTTGTGGAATTAAATACAGTAGTTTTATTTTTCAATACTCTATCCCAGGGTTGCTCCAACTTTTTTCATTATACCCCCCCCTTCAATAGGCTTTCTAGATATTTTTTCTTCCTAATTGCACCTCTATGAAATTTTATTGCCACAGATTTGTTGCATATCTGTTTATGTATATGTTTGTGTTTTATATATATAAAGAGTATATTTTTTTTGCCTTTCAAAAACTGACTTTTTCCATTTTGGGGGGTGATATGTCCCTGTTAAGAATGAATGCTCTAGTCAAAAGAAAACCTTCTGTAACTTCCCAATATACCAAAAATAAACATTTTCATGTAAGCATTGTTCCTTCAACACTGATTACAATAGCATCACTTTCAAAATACATGTCCAAACTATTATGTAAAGTAACTATTTCAGGGCACCTCTGGAGCTGCAGTCATCAGTCATCAGTTTTTAAGTATAAAGTAAGAGAAAACTATCATCATCATAGATGACATTTTATGTAATAATCTGCTTGGTTCAGGCGTTTTTCTTTTATATTTGTGCTTACCTTGTCTGTCAAGTTCTGACACTAACTATTGTTTTCTGTTTTTTTATACTTTAAACAGTTTCCTCTATGCTTATTAAAGATGTAATATTTGTTTATCTGATGTCTTTATGATCCTTTCTGCTAATCTCAAGTTTTAATTTTATTTTTACCCAGTATTTTTTGTATTAAATATAAACATTCCCATATATTTCTCTAAAGAGCCAAGAATGATCTATGCCCTAAGTATTGCCCTTCTAGCTATCACAGAACTTTTGCTATTATAGCTCTCACAAATGATTTGCTTGTATCAGTGGCAGAAGAAAATCATAACTGGAAAGTAGAAAAAATGTGACAGCCAGGTTGGATTCTCTAAGAAATTCTCCATAATTGCATTTTCTGCAGAATATACAAATATTAGATTATCAGATACATATCTAAGACAAAAGAAATGAAAAGGCCTTTGGCCAATATGATATCCATTTAAGGAGAGAAAAATATCTCCTATGAATAATGCTTTTTGCTTGATATAAGCACACATTGTTTCCCAAATGACAACCATAAAATTAAAAGGACTTTCTCCATTTTATACATATCGCCACTATCTTATCATAGTCACCTACCCTGATATATTCACTGGGGTAGAGCAGGATACAGATTCTGAACTCTCGGTTTTATTTTATCATCAATCATCCCTGGAGGTAAGCTTAAAATTTTGCAATTTTTAGTTATGTTCCATTTCCCGGTGTCACCAACTTGGTTGACTTGGAAATGTATGTTTTATATTCATTCCTGTGCCAACAATGCACTGAAGTAACAGAAGATTACATTTTCTATGGTTTTGTCTAACATATTCATTTAAATTAGTGGAATGGAATTAATTGGAAGGAATAACTTATCTTTTCATATTTACTCCCTAGGTCTGCATTCATGGGCAGGGGAAAAGAGCTAAGATGTACAAAATGTAGAACTGCCTTTTGAATCAGAAATTTTAAATTCTGCTTGCTATTCCTTTTCTAGTTGCTCTCCTTCCAATATACTTCCAGAGCACATCTCTATGTGCCACTGACTGTGTAAACAGTGGGTAACTATTTTAGAACGATTACTATGCAGCAGGCATTCTGCAAGGTGCTTTTTGTTTGTTTCCTTAAATTCTGGTGTAAAATGCTACTGCTGCTCACCTTAATATTAGAGATATGCATAGATTTTTTTAAGTTATAGATTTATAAAAGGCCCAGATATCTTATCAACATTCTTAAGCTTTTCTGATTAAATGAGAGAAAATAAGCCCAACTGGAGATTAAAAAAAAAAAAAAGTGGGGAAAAAAACTTCTTTTGAACATATATTCTTTTATTGTTAGCACATTCTCAGTAATAAGATTTTCATATCAATTAGTCTAGCAGAAATTTTCCCTCAGAATAATGGTTTTTATTCTATTGAATTATGTTGATGGTTAGAAGTGGTCTAATCAGTATAATTAAGGCAATAAAAGAAGTGGAGACAGGCATAAAAAATAGATAAAAATCATAAGTTAAAATGAAACGTATTACTCTGAGAAATCAAAACTCTATAATCTATCAAGAATCTTTGCAGATTATAAAGAAGAAAGCTATTGACTTATTTCAAACTTAAAGTCTAAAGACTTTAAGTGGAGACTGAAGCTACCATCCAGCATGACAGGTGTGAACGACTTTGATCTTGTTTGCCCAGAGGAAGCATTACTCTTGCTACTTTCATAAAGACTGATCGCTCTTGACAGAAATCTGTCTGTGCAGACTTGGGTGAGTATGATACCGTGGAATCATAAAACCATTAGAGAAGACTGTAGGCTCAGAGGAGCTCCTCATAAAAATGTTGAGATAGAAAGAATAAGACAGTGAAAAAGAGACTGTATTTGCTATATATCCACATCGTGAATTATGATATCCATAGGGAATATTTCCAGTCCTGGGTTTCAGAATTCCAGTGAACTAATCTTTTTGAGATATCATAAACTAAGGAGTGAGAAAACAAACCAAAGAAATATTGCCTGCTTTTATTTATTTATTTTGTAGACTGAATCTAGATTTTAAAAAAATGAGCCTCCTATCTTTGATTCTTGTATGACCTGAGGGAAAATACTGTGATATATAAGGGTCTTTGTTTGCACGTTGGATTCCCTATGAAGCAGACAATGGGACAGCAATTAGTTGCAAGTGTACCTTTTGGATCCATGCATGTGGAAAGCAGACAAAAGAAGCAGGACTGTATTAAGAGAAAAATCTAACTAGCCAGGGCCAACAACAGTCTTGGCCAATTCTGGAAGAAGCTGTGGAATTAGAGTTGCATGTTAGAGTTATTCCCAGTTGTGCTAAAATAACCAGGCCTTTGCATTTGGCCATCAGTCAGTGGACTACACTGAGAAAGGTGTGACCCTTCTCTCTCTGCAACTGAGGTAACCCTGGTTGGCAGCTAAAGGATATCTTCCTACATCAGTCCCAGAAGACAGAATGTCCTTCTTTGAAGGGGAATCTGGGAGGTGCATCTCAATCTCCATCACAAGCCAGTATCTGTACTGTCTTTTCATTAGATTACAAACTTCTCATTTATCAAAACATAATAAATCACACATACACGTGTGTGTGTGTATATATATACATATATATATATGTATACACACACACACACACACTTAGAATCATTCCAATGTCATTCACTGTTTTCAAATGAAATAATCAGCTCCAGAGCTACAGAATGACTTCAAAGTTACAAAACTCTCTGGTTTGATTGTGCTGACCCAAGCTAACAATGACCTATTTCTACCCTTGTACTCAGAGATATGGTTCATATTTTTTTTTTGAATTTAATTCTCCTTTAACAGCAGAAATCCTAGATGGTGAGCTTTACATCTTTTCTATCTTTTGGTTCTTACAAACAGTCAGCAAGACAGTTTTTTTGTCCACATTTTATAGATGAGAATATTGCAAAAAAGCTAAGAAACTTGTTCAGGTTCTTATACCTAGGAAATAAGAGAACCTGGATTTGAATTTAGGGCATTAATATATCATCTGCTTGTGATCCTTGTTCAGGGAGAGAGGCTGTTGTAATTGGTGCAGCATCATAAATTATTCTAGCTGCATGATAGATTGGAGCCCAGAGATAAGTAGTAAGATGACTTGGAAACATTTTAGAATTCACTCTGAAATAGTTTACTTATTTTAATTATGGAAATGAAGAGCCATATCATAGAAATCTACACCTTGAAGATTATTATTACAGAGTAGCTCAGAATTTACATGCATTCAATGAGAAAAATAAAAACCTAGGTTACAGAAAATTGTCAGTGGTTCCCCTCACATTATTCCTTGCTCTGCCTCAATCTAGTCTGGACTGATATCAGAGGGAGAAAAAATAATTCAGTGAAGTCAATGGAAGTCATTGCATCAAATCCTGGGAAATACAATATACAATATACTCAGAACTATGAATTTTACTGATCATTTTGAAACATGAAGGTAGTCATTTCAAAATAAATGTATAAACCATCCAACATCTATTCCTGTCTTCTCCATTCTCCTGCTACTGAAATTGAGGAGAATCTCCATCAGTGGATTCAATCCCCTCCTATGTTCTGGGGGTCTATGCTCTTGGGACTATGTTGCCTCTCTTTCCAGCATCTTCCACATCCCTCTTTACTGAACCTATTTCCATTAGCCTTCATTTTATCATTACAAAAAAAAAAAAGAATGAAGAAGTAAAAAATAATCACATGTCTGTTATCTTGCTACAATTCCTTCACATCCCAGTCTTCTAGGGGGAAAAAAAGGTGAACTTACATTATCTCCATTGCTGCACTCATTCCTTAATGAGTTATTTATTTAGCTATTCAGTCAAGCCAAACTATTCTTTTTCTATTTTAGCCTTTTCATTTTCTTCTACTTGGAGTAGTCTTCACAGAAGTCCACCTTTTCTTCAGTTCTCAGCTTACATAGCTTTCCCCTCACAGAAGACTTTCCAGAGCCTCTCAGCACACAGGAGGATACACTCAAGAGTACTCACTATCTTCCCTCACAGTGCTCATGACAATTTTTACTTTTGTATTTAATGGTGTGTTTATGTACTTAATGGCTGACACTTCACTGGTCTGTGAGATCCATGACAGCAGAGACCCTTCTGTTTGTTCCAGCACTGTGAGTCCAGTGCTCTACACATAATAGACACCTTATAAATATTCATTCAAGGAATGGATAAATGAAAGATAAAACAGATCATAACATATCAGTGTAAGGTAGTATATTGAGTAGAAAAACATATTGACAAAATACTACCTTTCCTCCTTTTTAAATGTGAGAGAGAATCTAACTCTTCAAGAAGAGGAACAGGAAGTTATTTACCATCAGAAGCACCTGTGAATGTTGTCTTTGGTGTTGGTTGAGGAACAGTATTCTGATCATGATATTCTTGCAGTCTCTAAATTTTTATCTTAGTATACTGCATTTAAAATAATACTAAATTTTGGTCTAAAAATTCCCCTTTTGTATTCTGTTATTTTATTCATAAGCTGTGTTACAGTTCCCACTCATTTACTTCTACCTGAGATGCCATGCCAGTGAAGTGGGAAAGTAATTCAGGCTTTAAAGTGCTCTACAAACACTTATCTTCTACAAATCACTGTTGGCAATTAAACTGAAAATTTAGAAAAGGCAATTCTTAACCTAATTGATGGGGACTGAAAGCTGTTACCCTGCTCTTTGTTCTTAAAAGCAGAACTGTAACTTTAATCATTCATTTAACCAGCATATATTAAAACATGTAATATTCACCAGGTGCTATGCTTGGTTCTAGATATATAGAAGCATCAGATATGTTCCCTAATACCAGATACTTAATTGCTCTTAAAGATGCCAGAATTACTTATTTAAAAAATAAAACAAAAAAACAAAGAATTATATCAAATTTTTGCTATATTCAGTTAGTAAATGTGCTCTGTGAATAAAGTTAGATGTTGAGTGTAGATGCTAATAAAGTGCTACATGCCAATTAGACATAATTATGCCTATGTGTGTATATATACATAGTAATTGATATTTGTCTAGTACTTTCTATTTTGAAAACTGCTTTTATGTACATTATCTCTTAATTATCATATCAAAACTGTAAAGAAGTTATTATGAGCACCTTCATTTTACTGATTTTATATGAACTTAAACAGATTGACCATATTGTACAGCTAATAAATAGCAGAACTAAAATTCCAACCCACATACTCCACTATAAAACTTTTGCTTTTCCTACTACATCAACTTTCTTCCCCCTCACTTTCTCTCTTGTAGTAACGTATGCAAATCTACATGATAATTAATACACTAAGAAATGTACAATACCATACCATACTTGCCTCAAATCTCACCTTTCATGCCAATCTGCTCGCATTACCTAAACTTAACTTCATTAAAAAGTGATATAAACATGAAAATAATTATAAACTTTGCTCAGCTAAGATAATTAACATTAGTATCAAATATAAAGTAAAATTAACCTTCATCTGTCCCCAAAAGAATACTATTACATCTAAAATAAACCAAGATTATCTCATCTTTTTTTACCATAATTGATTTCATGTAAACAGCATACAAAGCATGGCCTGTCAGGGTGTACTGCAGGGTTCAGAGAGATGATGGAAAAACATACCACTAGACAAACAGTCACATTTCAAATATGGATTTTGAATTCTATATAAAATTTTTAATGATCTACATACAGCACGTAGTCTGTCCTGTCATAATGGCAGACAGACTTCATAAACGCTTAGTGGGTCAACATATGAAGATTTGGATGTAAGTACTAGCTCTAAAACTTAAGTGAGGTTCTGTTGTTGCAGGTTAACTTTTAACTAGGCCTTCTGGGTTTCATACAAATCGAAACAGGCAAGAAATCTATTTAAAGAAGGCTTGCACTAAAGGGATAAACTTAATACTAAACTATACTTGAATATATAGAGAGGAGAAATAAACACTAAAGGGATAAAGACACAGGAAATCCTTTTTTCCTTTCAGGAAAGCATGTTACAAAGAATATTTTTTCAGCGGCGCATCCCTCAAAAACATGTTTGTGTAGACACAGAACCAATGTTATTTTTTA
Organism: Aethalodelphis obliquidens; assembly: GCF_003676395.1. NCBI lineage: Eukaryota > Metazoa > Chordata > Mammalia > Artiodactyla > Delphinidae > Aethalodelphis > Aethalodelphis obliquidens. The sequence continues at coordinate 4,796,650 of NW_020837955.1, read as the reverse complement.
TCAAATCAAACCAAAAGAAGATAAATAAAAATGTGTATTTATATCATCATTTAAATGCTAGAGTTAAATTAGTTTCCACTTCTCTCTGATCCCATAGCACTTTGTACATGCCTGTCTCAGCACTTTTCTTATTGCATTGTATATAATTATTTGCATTTATACCTCTGCTATCTAATGTAAATTCTAAAAGAGAGAATGTGCTTTGTTCACATTAATGCTCTACTGTAGAACTGAGTTTCCATCTCAGTAAATATTAGCTGAATTTTTTTGAATCGTGTTATTCTTCCCAGTCCTATATTAGAAAAATATATCAATGCATAAAATACAAAATACTAATTTTTAAAATTGGTTTGAAATCAGTCATATATGCTTTCATGCATTGATTTATTCACATGTATTTACTGTCAAATTTGTGCGGAACAGCATTTTAGCTGCTGGGACTGTAAAGAAGGGTAAGAGCAAAGGGCTCTTTCATCTAATGTCACTTGAACCGTAGTGAAAAAAGTAGATATTAAACAATAATTGTCTTGAAAAATTAATAACCTCCAGTAATAAAGAAACACTGCACAATTACAGCATCTAATAGAGCTTCTAACCTGCCTTCCTGGAAATTACATTCTAATAGGGAAGATAAAGTTAAAAAAAAGATACACAAATAAACAATTTCAAATATTAATGAGTATTATGAAAAAAAGTATAGCGAGGTGTGAGAGCACATAAATAGAGGCACTTAATCCAGTTTTGTGGGGCCAAGAAAGCAAATGGCATTCAGCTCACATCCATCACCCCTAAACTGTAGGTTTAATAAGGTCAGGAATCCTCAGGATGACTTTCACATTACTTATACTAAGTACAAGTCATGACAAAATCACTGTTTTTTCCCCTTAGGAAAAATGGCCATAGATACAGTATCTCTTGACTTCAGTAAAATTCTTGAAACTTTTAAAATTCCATTTTAGTTGTTAAAATAGGGGAAAAAATGTTTCCTAGATGATGACAAAATGATTTAGATTAGGAGCTCAGTGAAGAATCATCCCCAAGTTGGACTTCAAACTTGACAAGACTCTGATGGCAACCTGCAAGCTTCTTAATCAGCTCCACATTGTCAGTCATTTTTATGAAAGCATAAAGGATATGATTTTGAAATGTATTCATAGTAGGAATCTAAAAAAAATGGTTCATACCATAGGTGGTTGAATCAAAATTAAGATATATCTCAATGTAGGTCTCAAAATTCAAGAGTATAAAATGTTACTGCTGCCACTACTATCACATTAGCTGTTAGAGCTCTTATGCTTAGGCAACTGTGACTCCTCTCCTTCAAGCCTTAGGGGAGTCTATAAACTAGACCTACTCTCTCCATTTTGTAGACAAGGAAACTGAGTTTCAGGTAGGTAATTTGCCAGAGTCATAGAGTTGCTAGGTAATAAAGCTAGAATTCAAAACTGAGACTGTCTAATGCCAAGACTAGTGCTCTTATCCAGAATTTTAGGTTTCTTCCAACCAAGGTAATTACAAGTTATTTAGGATTTCACAGCTTCATGTCACTGATTCTGCCATTTGCCAGTTATACAGTCTTGGCAAAGAAATTAACCTCTTAGAGTCTGCAGGTGTAGAGAAAATATTAGTACCTACCAAATTAGATTTTATGGTTATTGAATGAACTAATACACAGAAAGCACTTGGAACTGTATCTGGCATGTAGCGAACAATCAATATATGTTAGTTAATAATGCTAATATTATTTTTTTAATTTTATAATAAATGTCTTCCTAGGTTTATAACCATGGCTAAATGCCTACAGATCTGTGTGGAATTGAGATAATCTCTCAAAAATTATAATCTCTCAATTTATTTAGCACTCATTCATTGTCATTTGTTTAATTTTCAATAAATTTTCACAAGGTCCCAGATATTCTTCTCACCTACTCTTATTTCAAAAGCTGACAGTAAGCCAAATATAGGAAAAAAATAAAATAGTAAAAGATATATGGTGCTATTGCTCTAAAACATTTTCTCTAAATATTTTTATCTGTAGCATCTCTTTGTTTTTTTAATTTTTATTTATTCTTCACAGTAGGTCCTTGTTGGTTATCTATTTTAAATATAGCAGTGTGTACATGTCAATTGGGAATGACACGTGCATCTCTTTAAAATAAAAATTGAAATACCAAGTGATCCACATTAAGTCTGTGGAAGATTTTATGCACTTGTGAATTATTCTTTAGCTCATGGGATTTGTGATTTCTAATTGAGTGATAATCAAACTGAAAAATCATAAAGGCAAACTTGCTTAGAAAAGTCAACTACATTTACGTAACTGATGAAACTGTTGAGCTGTGTTAATTCATTAAGTTCTTCCTGTGAATGACGTTATTTTGATGCACTAATATTGACTTTTAGTCTCTTAGGACCAAGGCTACCTGCAATTTTTAGTGAGACCATAAGTTGAATATAAAATTTTCTAGGTATGAATATTTTCACCCGAAATACATGCCTCGTTAGTTAGAGGAAGGTATGGTTCACGATCCAGATTTCAGGGGGGAAGGTAGCTATTCTCATCTTTGTTGGAATTTAAAAAAAAAAATTTCCTTATTTGAAAGGACAAAGTAGAACCTGCTTACCGGCATCTTCTTACCTTTCTATTTTTTTTATATTACCTTGATTTCTCTACCACCACCCTCCCAAGTCTTTATCTTTGTACCTCCTCCATTTCTTCTATCAACATTAAACTTTCCACTGCTCAAAAAAAAAGTCCTGTGAACAAGAAATTGTTTGGTACCACACAGCTTGAGGAAGAGCTCAATTAAATGAAAGTGAAGCAATTCATAAATAACCAATTTTGTGGTAATTTTACTGTTCTACGCTTAATTTTTATATACAATGAAACAGTAAGAAGTATCTAGTTTTGATAAATTTCTCCAAATGTGTTTTTAGTCATCCCATGATTCTGCTGGTTTCCCTTAACTTCACTATTTTTTCCTGTTTATCATGTTTCTTTCACATCCCATGGAATATTGACTGTATAACTAAATAATAAGGAAAGTCAAAGAAAGAGAAATAGATGATCTCCTGATGCATAGTTTTAGCTATAAAAATAATGGCCAGGTGGTAAACAATCACAGCAAATTTGGGGCTTCCAGAGAGAAAGACTAAATTCAGCTCCAAAGGGACATAATTTGAAGCTTGTTGGGCTACACAATATGGAATTAAAAATAGCCAACCAGTCAACCCAGGATATTTTTTAAATTTCCTATAAAATTTAAATTGCTGTGAAATGAACCTAATAAGCTCAGTAACATTGACATCTCATGCCATTTTAAGCTATTTTATCAGCAATAATAATTTTTCCCCTTTGTGGAATTTTTTTTGGTAAGTTTCAAAAGTGAGCTACACATTGATGGGGGTAATCCTTTTACAATGTATACATATACCAAATGATAGTATTATATACTAAATACCTTATAATTTTATTTGTCACTTATACCTCAGTAAAACTGAAAAAAGAAAAGAGTTACACATAGAAAACTTCAGCCTGCTTTATAGTAACATCTAAATTATCATCTTAAATGATTTGGCCAATTTGTTCATCATACATACGTTCAGCATTTTAAAAATAAACGTTCTTAGACAGTTTATGGTAATTTGTATTTTGAAGTTTTGCTTAAGAAAATTTCTTTGTTACAATGTCAATGTCAGATTAGAGATCCTCACAAAAGATGTAATTATATTTTTTCTTTTAAGATTTAAATTAGTAAATATTAGTAAAGATAAAGTAGAGAAGTAAATCAGACTTTCTTGTGTATATATGAGTCTTACCATTACAATAACATATTATGAATTTTAAGTATAGAAAATAATTATTATTACAATGCAATCTAGTATAATTGGATTTACAGGATCAGACATAGTTTAGATATCTAATACACAGTATTCTGTGAAGATCTATCAGAAGATTCCTACTGGGCACTGGAAAAGTGGATAGATTATTCTATGTGATGTAGTTGAAAGGACATTATATGTAGAAGTGAAAGCTTAGTTTGAGCCCTCCTTCTAACATGCTAACTGTATGGTCTTTGGTATTTATTCTCCTAATTCTTAAAATTAAAAGATTTTCTTAGAGAAGTTATTTGAATGGTGCTTTCCACCTTTAAAATTGTATGCTTTTATAATTTATTTTAGATGCTATATTTTTATTAAACCAAACAAATGATCATACAGTCCTGATAGAAGATTTGTTAGAGGAACAATAGGAAGTCTGGATTGATAAAGGTTAGACATGATTTTTTGCTACATGAGCAACAGCTCTTTATTTTAAAAAATCGCATAAATATGAAATATATGTTTATTTAAGTAAAATATGATATTATGAATGGACTTATTAAAAGCCACCTTAATTTCCTCTTTAGTTGTTATTTCATGTCATAAGTTTTCATGATTGGACATTTTTCTTCTAAAAGGATCAGAATGAAACATGATCAATACATACATACAACTGAAAATAAGTGTAAAAGTAAATCAAATTTAAAACAACCTTGTACATATTTACTTGGCTTAAAGAAATGTTTTTTTAAATATATTTTTAGGAATTCTTTTCACATCCTTAACCAGAAGAATTTTTATTTATTTCTCAAAGCCGCGGAACAACTGAGCCCATGCACCACGACTACTCTATGCTCTAGAGCCCACAAGTCACAACTACTGAGCTCATGTGCCACAACTATGGAAGCCCACACGCCTAGAGCCCATGCTCCGCAACAAGAGAAGCCACCGTAATGAGAAGGCCGCACACCGCAACAAAGAGTAGCACCTGCTCACCACAACTAGAGAAAGCCCACGTGCAGCAACAAAGGCCCAAGGCAGATAAAAATAAATTAATTAAAAAAAAAATCTTTTTCTATTGGATATGATTAGATGTAAACGTTTTCAATAAAGGCATGCAGTGTGATAGAACAGTATAATTGGCTTTGGGAGTAGCTATACCCAATTTCAAGTAGTAATCGAATCAATAAATAAATGTATGAAAATAGGAAAGTCACATAACTTTTCTGATGCCCTGTTACCTTATCTGTAAAATGGGGCAATATTATTGGTGTGACTTCCTTCGCTGTACTATGAGAAAAAATGTACTAATGAATGTTCATTTATTCATCCATATTCATGTTTTAAATCTTTGGTCAACTGTGGTATACAATGCAAATAGATGGTAAGAGAAGTAAAAATAACAAGCAAAACATATTTTAAAGTAATAGCATTTTTGTGAATATTTTCCAACAGTATACCTTAAAATATTTTTTCCCTTGCATAATTAAGGAAGGGGCTTAAAATTATATTCCACAATTTTATAATGGTATATATAGACAGTTTTATAAAATATCTTTTACAACTTCCACAAGAATGACTCTCAGGAAGGAAATAAATCTTTCCCTAGAGGAAAATACATTGATTTGCTACTCCTTGGGTTAAAAATGAGGAACAGAAGGCATAAATGTTTACAAGAGTCTAAACAAAAAATAATCATTAAACTGTTGAATAGTTAAAAGAAAAGCTATTTCTTTTACTCCTTAGAGAGAAGAAGAAGTAATAAAAGAGATGGAGAAAAGTCAGAAAACTGGGCTTAGGGAGGGCTGTGTGTAATATAGGTTGAGAGTAGAATGAAAAAATCATTAGTATTGGGATAGTCAACAGAATTTAAAGAACATAACTGAACAGTAAGAAGCTATCTGTAGTTTTTGAATGTTTCTACCATCTATAATCTTCCTAGTATAATCAACATTCTGATGAATAATTTGTATATATTTTAGCAAAAATCAAAAAAGGATTACGGTAAATTGTATTATTGTGTGCAGTTTTCCACTTTCTCCCTGCTATTGAATTGTTTACCACATTGCCTTTGCCAAGTGACATTGCAGTAACTCGCATGAGAAAAGACTTTACACATATGAAATTAGGCATGGACTCTTACACTCTTGACCTTCATAACAAAAACATGGTACTGGTGCAAAGAGAATAAGACACTTATGAAGTAGGCCTAAACCTGAGCTCTGCCCTGGGGCCACACCCATCTGAGGCCAGTGGAGATCAGTCAAACCCCAGTACAACCCCTACCTATGCACAGACTCAAGAGTGAGAAAAATGAATATTCACTGTTGTGTCATGAAGATTTTCTGTTGCTTGTTACACAGCATTATTACAGCAAAACTGATCACTGCAGGGATTAAATTTTACATATACAATTTCAAGGTATGAAATGGAGAGACTATTCACTGGAGCAGGAACTTAGACATAGAATTGGCCCATGAGTATACGTATACCTTCCTCTAACAGGCCGACTCCACCCAGAAATCTGAGGTTTCATTCAATCTTGGTTATATATTGAGAAGCCTAGTGACCCCAAGTAATATATTAAAAATATATTTATATATACATATTATTTGTGGAAGATATATCATTTTTGTTCAGAAATTCCTATTTATCCACATGGCTTTGAAGCTTATCTGAAATCTACTTGCTATAAAACAGACTTCCTGACTGATAATGCTCTTCTATGGTAAGCAGTGGAGGTTTTTTGTGAAAGACAGATAGACATAGAGTGAACCAGAAATTAATCTAGCAAGAAGTCAATGAATTTTTTTTAATGCAAACAGTAAATGTTTAGTAGTAGAAGAGAGAAATAAAAGGTACTCTAAATCTCTTCCTTGGGAAAAAATATAGGTAGTCCAATATGTAATATAGGACCTTAAAATAATAAATAAATCCTCCAGTAAAGATCAATAAAACTTGAATGAAGGAGTAAATCATGTGAAGAGTTAGAGAGAAGTGTCCCAGGAAGAGGTACAATCTTCTAAAATTTGTTGGGACTTGTTTTGTGACCTAGTATGTGATCTATCCTGGAGAATGTTCCATATACACTCAAGAAGTATGTGTTTTCTGCTGCTCCTGGGTAGAATATCCTGTATATATCTGTTAGGAACAGTAGATCTATTGTGTTGTTCAAGCCTGCTGTTTCCTTATTGATTTTCTGTCTAGATGTTCTATTCATTATTGAAAGTGGGGGACTGAAGTCTCCTACTATTACCCTGGAGTTCCCTAATTCTCACGTCAGGTCTGTCAATGTCTCCTTATATATTTAGGTGATATGATACTGCATACATATAAATTCATAATTATTATATCTTTCTAATGAATTGACCCTTTTAATCACTATATAATGATCTTCTCTGTCTCCTGTGATAGATGAAACACTGATGAAAAAGACAAACATTGATGAAAGAAATTAAAGAAGACATAAATAAATGGAAAAACTCTCATGTTCATGAATGTAAAGAATTAATATTATTAAAATATCCATACTTCTCAGAGCAATTAAAGATTCAATGAAATCCCTATCAAAATCCCAATGGTATTTTTTATGGAAATAGAAAAGCAATGATAAAATTTGTATGGAACCACAAAAGACCTTAAAGAGCCAAAGTAATCTTGAGAAAAAAGAACAAAATTGAGGCATTGCATGTCCTGAAATCAAAATACATTACAAAGCTACAGTAATTAAAACAGTATGATACTGGCATAAAAAGAGAAATATAGACCAAGGTAACAGAAAAAGGAGCCCCAAAATAAGCCCACACCTATACAGTTAACTGATCTTTGACAAGGGAGCCAAGACTACAAGTGGGGAAAAAATAAAATCTTCAACAAATAGTATTGGGAAAACTGGATATCCACATGCAAAAGAATGAAAGGGGAAACATCTTACACCACACACAAAGATCAACTCAAAATGGATTAAAGACTTATAAGACCTGAAATTATGACACTCCTAAAATAAAATATAAAGAGAATAAATAAATATTTGTATAAAAGAAAATGAAAGTGGACTTGTATGTCACATCATACACAAAAATAAAATTCGGATGATAGACAATATAAATAACAAAACAAAAAAGTATCTTAAAATAATACAGGAGAATATATTCATGATCTGAGGATGGTAATTCACAATTGAAAAATGATGAATAAAGTTGGTTATCTTAAAATTAAAATCTCTGTGTATCAAAAGACACCATTAAGGAAGTGAAATGAAAGCTCCAACATTGAAGATGTTTGAAATACATGTAACAAGGAGGGAGCAATATGTTGAATATATAACGATCTCCCACCAATGAAAAAGAACACTCAAGAAGAAAAATCATTGGCAGTCCTTTGGATAAAGGGATAAGAGATTTACATAGGCACTTTGGAAAAAACAAAATTGAAATAAATATATGAAATGTTCAATCTCATTAGGGAAATGCTGATCAAGACCACAATGTGATACCACTAAAATTATACCACACTGATCTAAATTAGAAAGATTGACACACCAAGAATGCAGATGGGGACCATTACTAACTCAGAGAATTCTTGAAACAGTCACTATGGAAAGCAATTTCACATTTTCAATAAAGTTAACTATGCTTATAGAGAAACTCAGGCACATTCTCTGTGCACCAAGAGAAATCATATAAAAATACTCACAGCAGGATTGATTATAATAGCCCCAAACTAGAAAGCACTCAAATATTCATCAATAGTGGAATGTGAAAATGAATTGCGGCATAGATACACATAGAAAATAAAATACATGAATAAACAGAAGAAATGTGGTTGAATCTTAAAAAAGATAAAGATGAATGAAAGAAGGCACATACTAAAACACACATACACTGTAATTCTGTATATACACATTAAAAATAGACAAAAGTAAACTATATTATTTATGGATGCTTATTTAGTTGGTAAATCTACAATACAAAGAAACTGTCAGAGTGGTTAACTGTAAGTGGAGGAAAGTGATTAGGACTAGGAAGAAGCACTCAGGGGGCTTTCCTGGTGATGCATTATATACTTGGGATATACTTGCATTTATGTTTACTTTATAATAATTTATTAAATGGTGCATTCATGTTTAATCAATGTCTATATATTACACATTTTTTCTTAAAGTTTAAAGGACAATTTGGTCTTAATAAAAGGCTGCAAAAACAGTTGCAATTCTTCCTGTAAAAGTAAAAATTGATTGCCAAATTTCATCATCAGTGAGGCTGTAAAGTCAGCATAAGTAACTGTGGTAAGCTATACCGTTTGTGGAGGATAACTGAATCCAACTAAAGTGAATAGGCCATGAATCCTCATCAGTCTATAAAACCGAAGTACAATTGTATAAAGTTGGATCTCATAAATAAGTAATGTAGCATTAAAAGGCACAGCAAGATGAATAGAGCAGGGGTTTGTGAAGCAAAAAATGGTGGGTATTTCTTCTTAGGCAAATATTAAATAATTTAAATGGTATATATTTTAAATGGGTGAGTGAAAAACATATTTCCAAATGTGTGACTGAACAGGCTGGTTACAGTTTTTCTCTTTGTAATCTTCTTACACCTGGATATATCCCTCATTATCATTTCCTGTTCTCTCAGGTGGTAAATACATTGTCCTATACTAAATGTAAATTTCAATTGTTCTTTGCATTAATAGTGCTTTTTCTTCTTTAACAACTTTATTGGAGTATAATTCCTTTACAATGGTGTGTTAGTTTCTGCTTTATAACAAAGTGAATCAGCTATACATATACATATATCCCCATAACTCTTCCCTCTTGTGTCTCCCTCCCTCCCACCCTCCCTATCCCACCCCTGTAGATGGTCACAAAGCACCCAGCTGATCCCCCTGTGCTACGTGGCTGCTTCCCACTAGCTATTTTACATTTGGTAGTATATATAAGTCCATGCCACTCTCTCACTTCATCCCAGCTTACCCTACCCCCTCCTCGGGTCCTCAAGTCCATTCTCTAGTAGATCTGCATCTTTATTCCCATCATGTCCCTAGGTTCTTCATAACCATTTTTTTTCTTTAACATTCTATATATATGTGTTAGCATACATATTTGTTTTTCTCCTTCTGACTTACTCCACTCTGTATGACAGACTCTAGGTACATCCACCTCACTACAAATAACTCAATTTCATTTCTTTTTATGGCTGAGTAATATTCCATTGCATATGTGTGTCACATCTTCTTTATCTATTCATCTGTCGATGGACACTTAGGTTGCTTCCATGTCCTGGCAACTGTAAATAGTGCTGCAATGAACATTGTGATACATGTCTCTTTTTGAATTATGGTTTTCTCAGGGTATATGCCCAGTAGTGGGATTGCTGGGTTGTATGGTAGTTCCATTTTTAGTTTTTAAGGAACCTCCATACTGTTCTCCATAATGGCTGTATCAATTTACATTCCTACCAACAGTGCAAGAGGGTTCCTTCTTCTCCCCAACCTCTCCAGCATTTATCATTTGTAGATTTTTTGATGATGGCCATTCTGACTGGTTAGAGGTGATACCTCATTGTAGTTTTGATTTGCATTTCTCTAATGATTAATGCTGTTGAGCATTCTTTCATGTGTCTGTTGGCAATCTGTATATCTTCTTTGGAGAAATGCCTATTTAGGTCTTCCACCCATTTCTGGATTGGGTTGTTTGTTTTTTTTGATACTGAGCTGCATGAGCTGCTTGTAAATTTTGGAGATTAATCCTTTGTCAGTTGATTCGTTTGCAAATATTTTCACCCTTTCTGAGGGTTGTCTTTTCATCTCGTTTATGGTTTCTTTTGCTGTGCAAAAGCTTTTAACTTTCAACAGGTCCCATTTTTTAATTTTTATTTCCATTTCTCTAGGAGGTGGGTCAAAAAGGATCTTGCTGTGATTTATGTCACAGAGTGCTCTGCCTAGGTTTTCCTCTAAGAGTTCTACAGTGTCTGGTCTTACATTTAGGTCTCTAATTCATTTTGAGTTTCTTTTTGTGTATGGTGTTAGGGAGTGTTCTAATTTCATTCTTTTACATGTAGCTGTCCAGTTTTCCCAGCACCCCTTATTCAAGAGGCTGTCGTTTTGCCATTGGATATTATTGCCTCCTTTATCAAAAATAAGGTGACCATATGTGCATGGGTTTATCTCTGCACTTTCTATCCTGTTCCATTGATCTATATTTCTGTTTTTGTGCCAGTACCAGACTGTCTTGATTACTAAAGCTTTGTAGTATAGTCTGAAGTCAGGGAGCCTGATTCCTCCAGCTCCATTTTTCATTCTCAAGATTGCTTTGGTTATTCGGGGTCTTTTGTGTGTCCATACAAATTATGAAACTTTTTGCTCTAGTTCTGTGAAAAATGCCACTGGTAGTTTGATAGGGATTTCATTGAACCTGTAGATTGCTTTAGGTAGTATAGTCATTTTCACAATGATGATTCCTCCAATCCAAGAACATGGTATATCTCTCCATCTGTCTGTATGATCTTTAATTTCTTTCATCAGTGTCCTATAGTTTTCTGCATACAGGTCGTTTGTCTCCTTAAGTAGGTTTATTCCTAGGTATTTTATTATTTTTGTTGCAGTGGTAAATGGGAATGTTTCCTTAATTTCTCTTTCAGACTTTTCATCATTAGGGTATAGGAATGCAAGAGATTTCTGTCCATTAATTGTGTATCCTGCTACTTTACTAAATTCATTGATTAGCTCTAGCAGTTTTCTGGTAGGGTCTTTAGGATTCTCTATGTACAGTATCATGGCATCTGCAAACACTGACAGCTTTACTTCTTCTTTTCCTACTGGGATTCTTTTATTTCTTTTGCTTCTCTGACTGCTGTGGCTAATACTTCCAAAATAATGTTGAATAACAGTGGTGAGAGGGGATAACCTTGTCTTATTACTGATCTTACTGGAAATGGTTTCAGGTTTTCACCATTGAGAACGTTGTTGGCTGTGGGTTTGTCATATATGACCTTTATTATGTTGAGATAAATTCCCTCTATGCCTACTTTCTGGAGGGTTTTTATCATAAATTGGTGTTGAATTTTGTCAAAAGCTTTTTCTGCATCTATTGAGATGATCATATGGTTTTTATTCTTCAATTTGTTAATATGTTGTATCACAATGTTTGATGTGTGTATACTGAAGAATCCTTGCATTCCTGGGATGAACCTCACTTGATAATGGTATATAATCCTTTAATGTGCTGTTGGATTCTGTTGGCTAGTATTTTGTTGAGGATTTTTGCATCTATGTTCATCAGTGATACTGACCTGTAGGTTTTTTTGTGTGACATCTTTGTCTGGTTTTGGTATCAGGTTGACGGTGGCCTTGTAGAATGAGTTTGGGAGTGTTCCTCCCTCTGCTATATTTTGGAAGAGTTTGAGAAGGATAGGTGTTAGCTCTTCTCTAAATATCTGATAGAAATCACCCGTGAAGCCATCTGGTCCTGGGTTTTTGTTGGAAGGTTTTTAATCACAGTTTCGATTTCAGTGCTTGTGATTGGTCTGTTCATATTTTCTGTTTCTTCCTGGTTCAGTCTCAGAAGGTTGTGCTTTTCTAAGAATTTGTCCATTTCTTCCAGGTTGTCCATTTTATTGGCATATAGTTGCTTATAGTAATCTCTCATGATCCTTTGTATTTCTGCAGTGTCAGTTGTTACTTCGCCTTTTTCATTTCTAATTCTTTTGAGTCTTCTCCCTTTTTTTCTTGATTAATCTGGCTAATGGTTTATCAATTTTGTTTATCTTCTCAAAGAACCAGCTTTTAGATTTATTGATCTTTGCTATTGTTTTCTTCATTTCTTTTTCATTTATTTCTGATCTGATTTTTATGATTTCTTTCCTTCTGCTAACTTTGGGGTTTCTTTGTTCTTCTTTATCTAATTGCTTTAGGTGTAAGGTTAGGTTGTTTATTTGAGATGTTTCTTGTTTCTTATGGTAGGATTGTATTGCTATAAACTTCCCTCTTAGAACTGCTTTTGCTGCATCCCATAGGTTTTGGGTCATCATGTTTTCATTGTCATTTGTTTCTAGGTATTTTCTGATTTCCTCTTTGATTTCTTCAGTGATCTCTTGGTTAAGTAGTGTATTGTTTAGCCTCCATGTATTTGTATTTTTTACAGATTTTTTGCTGTAATTGGTATCTAGTCTCATAGCATTGTGGTCAGAAAAGATACTAGATACAATTTCAATTATCTTAAATTTACCAAGGCTTGATTTGTGACCCAAGATATGACCTATCATGGAAAATGTTCCATGAGCACTTGAGAAGAAAGTGTACCCTGTTGTTTTTGGATGGAATGTCCTATAAATATCAATTAAGTCCATCTTGTTTAATGTATTATGTAAATATTGTGTTTCCTTATTTATTTTCATTTTAATGATCTGTCCGTTGGTGAAAGTGGGGTGTTAAAACTCCCCTACTATGATTGTGTTACTGTCGATTTCCCCTTTTATGGCTGTTAGCATTTGCCTGATATATTGAGGTGCTCCTATGCTGGGTACATAAATATTTACAAGTGTTATATCTTCTTCTTGGATTGATCACTTGATCATTATGTAGTGTCCTTGCTTGTTTCGTGTAATAGTCTTTATTTTAAATTCTATTTTGTCTGATATGAGAATTGCTACCCCAGCTTTCTTTTGATTTCCATTAGCATGGAATATCTTTTTCCATCCCCTCACTTTCATGTTGTACATGTCCCTAGGTCAGAAGTCAGTCTGCTGTAGACAGCATAAATATGGGTCTTGTTTTTGTATCCATTTAGCCAGTCTATGTCTTTTGGTTGGAGGATTTAATCCTTTTACGTTTAAGTTAATTATCGATATGTATGTTCCTATTACCATTTTCTTAATTGTTTCGGGTTTGTTGTTGTACGTCTTTTCCTTCTCTTGTGTTTCCTGCCTAGAGAAGTTCCTTTAGCACTTGTTGTAAAGCTGGCTTGGTGATGCTGAATTCTCTTCGCTCTTGCTCGTCTGTAAAGATTTTAATTTCTCGGTCGAATCAGCTGAAATCCTTGAGGGGTAGAGTAATCTTGGTGGTAGCTTTTCCCCTTTCATCACTTTAAATATGTCCTGCCACTCCCTTCTGGCTTGTAGATCTTCTGCTGAAAGATCAGCTGTTAACCTTATGGGGATTCCTTTGATGTTATTTGTTGTTTTTCCCTTGCTGCTTGTAGTATTTTTTTCTTTGTATTTAATTTTTTACAGTTTGACTTATATGTGTCTTGGCGTGTTTCTCCTTGGATTTATCCTGTATGGGACTCTCTGTGCTTCCTGGACTTGATTAACTATTTCCTTTACCATATTAGGGAAATTTTCAACTATAATCTCTTCAAATATTTTCTCAGTCCCTCTTTTTTCCTCTTCTTCTGGGACCCCTATAATTCCAATGTTGGTGTGTTTAATGTTGTCCCAGAGGTCTCTGAGACTGTCCTCAATTCTTTTCATTCTTTTTTCTTTATTCTGCTCTGTAGTAGTTATTTCCACTATTTTATCTTCCAGGTCACTTATCCGTTCTTCTGCCTCAGTTATTCTGCTATTGATTCCTTCTAGAGAATTTATAATTTCATTTATTGTGTTGTTCATTATTGTCTGTTTGCTCTTTAGTTCTTCTAGGTCCTTGTTAAACATTTCTTGTATTTTCTCCATTCTATTTCCAAGATTTTAGATCATCTTTACTGTCGTTACTCTGAATTCTTCTTCAGGTAGACTGCCTATTTCCTCTTCATTTGTTTGGTCTGGTTGGTTTTTACCTTGCTCCTTCATCTGCTGTATGTTTCTCTGTCTTCTCATTTTTCTTAACTTACTGTGTTTGGGGTCTCCTTTTCTCAGGCTTCAGGTTCATAGTTTCTGTTGTTTTTGGTGTCTGCCCCCAGTGGCTAAGTTTGTTTCAGTGCATTGTGTAGGCTTCCTTGTGGAGGGGACTAGTGCCTGCGTTCTAGGCTGGATCTTGTCTTTCTGGTGTTCATGTTCTCATCTGGTGGTGTATTTTGGGGTGTCTGTGATCTTATTATGATTGTAGGCAGCCTCTCTGCTAATGGGTGGTGGTGTGTTCCTGTCTTGATAGTTGTTTGGCATAGGGTGTCCAGCACTGTAGCTTGCTGGTTGTTGAGTGGAGCTAGGTCTTGGCGTTGAGATGGAGATCTCTGGGAGATTTTTGCCGTTTGATATTACATGGAGCTGGGAGGTCTCTGGTGGACCAATGTCCTGAACTCGACTCTCCCACCTCATAGGCACAGGCCTGACACCCAGCCGGAGCACCAAGACCCTGTCATCCACATAGCTCAGAATAAAAGGGAGAAAAAAAGAAAGAAAGAAAGAAAAGTAAATAAATGAAATAAAATAAAGTTTTTAAAATAAAAAATAATTATTAAAAATGAACAAATTAAAAAAAAGAAATATAGGGCTTCCCTGGTGGCGCAGTGGTTGAGCGTCTGCCTGCCGATGCAGGGAACACGGGTTCGTGCCCCCGTCCGGGAAGATCCCACATGCCGTGGAGCAGCTGCGCCCATGAGCCATGGCCACTGAGCCTGCGCGTCCGGAGCCTGTGCTCCACAACGGGAGAGGCCAAAACAGTGAGGGGCCCGTGTACCACAAAAAAAAAAAAAAAAATACAGAAAGATGAGAGCAACCAAACCAAAAAACAAATCCACGAATGAAAATAAGCACTAAAAACTATACTAAAAAAACCCCAAAAAACCCGACAGAAGCCTAGGACAAATGGTAAAAGCAAAGCTATACAGACAGAATCACACACACAAGCATACACATACACACTCACAAAAGGGAAAAAGGAAAAATATATATATATCGTTGCTCCTAAAGTCCACCACCTCAATTTGGGATGATTCGTTGTCTATTCAGGTATTCCACAGATGCAGGGAACATCAAGATGATTGTGGAGATTGTATCTGCTGTTCCTGATGCTGCTGGGAGAGATTTCCCTTTCTCTTCTTTGTTCGCACAGCTCCCGGGGTTCAGCTTTGGATTTGGCCCTGCCTCTGCATGTAGGTCGCCACAGGGCGTCTGTTCCTCGCTCAGACAGGACAGGGTTAAAGGAGCAGCTGATTTGGCAGCTCTGGCTCACTCAGGCCGCAGGGACAGAGGGGTACGGATGAGGGGCGTGACTGCGACGGCGGAGGCCAGCATGACATTGCACCAGCCTGAGGCGCGCCTTGTGTTCTCTCGGGGAAGTTGTCCCTGGATCACGGGTCCCTGGCAGTGGCGCGCTGCACAGGCTCCCTGGAGGGGAGGCATGGATAGTGACCTGTACTTGCACACAGTCTTCTTGGTGGCGGCAGCAGCAGCCTTAGCATCTCATGCCCATCTCTGGGGTCTGCGCTGTTAGCCGCGACTCGCGCCCATCTCTGGAGCTCCTTTAAGCAGCGCTCTTAATCCCCTCTCCTCGCGCACCACAAAACAAAGAGGCAAGAAAAAGTCTCTTGCCTCATAGGGAGTTTCAGACATTTTCCCGGACTCCCTCCCTGCTAGCTGTTGTGCACTAGCCCCATTCAGGCTGTGTTCACGCAGCCAACCCCAGTCCTCTCCCGGGGATCTGACCTCCGAAGCCTGAGCCTCAGCTCCCAGCCCCCACCCGACCTGGAGGGGAGCAGACAAGCCTCTCAGGGTGCCCGCCACCCACCATTTCCGCCCGCGAAGGGGCTTCCTAGTGTGTGGAAAACTTCCCTCTTTCACAGCTCCCTCCCACTGGTGCAGGTCCTGTCTCTATCCTTTTGTCTTTTTTCTTTTTTCTTTTGTACCTACCCAGGTACATGGGGAGTTTCTTGCCTTTTGGGAAGTCTGAGGTCTTCTGCCAGCCTTCAGTAGGTGTTCTGTAGGAGTTGTTCCACATGTAGATGTATTTCTGATGTATCTGTGGGGAGGAAGGCGATCTCCACGTCTTACTCTTCCGCCATCTTGAAGGTCTCCAATACTGCTTTTTAAATCAACCCTATATATACTATTCTACATGTGGCAATTCTAAAAGTAGAGAGATTTCCAGTGTCAACAGTTTTTCTCCATTTATCAAGACTACTTATTTACTTGCACGTATGTGTGTGAGGTAAGCCAAACAGGTATTTTAGTTGTTGACATATATTTCTCTTTCTACAACGTTCATGAATCTTCAGTGGAAAAATGTACTTTCAGATCATTTTAATCCATTAGGTCTAGTTTAATTTAGCATCTTATAAGACCCAAATATTGGGCTGGGTAGTAAGGTTTCTAGGATCAATATGACACAGTCTCTGCTTTCAAGAAATTTGAGTAAATGGAAACTTTCAATAGACTTTGGTAAGCACTACCAAAAAGTTGTGCACAGTGTGAGATGGGCCATTTAGGACATAGGAAAGTTCAGAAAAAGCTTTTCTGGAAAAGATTATGTTTGACTAAAATTTTCAAGGATGAGCTATCTAAATAAAAAATGGAGAATGAAGAAATGAGGGCAGAGGGCATGAGCAGAGGCAAACAGACATGGGAGAGTTCTGAGAATATGCATTAGTAATCTCAAGCAGGTTAGTGTTCCTGGAGGTGAAGTTGTAAAAGCAGTAATGGGAAGTGTGCCTTGGTTGCTGCATTGAGGGTTACTTTCTACTACTGAACTATGTTTGTTAGAGACATCCCCAGCAGTTACATTAAGGATAAGTATGAGGTTTGTTAAGATTAATGATAGGATAATGTATTAGGAGGTTGTAACAATAGGTCAGGAGACATATAATGAGAGCCTGACTGTTGTTGTTTTGGAGAGAGGAGAAAATTTGAAAACTATTTGAAGCATGTAAAATTATCAAGATTGGTGATTGACTGGATACGGACAGTGAGGGAGAAAGAGAAGACTGAGATGCCTCTCCAGTTTGGCTTGGGAATAATAAACTGAAAGGCAGAATTCAGGAGAAGAAGCCCCTTCTGAGGAAGATGAAAATAAGGGTTCAATCTTAAACATGTTGAATTTGAGGTGCCTCTAGGACATTCAGGCGGGTTTGTTTTACAGATAAATGTCCATTTGAGGCTGTAGGCTGAAGGAGCAGAAGCAGTTATAGATATAGCTGTGGAAGACATCAGCATCCAAGTGTAATTAAAACAGTGGTTTTTAATGTCCGTGGAATTTCCCCCCAAAATGTGTAGAATTAAAACAAATGAGAAGACAGTTCCAATATCCAGAGTTTGTTTTGGAGGTGATGAATATGGTTATTACCCTGACTGTGGTGATGGTAACACAAGTGTACATGTATATTTCCCAACTGAAAGTCACCAAATCGCATACATTAATTATCTGTCCCTTTTTGTATGCCAGTTTTACCTCAATAGAACTAGGAGGAAAAGGACCAATACAATATTTTTTAAAGAAGGTTTATGAAGAAACAGATAAAGGGAAGACAGAAAGAATCAGACATGCTTAAACATGAAAACCAGGAGCAAACAGGTAGTAGAGTCTCATAAAGGAGAGTGTGAGATCCATCTCAAATGCAGCAGTGAGGTTATTCAGATAAAGATGACATTTAGCAATAAAGAGGTCATGAGTTACTACGGGGTTGAGGATGGATATCATTCATTATGCATCTGGGATTATACAACTGTGAATATTTATACACACACACACATATGCACACGTACATGTATCTATTATAATAGCTGATAGTAAGACTAAAAACTGGCGAAAGGATATATCCCAAGTAAATATAAAAATATATGCATAAAATTTTCTAATCTATTTATGAACCACTAATTGAGTATCTGAAAGATCACCAAGCTTCAAAAATACTCACAAGCAATAGATAAATCTCCATTATAAATATTTTTAGGTAGCAGCATTAAAATGGACATCATTAAGTTTTCAAATTGTGTGGGTTTCTTTACTTGACTGAGCACAGTTTTTGCATTATATAGTTTGATTTGACAAGAGAACCCATAAAAATCCACACTTGTGGCCCACTTAAAAAAGTAGTATTATAGTTTTAGGCACTGTTGAACATCATGCTGAGCTACAAAAGCTAAATAAAACACCGTAAAGCTCCCCACCTTCGTTTCATTTTTAGAACCCCACACAGGGAGACGACAACTACGTTAATCAGAGACAGACCACTGAGGTTCAGGTTTATTTTGTTCAATATTAAATTGTATAGTTGAAGGAGATATCAATTTCTTTTTAAAATGGCACCATCACTACCCTTCAAAACACTGCAGTTTACTAATGATTTTAAAACTGCTTTAAGGGTTTAAAACTGAATCACTACCACTTCGTCTCAGCTGAGATTTAGCATGCAGATCTCACAATGGGAATACATTTCTGTTTCAGGTTAAATAAATTCAGTCTGTCTTGTTTTAGAACTAGAAGAACATTTTGTTGACTCAGAGCTCTATTTTTGTTACTTAGAGCTAAAAGAAGTCAGTTCAGCATAAGAAATTCTACAAGGTATTAACTGGAAGTTTGCTGGGAAGAGGTTCATTCTGTATTGTATATAATGCTGAGAACATTTTTTAACCTTAACAGGCAGTGTTGTTTCCAAATATGCCTTCTCTGATGAATCTGTGCACGCATGCATGCCCAGGGCTACTCTGAAAACTGAGATGAAGAACTGAAAAAGTATTCTGGCCCCTAAGAAACTCCTCAAAGAGATGCTATCGTGAAGGCTAGACACCTTTGATATGAGCTCCAAGGTTTCTCTCTGCTGCTCTCCCTTCAGTATCCACTGACCTGAAACATGCACACAGAGTGATGCACTGAAGCACCTACAGCAGCAAGTGTGCCTAACTAAAAACACCCTCTCATTCTCCTTGATAAGCTAGACTCTGTTAGAAAAGTACAAAGAAGTTCTCTTGTGACCCTGTATCTAAGACTGTGTTTATTAAAAGATCTTCCTTTATCTTCCCCTCACTCTCCAACCCAGACTCAAGATTGAATCTATGAGACATTAGTTGAGAAAACAAATGAAAATGACACACACCATATTGAAAAAATCACATCATGATTTTTTATCTCCTGTGAAATACTGTGAAGGGTACTGAACAAAACATTACACTGACAAGTAAAGTCTTTTTATTAGTGGCTATTTCATTAGGCCTTCCTGGCCTTCCCCATCTGAACTCAACATGTATTAACCAATTTTCTAGAACTTCTCTAAGCAAATCTTCCATAATTGACAGACAATTGACTTTTTCTCAAATTGCCTTTTCGGCTCAATTATGTCTTGCATCACATCCACCTGGTATATCTACTTCTTTTTTTTTTTTTTTTAACCTAGAATTTTACTAATTTGTTAAGTTACTGAAGATGATACATTTTCCCCATGAATCCTGACAGAGCCACCTTAGTCCTTTGTGGTGTTTTTCATTCCTTTTAGTAAATAATCAGTATGACACATTTGGCATTTGACATAGAGACACAATCTATTCTTACTGTGTTCGCTAGATTTTATTCTATATACATCTTTCCCCCAACTATACTGCTACTGCTTGTGTTTTGAGAATATGGAAAAGATTCTCAAATTTAAGTGTGGTATACTATATCTGTGTATAGTAACTTCTACACTAAAAAACAAGTTTAGCCAGACTATTACTCAACCATAAAAAAGAATGAAATAATGCCATTTGCAGCAATATGGATGGACCTAGAGATGATCACACTAAGTGAAGCAAGGCAGAGAACGACAAATATATGATATCTTACAAAACAGAAACAGATCCATAGACATAGAAAACAAGCTATAGTTACCAAAGGGAAAAGGGGGGCAGATAAATTAGGGGTTCGGGATTAACATAAACACACTATTATATCTAAAATAGATAACCAACAAGGACCTACTGTATAGCACAGGGAACTATACCCAATATTTTGTAATAAACTATAAGGGAAAATGTTATTGAACCCTGACCTCTGGCCACCTCCTAGGGGTAGACAACTGAACTAAGCTGTACCAATTTTTGAATTTGAATGGAGAGACTGAAGCTAGTTGAAGCTGCTACCTTAGTGGCAGTGTCCATGTAGTCCAGTTGCTGAGGCCTCCACAGACTATGGCCCATGGAGACCGCTGCCACCATTATGTCACGAAAGCCGGGGTGGGGGAGAGGTTCGCAGCTGCTTCAAGGCCTGGGCCTGGCCAGTGGGCGGCCCTGGCGAGGGCTCTGGAGCTCTGCAGGACACAGCCCTCAGCCTGTCCCTGGGCCCCCAGCTCACCCAGTGGCCTAAGGCTGCAGGGCCTGGAGGGCCCTGGGGAGAAGGCCTCCATCTGCCTCTCACCGCATTCTGCCCAGAAGACCACAACGAGGCTGACTGAGCGGGACCTCTAACCACGCGAAGGGTCACGTGTTAATGGTCATATATAATACTAATGGCTGTGTGCCCACTCTGCCCGTATTACAAAAATAATCTGAGAATATATATATGCATAACCATATCACTTTACTGTATACCTGAAACTAACACAACATTGTAAATCAACTATACTTCAAATTTTTTTAAGTTCATTTTTAATATGCTAATAAAACTTTTGGCTCTGTATAATCCAGAAATATTGCTTCAGAAGTATCACCTAGTAAGTAAAGTTTGATACTACAACACTACCTTAATAAATAAAAAGGAAATACACGGTTCCTTCAGCATTTGAATTCAAATATTGGTTTACTCGTACTAAAACGTCATTAGAACAAAAACGCGAAGTTGGTAACTCAAATTGAATACAACAGCTAACCATACATATTTTGGTTTTAAGTGTGTCTTAATAGCTTTTGGTGACAGTTAAAATTAAATTTTATAAGTAGAGCATGAGTCATTTAGTGAAATTAATGTATTATATAGTTATCATTAGGTAGCAATAGGAGACCATTGTGATGCATCGAACTTCCATTCTATGAACTGGAACTGTGCTGAATCAGTGGGATGCGACTGCTTCGGATGTTTTCCTTCTCCTTTGTACTTTCAAACTCATTTTGGTTTTTATGAAAACATGTTATTGCCTAAAGACCAGGACAATTATTCCTTTATCAAACTGTGAGTGCTAACGTCTATATTTCAATTTTTAATGCTGAGAAATTATAGAGAATGTTTCTCATCAAATTTAAGAACCAGCAGACAATAAATAAAAGTTAATGCTGTAATTCTTTCAAAGACAAAGAATCACTAGGAAAAGTGGCAAAGATAGGTTAAGAGAAAGGAAAAATAAAACTAAAACTCAATCAGCATGCTAATGTCTATGTATGTGTTATGACCTGCATATTCCCTATGGGTTTTATGTCTCCAATGCTAAGTAAATTAAAAGAAATGGGAAAGATAATTTTCCTAAATTTCCAATACCTCTTTATTTTATCTGAATACTTGATAGATATAATTAAAATAATTTTCAGTTGTCATCAAAGTGGCATCCTAGAGTGACAACTGTAATATAATTTAACTATCATTATGATTAAACTATTACATTAGTTCAAGTTTTTTTTTTTTTCCGAAAACAAGTTTTATTTGGGAAGAGTTTCTAATTGTTAAAGCTGCAAGCAAGTTACCTTCACAAGTATAGTTCTACAGACCTAGTAGTTTCAGAGATCCCAGTGTTCAAAGGTACACCTCAAAATTAATAACAAAAACACACCCACGGCGAAAGGGGAGAGCTGTTAGACTGGTTTGGAATGTACAGCCATGGATTTCAGCTGGGCTATTATAATTGCCTTCTAATTCAGCTTTCTGGATTTATAATCTTCCATTACAATCTACTTAGCAGCAATCTTTATAAAATAAAAATCTAATGATACCAGCACCTCAGACCCTCTAAAGGTCCCCCCAGCACCTTCTACAAAGAGAAACATTTATGATGTGGCACATCTTATTTAATGTAATTATGACATGTCACATGCTGTCATTTGTCTATGCTTTTATCCATGCAATCAACTTTCCTTAGACAGTTTCTAACCCCTTTCAACTTCCTTCTCACCAGTATTCATACTTCATGAATCAGCTTCAACATTGCCCCCTTTCTCTGTTTTCAGAACATGCCCCTCTTACAGATTTAATCACCTTCTTTGCTTGGTGTAACAGAAACTGTCAGTGCCCCATGCATGTCCCTCAGAGCATGTATAGTTTCTGGCCAACTTCCAACTACTAGTAACTGCAGTCTCACTGAAAGCCCTTATATCAGAATTGCAGAGAGCTGGATGCTTGCTTGGAGGTAGGAAGTGCTGAAAATGTGCCCTCAGCCACAGCATCGCTGACCAAGAACTCTCAGGTGTTAGTGTGTGAATTTACCAGTTCCATCACTTTTCAGGATCATTAATTCTGGGGAATGTATTTTGTGTCACTTCCCAGAATTTGCCCTTCAGATTAAGCTCCATTTCTCTTAAGGACAGCTGGTTAACTGCAATCCCTTTATTGTCTGCCTTCTCTTCTCTGCATCACTTCCTCACTTCCCTATTAGTATTACTTTAACTTCCCAGAAAAACTATTTATATCTGACTCTTTTGTCGCCAGGTTTTTTCTTGTAGAATCTACAGTAAAACTTTTGATACCAGAGGTACTGTGTGGGGTTCTGGAGTTGAATGTCTTGCTGGCCACATGGCATCAAGACCACTTGGCATGTTGTAACAGAATAATTACAAGACTCTCTCTTGTGGTGAATTGGGATGCTAAAAAGGTATAAGGGGATGTATATTTTATCAATTTCTCCAGGATTTGAGAAAGATAGTGACAATGATAATGACAATGACTATAGAGTTAACAGTTGTTGCAAGTATTGTCAGTGCTCTCAGGAAAAAAACTGATGAGCTCAAGCTGAAGTCAGAGGGGTCTCGCTGACAGCATTTAAAGAAACCCTCCTCTTTTAAAGCCAGAGAGAGGATTGAACTGAAAAACAGACCCTTTGTTTGATTGTAATAGTAGTTGAATTGTAGAGAAGATTTACTGCAAAGCACCGGCAAACCTCTTATTTAAAATTCCAGGCCTTAACAGGAAAGATGTAGGACCCTGAAACCTGGACTTGAGGTACCAGGTTGACTCACTCTTGCTGGAGGATTCTTTCCTTGCCTGGAGACCACATAGATGCATCATCTGAGGTCAACACTTCAAGATATATGTACATTCCTCAAAAATTTCCCTCATCTTATGGTTTCTAGACCACTATGTTCAAGACCAGGCATGGCCTAATTGAAAAAAGTATTGTCTCTGATTTAAGAAAAATGGGATTATTCATGAAAAGAGTAACAGAAACTGGCTAATATTTCCAGTTAGGAATTAAGAGAGCATGCCTAGAAATGAATGTTGAGTATGTTGGACAGGGATGCAACTGAAATATAAGGTACACAGGAGATGCTAAAGATATGTTTACACAAGCAAATGACATTACACCTAAGCATTTGTGTTTTGAGGTATGTGTTTCCAAATTTATGCTTAATGGTATAGATAATTACATACTTCTCTAAAAATATTTTATTGTAATTCCAGAAAGTAAAAATATATATTAAATAAGAAAATAATGCTCTCAAATGAATCAGTGTTTAAATTATACAATGGTCATAAAATATAAATCAACGAACTTAACTTAAATCCATATGGACACAATATGATTTATAAAAAAAAAAAATCTTGAAGGTTATCCAGCACAGTGATCAACAATGAATGCACTTTATTACCATCTTGTCTTATACCCAAGTGATTTTGCTTATTGCTTTCAGATAATTCTGATGCTCTATCATTTAACACATGGCATTAGCTAAATCTCTTTTCAAATTAAAAGGTAAGAAAATTACTCACTTTTAAAAAATACATTTAAGATACACATAAATACTCCACTTACCCATATTCGACCCACAAACGCATTGGCTTCTTCTTCCACCACTGATAGATTTCTGAGCAGATAGGGATCAAACACTGGATCATTGTCATTGACATCTGTCACCACCACATTTACCGTGGCAGTTGAGGTCTTAAAGAAAAAAAAAATAGGGGGGGGATTAGATGTGAGAGGAGTTATTTTTATTTCGATGTCAGTTAATTAGTCATACTGGCATTTGTCTATCTGAAAGTCATCTCATTACTATTCCTATTCCTTAGCTTTCCAAAAAAGACAAGAAAAAAAAAGAGGAATCTCGCAATTTTCAAACACCTCAAAAAACAGATGGAAAAAACAAATGATATTAAAGGGCAAACATCTTCTTGAAAATGTCAAATATTTCCTGGAGGCTTACTTTTAGAAAGTGTTTTACCTTTATCTTGTTCACATTTTGTGGGTGGTAGGTTTTTGTTTATAGACACTTGTACCCCTTTTTCTCTGAAATGTAACATTTCTGCAGTTTTTACCACTTATATGTTGTACTGTTTAAAAATATAACTAGCACACTATAAAATAGCATGGTATGTCAAATGGGTATTTTCAGGTAAGCAAATACTACCAGAAAATAATATATTAGTAATTTTCTAGGTTCACATCTAAACCAAGAGTTTGAGGACCATACACCACTAATCATAAAACACACACACACACACACACACACACAAACACACACACACAACCTTTTGGTTATACAGCTTAAGGAAATGGTAAGTGGGTAATCCTACCAGTAGTACGTGCTACCTGGTTAAAAGGGAAAATCCCTAGCCTGCTGCAACTCGAGAACATAATGTAGGTCAATGACTTTTGCATAATCAAGGAACGTCTTCATACATGACTCAAGCTGGAAAATGCTCTGTCTAATCAAAGCCTGAGTACAGCACATGCCTTCCACCCAGCTCTGTCACAGTGAGGGGCAGATCACAGAAGGTTGAGAGAAAATTAGAGAACAAAAGTATTCTTGGCTGGAAAATGAAAAATCCATTATGCTATGATATTAAATATTTAATAACATGCAAATAAAAAGTAGGAGGAAAAGCAGGATGGTACCGTCATGAGAGAATTACTTAACTTTCTTTTTAAAAAACACAAACAGGATTTGTCCTAATCTGTAAGTGACATGGGGTGAGAGGCTAAAAAGCTGAGCATAAAGAAGTGACTTAGAGGAAGTGAACCTGAAGAAATTTTGCAGCGTTCATGGGCCCGAGGGGTCAAAAACTGGACTTCCTAGCTACTAAGGAGGAGAAGTCCTGGTAAACACCCCATCCTTTCTGTTGCAAAATCAAGGAACATCTTCATACGTGACACAAGCTGGAAACTGCTCTGTCTAATCAAAGACTGAATATAGCACATGCTTTCTTGGGATCACTGAAGTTCTATACTCTATGAGTAATGCTGCATAAGGTCTAGACCAGGCCTTACTCAGATTAAAACTCAATAGTCATGGGCTTCCCTGGTGGCGCAGTGGTTGAGAGTCCGACTGCCAATGCAGGGGACATGGGTTCGTCCCCTGGTCTGGGAAGATCCCATATGCCGCAGAGTGGCTAGGCCCGTGAGCCATGGCCGCTAAGCCTGCGTGTCCAGAGCCTGTGCTCCGCAACGGGAGAGGCCACAACAGTGAGAGGCCCGCGTACCACAAAAGAAAAAAGAAAAAAAAAAACCTCAATAGTCAAATTTTGGTTGGATTAAGGTGATCTGTCCTTATTTTAACAGACATATATTAAATCTTCTTTTGAGCAATATAATTTTATTCCAAGCCTTTATAATTTTTCATATATAATGTCTAGTGGTCATTAAAAATATTATCAGGCATAGCAGAGAATTCTTGGGTATTGATAATGGCTTATTTCTTTATTTGTGTACTAGCTACATTGATGGGCTTATTTTGTGAAAATTTATACAACTATTCAGTATGATTTGTATATATTTCTGTATTTAAAACTCCCAATAAAATTTTATTTAAAGAAATGTCAAAGACAAGCAGAACAGTGTTGTTTAGTCAAAGCCGGGAAACAACCTAAATGCCCACCAATAGTAGATGTTTATATAATAGATTGTGTTTTTTGCACATAATGGAATAACATGTGATACTAAGAATGTACAGACTACATTCACCTCAATGAATTTCATGAATGTAAGGCTGAGTGTACGAAGTCAGACACAACACAGTACACACTACATGATTCCAAATATATAACTTTCAAAGATTGGCAGAAATACTCCATTGTGATAGAAGTCAGGATAGGGATGACTTTTGTGAAGACGGTAGAGTAGAAACTGGCATGATTGTAAGGCTGGGCTTCTGGAGTGCTAATTAATTTCTGTTTCTTGTTCTGAATAGTGATCATACAAGTATTTTCACTATGTGAAAATTCATTAAGCTGCACAGTTATGGTTTGTGCACTCTTCTGTGTGCATCTCTCCATGAAATCATTTAGTTTAAAGAATGCATGCACATCAACATACGCTTGTGTGTAGATATATATGGATATGTATAAATTTAAATGTCATCTGATTAGATGAAGTACAAGTCATGTTATTTTCTCCTTTTAACTTTTATATATTTTCCAAATTTTCTCTAAGAGAGCTACATTGCTTTAATAACAAAAATCAGTTTAACAAATGTTATTTCTTTAAAAGTTGTGTTAGAGTTAAAGCTAGTAAAAAGATTTAAAGCTAGTAAAAAGATGTGCCTTTATAGTAGCAGTAGTTCCCAATTTGCCTGAGGGTGAAGGAGACATTAAAATGGACAGCTGGGAGCCAAAATCTAAGAGTAGCCATGCTAGAGTTTGCTGACCTTCCTTCTAAATGCTTGCATAAAGTGCCAGCCTATCTGTATTTCCCTTACTGGTGTCCATCCTATTCTTTAAAATTCCCATTCTTGACACTATGGAGTGGGATGATTTCAGCCTATACTGGGTCCTCAAAGGCTGTGGTCTGTAACTGGGTGGTATAGATGAGAACTGGATCACTAGGTGAACTAAGAAGTAAATAACAAATCCACCATTCCTGTGCTAATAGGGGCTGAAATTTATAGACCATATAGATGTATTTATCCATATCTTAGAGATAGTATATGAAATAAAGAATATCCATTTCTCTGGCAGAAATGTAAAGTAATAAACACACAGAGAATAACTTCCAGCTTATATATTTCTTGTAAAGTGGTCTGAAGATCACTTGCATCAGAATCACTTGGATTATCATTAAAAATGCAGATTTCTGGGCTACACATTAGAACTATTGACTCTATTCTGCAATATTCAAATTATATCTTTGCAATTTGTTTCACATAAATTGCTGGTAATCCTTTTATTTAAGAAAAGTCCATCCACCTGTGTTCTTATTAAATACCTTTCTTAAAACCTGTGATTATTAAGGCTAAACGGTTAATTTTACTATAATTCTACAAAGGACATAAGTTTAAATATTTAGATAAGAAAAGTGCTATCAAAATATGAGACTATTATTATTTTGTAATTACTTTCTTCTTCAACACCCCACTGTATGTGCACATGTATAAGTCGATCCCTAAAATTATATAAATGATGAAACTAACTGAAAAAGCTTTTGTTTGAAATCTAAATGTTTCTTTCCCTAGTGACATTCTCAGTACAAACTTTTGAAAATGAAACAAATTTGCTTAAAAGGATCATAATTTTAAAGCTGAATGAGACCTTATTCATTCTTAAAGAAAGAAAAATTGAGGGAACTAGAAATGCTAAGTGACCTGGCCAAGGAGAATTGAAATTAACAAGTAAATAACTGAAAGAAAAAAAAAAAAAAAAAAAAAAGCTCTAGAAAGAACTAACCCACTAATGTTAGCCCAGAACCTATTTTCAGTTTTTTATGTGGCCAAAGCCATAATTAGTAGACTGAAACTATGCCAGATAGCTTAATATGCTATTTCTTTCCCATCTTTACTGTTGTCTAAGAAATCTTACCTTTAAGGCCAGAGGTAAAAGGTGCTAGCTAATAATACTTCCATTAATTTCTGATTCATCATGTGACCTATCTCAAATGGTTGACCTAAAACCTCCTTATTAATTTTACTTCACTCTAATTACACCCCTTACTCCATGCTTAGTAATTCCCTCTTTTCCTCAGAATTTTCCCCCTCAGTTATTTCCTAGCCAAATTACACATTAAACTTTCATCATAAGTCAAGTTCTCAATTATTTTCTTCTTGAGATTCTCACTGACTTCTTTACATATATCTTATACAGGCACACTATATTAATTAAGGGGATTGCATATGTAAAAAGTAATCTTAGATTTTATTTTTATTGACTCACCTAATCTCTAAGTGCCTTCTCTTGGCCTCACTATTTACTAAAACTGCTTTGTATAGTTTATTTTCCACATATAGCTGTTTACCTAATGTTTGAAAAGTGGCAAATAGCTTATTATGGGCAGATTGTTTACCAAATTTAAGTAATTATCCTTATCTATTTTTCTAATTTTTAATTAAGATGATAAAACTGTCTAGTATCAATTTTGTATGGTAAATTTTCTACAGCAATCCTCCTCAAAAAGCGTGAGGAGAGCATTACGTACCCCCATCCAGTCTATTTTTTGATCAAAGAAGTCATTTCAAGTAAACTGGAGATACATTGCTATTTGAATTGGGTGAGTCTTCTAGACACTTATACTGAATTTGAAATTATTTCTAGAGAAAAGTGCTTAGATGGCCCATATGCGCTAGACTAAAGACAAAAGCTACTTTGTGGCATAAAAATGGTGAAAAAAACAGTCTAATAAAGCACTGCTAATGAATGCATTGTTACAGTGCTTAAAAATCAGAATAGTGGTAGTTGTGGATGGGTAGATTGAAGAATACAATCAAATGATTTTAAAACACACCTACATAACTAAACAATTTATTTTTAATACTAATTTTTAGGTGCAGAGGAAATAAAATTTATCTTCTCTAGAATTATGGGCCCTTTTAAACCATTTCAATCATCAAGGATTAGTCAAGATTCGGAGCGCCGCTTACAAATAACCTGTAGAATCAGTCAACTTGGTTTCCTAAGTGATTCAAGGTATTTATGCACAAATTCCCTTCCCTCCACTGTCCCCCACCCTCAAAAAAGTGACTTTAAAGGAAATAGATTCCAACATAGTAAAACTGCCAGAACTGCCAGTGCTGTGCTGGTGCTGGACACAATGAAATACTTCTTAGACTAAGTTAGATTTCATTTTCCCCATAAATTAGGTAAGAGAGCAAATTCCACATTATCTATTCTGTCAAGTCAAAGTTGCAGCTCCATAACAAATTCAGAATATAGGTTCATTGATTAAAAGAGCCCATTGGAGGGCTTCCCTGGTGGCGCAGTGGTTGAGAGCCCGCCTGCCGATGCAGGGGACAGGGGTTCGTGCCCCGGTCCGGGAAGATCCCACATGCCGCGGAGCGGCTAGGCCCGTGAGCCATGGCCTCTGAGCCTGCGCATCCGGAGCCTGTGCTCCGCAACGGGAGAGGCCACAACAGTGAGAGGCCCGGGTACCGCAAAAGAGCCCATTGGAGAAAAAAGCACTTTGAGTAATTTTAAGTAGTTGCTCCAAATGAAAAAGAGATTAATTCATGAATTCATGACTGTAATAAATTGTTTTAGAGTGTAAACTACAAGGTTCTCTCAGTTTCTTTAGGACTATTTTTAAAACCCTTTCCCAAAGAGAGTACTCACCCCATCTGGCCTGCCATCATTAGCAGTGACGATCAGAATGTAGCGATCAGTGCTTTCCCTGTCCAGTGCTTTCCCTAAGGTTAGAATCCCAGTACTAGTGACAGAGAAAACAAACAAACAAATGAGACAGAAAAAGATATTATGTCACAGGGAGTCTTTCTACTATTGTGAACTACTTTTGATAGTTTTTCTTTTTTTTTTCCTTTCAGCAAACATAGCTTGAGTATTTAAGATGAACGATTCTAGGATTCATGCTGAAAATTGAAAAAGGCTTTTAAGGCTGTTGAGCCTCTTAGCAATAATGAAAAATTGCCAAACTGAATGAGATAAGTGAGTTGATTCTGTAGCCTCCAAGGAAAAAAAAACAAAACAAACTATGCTCAATTCATTACAGGAAGAAAGATATCTATCTTGTTTGTGATGATTTCAAAGGTAAAAGAGTCCATTAATCTTTAGCAGTTTCATAATGCTTTGAGTAAAAAAGTGATTTCTTTAATCTATATCACCACTCCCATTCATTGTCACATATGTGACCACTACGGAAATGAAAACATCTAAATTTCATCTTTGATTAAACCATAGAGACTAAAATTTTTCTTCTTTCCAAATTTCAAAATAACTGAGTCTTACTGTAGAAAATTAGAAAATATACAGTGGAATATTAAAACTTTCATAGATATTATGGGTTTTTTAATATTTCTTTGTGTTCTCTATTATAACCATATTTAAATACATTATAATTGCTTTCAAAAGAGCACTCAGGCTGCATATTTTACATTATTTTCAAGATAACATAATTTTATGAACATTCGTTCTCTCATTTTACAATTTATAAAAACAAACTCTTTTGTTGATACACTAACAATTTTACCATCTTGTTATTCTCTTGAAATTTAGATATTTCTTAAGTATTACGTATAATGGGAGATGAACAGCCTTTGGGAAAATTCTCATACTTAGAATACTTTTAATACTAATTCTTAACCTTTTCACTGTTTAGAATACATACTTTCAGATATTTAAGCTTTTATTCTCCCATGTAACTTGTTTTATAACACTTTGGTCGCTTATTATGTTCTCTAAAACAAGTTCTACATTTATGTCTTAGATATTACAATCTGATGTTGTACATGGCATTTTAATTAAGGTCTAAGAAGTATCTACTGTGAAGGAGAGGTTACATTAATTTAACAAAACATTAAAATATTTATCAAGTATAAAAGCATAATTTGTTTCTGATAGATAAAAGGCTTTCATTTTAATGCAAGTGCTTTTGTTGTTATAGTGGAATTTAAGCAATCCGCACCACATATGGTAGTTGAGTACAGAGAGTCAATGCCAAGGAATCAAAATCAGAGTCACAGTTACTGTTTTATTTTATTGTTGTTATTGATATGGACTAAAAACAAAGTTCTAAACATATGGTATGACTATGAAAAACAGACTTTGCTCCTTGTACATTTTAAAATGTTTTGTCCAAATAACTGAAAACCAATTCCCAGAGTAGTTTGTAACAATCAAATTTGGATCAACTTCCCATACTGCAGATGGTTCAGATAACCCCATTCTAAAATGACATTCAAAGAGAAAAGTAAATCATTTATTGCTTCTGAGACTTATTCACAAGTAACTTAAGAAACCTGAAAATCTATCCATAGTAAACTGAAAGAAAGAAGAAAATTCAGTTATTGTTTTCCATTTTTCTCCTCAGTTTAAGCTTCGACTCTATATTATGCCTTGTATATTAAATTAGAAAATCACTAGAAATTTATATTGTATTAGAATTTAGAGCCATATTATACCTAAATAGCTTATTTTTCATAGTCTGGTATTATTATGGAAATAGTTCTTTGCTTAAGATGATGTGTGCCTTGTGTCCCAATGTCGTAGACAGTTAGACAGGATATTTGGGAAATAGAAAAAGAGAGAAAAAATAGGTACTGTCTTTTGGTATTCATAGCTGAAAGATTAGCTTATGAGTACACACAAGCATCCTTCCACAAAATTCCAGAAATAACTGGAAAGGAAGACTCTTGAATTGGAATGGAATGGAAGTTCCATTGGAAGTTGGAACTTCCAATGGAAGTTCCAAGTTGAATGGAAGCTATAGAGCAGTATACATTAGGCTGCATTTAGAAATGCAGTAAATCTTATCAGTCCATATCCTAAAAATACATAAGAATGACTCCTGATAAAACATCAATAATAGTGCTACTTAAATTTTACATAATTGAAAATATATTGCACAGGAGTGATGTCAGTGAAAATGGTGACGTAGACAGCTTGAAGAGGTGGTCTCTCCACAGAAGCATCGAAAAATGAAGCAGGAAGAATCAGAAACAACTTTGATAGGACTCTGGAAAACAGTCAAAGGTTGACAGCACCCAAATGAAGGTAGTATTAAGAAAAAGGCAACTTAAAAATTGTAGTAAAGATTTGTTCCATTTTTACTTGTCCTTGTCCCAGCCCTTTCTGGCTTAGAGTAGTCTTAAAGATGGTGGTCAACATTCCCAGTGTGCTACTCTGGTCCTTGTTTCTGGAGGCAGCGAAACTATCCTTATTCACAAAGAATTGTGTTTATCTATTCCAACTGGTCTGGAGGCTGCCTGAAGGAATAATACATGGTTTTTGTCTTGTTTTGCCTAACTCAGAATTCACTCAAGGTGGAAAAGCAGTGGGTATTCCTGGAAAACAGTGTAAGTCAGGGAGCAACCTGCAGCCATTTGAAGAAATAGTTTATGTTTGAGGCATTCAGTGGAACACCAAAAGCCTGGCAGGAAAAACTGGGTAGAGAGTTTCTTGGAAAATTAGGGCATTCAAAAGTGCCCATGTATACTGGTGAATAGAATTGAGAGTCCAGAAATGAATCCATACGTCTGTGGCCAGTTGATTTTCAGCAAGAATGCCAAGATCATTCAATAGGGAAAGAATAATCTCTTCAACGAACAGTGCTGGGGCAATTGGAGATCTACATGCAAAAGAACGTAATTGGATTATCTCATACCATATACAAAATTTAACTCAAAATGGATCAAAAATCTATATGTAAGTACTGAAACCATAAAACTCTTAGACAAAAGCATAGGGATAAATCTTTATGATTTGGGGTTTGATAATGTATTCTTAAATATGATAACAACAGCATGAACAGCACAAAGAAAAATAGGGCTTCCCTGGTGGAGCAGTGGTTAGGAATCTGCCTAACAATGCAGGGGACACGTGTTCCAGCCCTGGTCCAGGAAGATCCCACATGCCGCGGAGAAACTAAGCCCATGTGCTACAACTACTGAGCCTGCGCTCTAGAGCCTGTGAGCCACAACTACTGAAGCCCGCGTGCCACAACTACTATAGCCCGTGCGCCTAGAGCCCATGCTCCACAACAAGAGAAGCCACCGCAATGAGAAGCCTGCACACTGCAACAAAGAGTAGCCCCCTGCTCGCCGCAACTAGAGAAAGCCCGTGCACAGCAACAAAGACCCAACACAGCCAAAAATAAATAAAATAAATTTAAAAAAAGTAAATAAATAAACAGAACAGCAAATGTATTTAAAAAAATAGATATATTGATCTTCCTCAAATTAAAATTTTTTTGTGCATCAAAGTACAGTATCAAGAAAGTGAAAAAAAAACCTACAAAATGGGAGAAAATATTTGCAAATCATATATCTAAATAAGGGTCTGGTTCTCCAAATATATAAAGGACTCCCTACAACTCAACAGCAAAAAGGACAAACAACCCAATAAAAAATTGGCAAAGAATAGATACTTCTCCAAAGAAGATATACAAATGGCAAATTAGCACATGAAAACATGCTCAACATCATTAGTCATCAGGGGAATACAAATCAAAGCTACAATGAAATAGTACTTCATACTCACTAGAATAATTAACAAAACAGATGGGAAAATAATGTGTTGATGAAAACACGGAGGTATTGAAACACTTGTACATTGCTGGTGGGAATGTAAAACGGTTCAATCACTATGGAAAACAGTTTGGCAGTTCCTCAAAAAGTAAATGATTACTATGTGACCCAGCAATTCCAATTCTGGGTATACATTCAAAAGAATTGAAAACAGGTGCTTAAATACATGTATATTTGTGTGTGCTTAAATACATGTATCTATGTGTGTCTGTATGTGTATGGATATTAGCAGTATCCACAATGACCAAAACAGAAAAACAGCCCAAATTTCCGTCAATGTATGAATGGATAAACAAACTGCTGTGTACACATGTAACAGAATATTATACAGTTATAAAAAGGAAAGAAGTACTGAGATATGCTTCAACATGGAAGAACTCTGAAACATTAGGCTAAGTGAAAAAAGCCAGACACAAAAGGTCACATACTGTGTCATTCTATTTATAGGAAATATCCAAAATAAATAAATCCATAGAGGCAGAACACAACTTGGTGGTTGTCAGTGGTGGAGGGGAAGGGCAAGTAGGGAGTAACTGCTTAACCGAGTTGTGTTTCCTTTTGGAATGATGACGATGTTCCTGAACTAGATAGAATTGATAGTCGTACAACATTGTGAGTCTACTAAATGCCACTGAATTGTTGACTTTAAAATGGTTAATTTTATGCTATGTGAATTTAACCTCAATTATATTAATTATATATATATATAAACACTATATATATATATAAAACATATATAATTATATATATATAAACACTTAGCCTTTAAGTGTTACATCACATGCCTTATGCTACAATGATGACATCAATAAGAATTCCTCAATTTCCTGCAATAAATAACAAATATTTTGCCATAATACTTGCAGAGGAAGTTTCTTTACATCTTGCTTAAATATTTACTTATAAATGAATGTTTGCTGAATAAATATTTGCTGAATCATATGCAACTATTAGCACAGACATAAAAAGTTATTAAAATAATGCATTACACTACAGAACCATAAAGATCTGGCCATTCAATACATAACATTAACTGATTTACATATGAATGATTGTGATCTTTAAGGAACAAGCATTTTTCTTTAAAGAATAAGTTTCTTTCCTGGCCATATGACTAATCCAATTCATTAAAATGTCATACAGTGTGACAGAAAGAGAAAAACAAATACCGTATGCTAACACATATATATGGAATCAAAAAAAAAAGGGTCTGATGAACCTAGGGGCAGGACAGGAATAAAGACACAGACATAAAGAATGGACTTGCGGATGTGGGGAGGGGGAAGGGTAAGCTGGGACGAAGTGAGAGAGTAGCATTGACATATATACACTACCAAATGTAAAACAGATAGCTAGGGGGAAGCAGCTGCATAGCACAGGGAGATCAGCTAGGTGCTTTGTGACCACCTAAAGGGGTGGAATAGAGAGGGTGGGAAGGAGACCCAAGAGGGAGTTGATATGGGGATATATATACACATATAGCTGATTCACTTTGTTATACAGCAGAAACTAACACAACATTGTAAAGAAATTATACTCCAATAAAGATGTTAAAAAAAAAAATAAAGCTATGACACTGAAAAAAAATGCATGTAACAATTCAACACTTGGTAAATCCACACTAGCAATGAAATGAATATTCATTACAACTAATATTTTTTAAAGAATTATAAAAATGTTTTGGTATATTTGTATTTCAATGGAAAAAAAGGTAAGGTAATGAATGGTATTGTAATGATTATTGTTAAAATTGGCATTATAGCATAAAATAATATTTAATGTAAACAATGAGCAAGTACTTTTTTTGTTGTTTTAAGAAGAAAAATGTAACCAAAATCACTATTTATATGAACTGAAGCATCTGATAAGACAGAACATGATTTCTTTTCTATTATTTTTTGAGAGAGCATCTGAATTATTCAAATCCTTAAAACTTACATAGAAGTGGTGATGCAAATTTGCACAAGTATCTCAGAAGTTTCAAAGAGGGAAGGGATTAAAATATCAATATTTCTCCCATTTCAAATGTGTTGAAATATATTGCTAAGGGTCTAGCCTAGCCTATAATTATCAATGGGAACAACAGCAATGAAGTGGCTGAAATAAAATTACCATAAGATAAAAGGCAATGAGCGCAGTGTACTGGACCCTGTATGATCATCAACAGAGATCACACAATCATCACAGAGTCCTGCCCTACTCTAGCTGTCCGGAAGAAGTTTGCATTTAAGGATATTTCTGTCAGTTTAGGTCAATTCAGACAAAGAGGATGCTGCATTGACATCTTTCACACTTTAAAGAACCTCTGTAACCAACTAGGTGTGTCTGTTCGGTTTCAAAAGCATAAATTAGAGAGTAGTAGACAAACACTTGCTAGGGTAGCAGCACGAGTGAGAATGTCTTTGATAAAACTGGTAGCTCATTAGATTTCACAACCAGCAGTTTTAAAATCCTTCAGCATCAAGAGAAAAACAGATAAACACAGGAATGGAAATCTTTAACAGAGAAAGTAAGACCAGGGCAGGTGAAAACTTCACTGTTTTCTTATTTTTATCAGTTTTATTAACATATAATTCACATATCATTGAATTCACCCATTTAAAGTGTACAATTCAATAAATTTTAGCATATTTTCAGAGTAGTTCAACCATCACCACAATCAATTTTAGAATATTTTCACCACTGTACCCATTAGCAGTCATTCCCTATTCTCTGTCAGCCCCCAGCCTCAGGCAACCAGTAGTCTACTTTCTGTCTCTATAGATTGGCCTATTCTGGACATTTAATACAAATGGGATCAAACCAAATGTGTTCTTTTGTGAATGATTTCTTTCATTTAGTATGTTTTCAAGGTTCATGCATGTTTCAGTACTTATTCTCCTTTATTGCTGAATAATATTCCACTGTATGGATACACATTTTGTTAATTCATTTCATCTGTAGACAGACATTTGGGTTGTTTTCCACATTTTGCCATTGTAAATAATTCTGTTATAAACATTTCTGTGCAACTTTTTATGTGAACATAACATTTTCATTTCTCTTGAATAGACACGAGTGGAATTGCTGAGTTATATGGTAACTCTATGTTTAACATTTAGAGGAAATAAGAAATAGTTTTCCAGAGTGTACATTTTACATTCCCACCAGAAATATATGAGAATTCTGATATTTCCACATCTTTACCCATGTATGCTATTTCCTTTGTTTTTCATTATAGCTATTATAAGAGGATGTGAAGTGGTTATTTCATGATTGTAATTTGATTTCCCTAATGACTAGTGATTATGAGCATATTTCCACATGCTTATTGGCCATTCATATATCTTCGAAGAAATGTCTATTTAAATTTTTGTTCATTTTTACTTAGATTATTTATCTGCTTATTTTTGAGATATACTAGTTCTTTACATATCCTTCATATATTTAAAATATTTTCTTTCAGTCTGTGGGGTTGTCTTTCACTTTCTTGATGGTGCCATTTGAATCACATTTTTTCAAATTTTGATGAGGTGCAACTTATTAGTCTTTTTCTTAATCACTTTTGCTTTTTGTATCATATCTAAGAAATCATTGCCTAACCCAAATCATGATTTACATCTGTATTTTCTTCTTCATTATATAGTTTAATCTCTTATATTTAGGTCTGTGGTTCACTTTGAGTTAATTTTTACAGACGGTGTGAGGTAAAGACCCAACTTCATTCCTTTGCATGCTGTCTCAGCTTCATTTATTGAAAAGATTATTCTTTCCTAATTAGATTGTCTTGGCCTTTTTTTTTTTTTTTGGAAATCAATGGACCATAAATATTAGGGGTTATTTTTGGATTCTTAAGTTTATCCTAGTAATCCAGACATCTATTCTTATACCAGTACCACACAGTCCTGATTACTGTAAAGTGTCCCTTTTACAAAGTTTTCTTTCTTTAAGAATGATTGTAAATTATAATTACTTATGATTAGTATGTACCTACGGGGGAAAATTCAAAATAGTAAATCTCTCCATTTTTTAAATGGAAGTTTATTCATCTGTGAAATCTAAAAATCTGGGAAATATTGTATCCAGGCACACAAACTCATGGCTGTACCACCCTCGTCAATGCAAAGTTGCACGTGTTTTTTTCTTACAAGATCAAGTGACCACACAGGGTTCTCTTGATTTGGCATTGTGTACCACATGTTCCTGAGACTGAAGCAGAGCCTGGCTAATTTGTCAAATTTTTCACTTTATACTCATGGGCTACATTTAGATTTTCATCCTTTTAGGGAGTAAAACCACTCAGGACCACACAGAAAACATCAGAGAGATAGCAAGAACATCTCTTTGACAGCCAGCCACACGTAAAAACAGAGCGGCTACTTTGCTGTTGAAGAAGAGAAACAAAGCTAACGTCAAAGCCTTCTTTAATGCCTGCTGTCAGTTTCCTCAGTAGTTAAGACTGACGTTATCTCTGATATGTTCAGAGAGGTGAGCAGAATGACATGGACATAGACCTCAAAGGGGCTTAGAATGGGCATGAAATATTTTTATCTTAGCTTTTTTAGAGTATACCTATATTACTCAAAAATTGAAGGATGGACTTTGGTGGCACCTTAAATGTATCTGAATTACACTTTTTCTTACAAAATTCCCTTTGAACAATTTAGTGCCAAGTTACTCTTTGTAGAAATATCCTTGTTATTATGCGTAGCTGACAATTTTAAAGGGATCTAATTAATCCCAGGTTATACCTGCAAATGAACTGTTTCCACCTCAGTGGATTTTACCTAGTAAAATTTTTTAAAATAAATAAACAGTGTCCTGGGTATGATTTCTGGCAGAATTATCCCCCACAGCTCTCATTAACACTCATAGAAAAGAAAAGTAAAATAAAACTATAAACAGCTGAAAGTCTCTGATTAGAAGTCTGTCCTCTTGCTACCAGTACACTGTTTAACATTTTAAAAAGAAAAATAAATTTAGAAATTATTTTTAACTTACGTTTCTGAAAGATTAAAAACTCGCTGTGGATCTCCTTTCTCAATGGCATATGTTATTGGATCTCCCTCTCGATCAGTTGCCTTCAGAGAGAAAACATACTTTAATTATCAAGTAATTGATATGTCTTCCATTCAGTACAGTATAATATAGAAACTTGAAACTAATAGCACAGAAGATCCATGATACCTTCAAGTATAAAGATGAAAACACGGGCAAATGGCTAGATGTAAAATAAAGAATTTCATATCTGATCCCAGCATTTCTGTCATTTTATGTCATCTGAAAGTTGTAACAATGAATAAGAATAATATCTCCTGAATGTATTCATAATCTTATCTGGTAGAGAAATACAGTAATGATTTTCCTATGGTTTACTTATTTAATTTTATATGAATAATTCAAACAAATATGTTGGAGTCTACATAAATGTTTACAGTGTCAAGAAATTATTTAATGCACTATTTTTTCTTTTTCTGCTCAGAATATATTGTCTGCAAAGCTTTATGGTTAAGAATTCTGAATCTGAAGCCAGAGAGCCTGAATAAAAAACTGGGCTCCATTTACTAATTGTGTGATTGTTTCTTAATTTCTTCATTTGTAAAATGAGAACTATAACAATATAAAAGTTAATAGATGTTGAGAGGTTTAAGTGAAATAATCTATATTAAAACACAGACTAAATCTGGCATATTGTAAGTTTCAGTAAATATTAACCTTTTTTTCCCTTTTTCACTCAAGTCATAGTAGAAAAAATCTACAGCTTCTGACTTTGAGTTCTGAGTTTCTCTTACCCAAAATAAAGATACACACTGTATATTGTGGCACTGGAGTCTGGGATTTTACCATCTAAAATATCCAATAATTTCCTTTTCAATTATCCATTAAGTCCCCTTATGGAAGACTTGGGTGAAGAAAGAAATCTGGATGATATAAAAGGGATGGGCGAGGGATCTGCCTAAGCATGACCCCAGGGGGAGGGGAAATCTTGTTTATTTATAAGTTACTCGGCTGGCAGAGATACCAACCTCTCTGATGGGCAGGCACTGCCCTGAAGTTGGCAGGACCTACAAAAGTGGTGGTTATGTTGGGTCTTTTCAAACACCGGACAATAACCGTTCCAGCCATAAGAGGCTGATTATGAAATCCCATGTCCAGACCAACAGGGAGCACCCTTTCTGCAGGTAGATTAGATGGCTTTGACATGGATTTCAGAGCCCTGGTCACGGGACAGCCCTATCAACTACCACAGTGGATGGGTGGCCAGAAACCTCTCTTGGACCACATAAACTCCAGAGTCCAGGGACAACTGAGTAATAACGTAATATTTACTAAATGCCAGGTTTTGTGGGAGAAGCTTTGTAGGATTAGTTAAAAGTGTCTCCTCCATAAAACACTTCCTTCACATGGCTTCCGTAACATCCTATTCTCCTGCTTTTAATTCTACCTTATCAGCTACTACCTCTTTTCCTTGGCTGATTTTTCCTCATCTATAAGACATGTTTACATAGGATGCTCCAAAGGTTTGTTCTTGGACTTCACTTACTTTGTCAACCTCATCCAACTGCAGAGCTTTAAAACTCTATGTTGAAGACTCTCACATCTCTAAACCAGCCCTGTCCTCTGAATTTCAGACCTATATCCAATTGCCTGTTTGATCCCCAATTAGATCAATTATAAACTCCCCCAATTTTAAATGTTAAAACTCCCCAATCCTGATCTCTCTCTGCTACTCTCCCACTGCTCAAGAAGACAACAACCTGCTGCTTTCAGTATTCATTATCTCAGTAAATAGCAGAAACTACATCCTTCTACTTGCTTGACCTTAACTGAACATTCTTACTCCCCAGGGTAATCCTCCCTAAATTCCATTGAGTCTATATTTAGAATATCTGCAGTTATCTGGCTGTCTCTGAACTCCAAATACCATCTCCCTCATGGATTATGTAATAACCATCTGACTAGTGCTCCTGCTTTCTCCTTTGCACCTTCACCGCAGCCCTTTTTTTTTTTTTTTTTTTTTTTTGCGGTACACGGGCCTCTCACTGCTGTGGCCTCTCCCATTGTGGAGCACAGGCTCCGGACGCACCGGCTCAGCGGCCATGGCTCACGGGCCCAGCCGCTCCGTGGCATGCAGGATCCTCCCGGACTGGGGCACGAACCCGTGTCCCCTGCATCGGCAGGCAGACTCTCAACCACTGCGCCACCAGGGAAGCCTCACAGCCCATTTTTAATTAAGCAAAGTAACCATTTTTCCCAGGCCAAGATTTTATTTTTTAGTAAGGCTATGGCATTATTAT
The DNA here is from genome assembly GCF_003676395.1 of Aethalodelphis obliquidens. Classification (NCBI taxonomy): domain Eukaryota; kingdom Metazoa; phylum Chordata; class Mammalia; order Artiodactyla; family Delphinidae; genus Aethalodelphis; species Aethalodelphis obliquidens. The sequence goes on along the minus strand of NW_020837955.1, from coordinate 4,755,114 downwards.
CCATTATTACATACATACACACACACACACACACACAAATAGAATAAAATAGTAAAATATAATGAAATAATAAACTACTTATGATAATACCTTTGAAACATTCAAATTAAATCTAAAATTTTAAATTTCATTAAATTAATTATAATGTAAGGGCAAGGGCAGAGAGTGAGAAACAAAATAAACACCTACACACAGTCAATGGGATTAATAGTACATGGGTGATATTTTCCCCTTGTTTTTTGTCCTTTTCCAGACAAGTATTAATAAAAAAGATAAAATGGAACTACAAATAATGATACTCGGTTAACTTACTGGAGAAACACAGAATTATGCTGTATCTGGAGACTACATTTTATCACTAAAAAGTTCACACTAAATGTTTTCTGTTGTTTTCCTCTTTCAATCAGTCATTTTAATGTCATATTGTTACAGACATTATCAATTTCTTTGTTTTTGGTATGTGGTTATTGTTGTTTTTGAGAGAAAATTTATTGTCTTGTGTTTTCATAAAAGCCAGAAGAAATATTCTGAAGCAAGATAACTTTGTGTAAACAACTTTAAATCCAGATTAATGTTAAACCTTTCTTCTAATGTATCAGATCTACTCTAATATTTAATATTATTTTTGTGGGATGAGAGCACTGTGAATGCTGTTACTTTGTTTATACAAGTCATTATTTTGTTAAGTTACTAAAATAAAAATAGAGAGGAATTCCTAGAGGACTCTCAATGTTTTTTTCAGCCCAATTAATTACTTTCGGTCCCTGAGGTACTGTGGAATATTTCTTCAGTTTTGTTTGACCATTTAAATACCTCAAACTTTTAAGGATTGTTAGAGTCAATAATTTGCCTATTTCATTCACATGTGAGGTTGTGCCCTTACTGGAAACTTTGAAGACCCAGGATTTAGAAGCTAATTCTATTTGATTGTTTTCTTCTTTTTATCCTCTTAGCCAATCCTTTGTTGTTGTTTCAGGATCTGTGGCAAACAGTGTAGTAATTAGGGAGGATTCATAATTTCTCAGTCAACTAAACAAGGGGGAATGGTGCTGTCTAGATCAGAGTTCTGAAATCTATCCATTACATGTGTTAGCAGTTGTTTAAATACCATGTATCTCTATGTACCAACATCAAAAGGGAGAAATAATTCATAATAATTGGAAAAATCAGCAGAAACAATAATTCTTGGAGTATTAAGATTTGATAATGTGCATATGTGTGACCTAAAATATATTTCTAAAAACATTTCTAAAATAGGTTTTTTTTCTATATATGAGTCTAGCCAGCCTTCTCTACATGATGGGCAGAGATTTATATATGATATAGAATAGTGAATCCTTAAGTTAAAATTTTCTGACTGCTTATTAGATGTCAGACATTATATCTGCATGCCTTATCTCTTTTAAGCCTTGCAATAACCTTATAGTCAAAAGGGAAATGCAGAAGACTTCAATTCTATTACTCTCTCTGTCACCATTCCAATTAGAGTTCTGTATAATTAATTGGAAGATACACCTTTTTTTTTTAATCTAGAGATAATAGTGACTGTTTCATCTTTAAAAAGGAGAGTCTACTATTAGTTAATATTTTCCATAATATAACAGATAGGAATTACTCAGCCTTAGTACAAAAACATTTCTTATGCCTTTATTTTTGATTAGTCAATTCTGATACGAGCCCTTTACTCAAGATCTGAGAGAAGTATAACAGTAGGCATCCCCCCTGGGCTTATCATAGAGTTTACTGGGTAGGCTCTGCAGCCAAGCACCTGGGTTCCAGACCTGGTTATATATTATCTCTCAGGCAAGATACCTAACTTCAATATCAACAACAATATTCACTTATTAATTCAACAAATATTTATTAAATAGCTACACTGTGTTAAGCACTGGGACTTCAGCAGAGAACAACACAGACAAAAATGTTTCCTTTGTGCAGCTTACACTGTAGTGTGGGAGTCAGAGAAAAAATAAAATAATTATCAATTTATAGGTATTTATATAGAATATATTATATATAATTATTTATATAGAATATATATTATAGTTATATATAATTTATATATAAAATTATATATATATAATTAACATATATTTATATAATATGGTTTTCAGATCCATATAAGTGCTACAAAAATGTAAAACAATTCAGGAAGGACATATGGAAGGGTAGGGTGAGAGTTTGCACTTACAAAGAGGTTACCAGGAAAGCTATCAGAAAAATGTAAAAATTTGGCAGGACAGGAATAAAGACATAGACATAGAGAATGGACTTGAGGACACAGAGAGGGGGAAGGGTTAGCTGGGACAAGGTAGGAGAGTAGCATGGACATATATACACTACCAAATGTAAAATAGATAGCTACTGGGAAGCAGCTGCATAGCACAGGGAGATCAGCTAGGTGCTTTGTGATCACCTAGAGGGGTGGAATAGGGAGGGTGGGAGGGAGACACAAAAGGGAGGGGATATGGGGATACATGTATACGTACAGCTGATTCATTTTGTTGTACAGCAGCAACTAACACAACATTGTGAAGCAATTATACTCCAATAAAGATGTTAAAAAAAAATTGGCAAACGTTTGTAAAAGGTGAGAGAGCAAGTCGTGTGGGGAAGGGCCCTCCAGGTGGAGGGCAGAGCAAGTTAAAAGGTCCTGAGGTGGATACATGCCTAACGAGTTTGAGGAAGAGCAAGCACCTGGAAGACTTGCTCAGGTTTTGCTTGGCCTCAGGTAAACAACCTGAGTTATTTAACCTCAGGTTAAATGACTGACTGACGCTCACTTTGGGTAGCTAGCAAGTAATGCAATTGAGTCATTGGTTTGCTGATACATGTTTACAGCATGTGAACTAAAATAAAGCAAGTTTTTCCTTTATTATTGCTTGACAAAGAGTATCTTTAAAGGGCTTCCCTGGTGGCGCAGTGGTTGAGAGTCCGCCTGCCGATGCAGGGGACACAGGTTTGTGCCCTGGTCCAGAAAGATCCCACATGCCGCAGAGCAGCTGGGCCCGTGAGCCATGGTTGCTGAGCCTGTGCGTCCGGAGCCTGTGCTCCGCAACGGGAGAGGCCACAAGAGTATCTTTAAAGATTGAACCAACTCTTCCTTCTAGTCTGCTCAAGCAGATTACCCACTGCATCTAAATTTAAGTCACCCATTTTTCAGAAGCACCAACAGGAACCCAAAAGGATTTATCTAAACAAGCAGTGTGCTTAGAGACTGGAAAATAGGAATTTTGAAAAAGAAAACAAATCTTTTATAAACTAATATTCTGTTCATGTTAAAGATGAACACAACCACCAAATACCATCTGGTAGAGTGCACTTTATGCACACAGAATGATTCTACACATTTCACAGGACGTTAAGACAAGGTACTTGCCCATAGGGATTCTAAAATAGATAAAATGAACATATTTAGATGGTTTTTTCTTTTCTCACTTAGGCAAACAAGTTCTGATTTATGTTATTAAACTGCTTGAGAGCAGGAACTGAAGCTTTCAATTCAGGACAGCAGTTTTTCCAAAAATGTGTGTGCACTCCTGGGATTAAATTATTGGTCTTTTAACAAAGTAATAATGTTTATGAATATATTTTAGTATGACTTAATCTTTTTATTTTTATGTCAAGTAGTGTTTTGTCGTTTATCATTCTGATATAAAATTTCCTTTCTGAGATAAGTTCATTTATGTAAAAAAGTCAGTTTATTCAATTTACTTTAAAAAAAGTAAATAATATGCAAATATAGCACATCTGAAACTTAAAAATGCAGCTAATCTAGAATGACACTGCATTACATGAGCATCCCTTAAGACCTTTCATCCTGTCCATTTATTATACTATATTTGGCTACTTCATTCACTTTCTCTCTTCGTATATGATTATGATTATTAACACTTTCTCCTCAGGTCTCCAGCTTATCCTACCCCATCTTTATTCTCAGCTGGTGATCCTGATTACTGTTTCACTGAGAAGATTGAAGCAATTTTCTGCAAGCACTCTGAATTTTATATATATATGTATATATAAACAATCCTGTAATTATACACTACATCTTTCCTCCTATTACTGATAATGTACTGTCTGATCTCCCATCTAGGGCAAGATATGGGGAAAGAGTTTTGCATTCTACTTTTTCTAATTGTTCTCTTCTCATCCTCTCTAAAATAATTTCAATCATATTTCTAAACCTCCCACAACTACTGCACTGAAACTGCTCTTTTCAACATCACCAATAAATTACTTATCAGTAAAACCATTGATCAATTCACAATCCTTGTTTTTGCTTGTTTCTTAGCTTTGTTGGCCTATTTTTCATTGGACCTATCAGTAGCATAGACATTAGATCAGACATAACTGATCTCTGCCTTCTCCCTAATACAATTTCTACCCTTAGTTTCCAGGACACACGTTCCTCTGGGTCTCCATTCCTGGTCTTCTTCTCCTCAGCAAAATTAGTCTTTGGATGTCTTTTACATTCACTCCCTTAAGAATCTCATCCAACCTCAAAGTTTTACGCAGCATTTAAAAAGCTCAAGACTTCAAATGTATATTTTTAGTCCATATCTCTTCCCTAAAAATCATACCCAACTCTCTACTCAATAGCTTCAATTACATGTCAAAAGACATTTCAAATTTAACATGTCCAAAACTGAATTACTCCTTTGACTTTTTTTTTATTCTGGTTAATGGAAAATCAATCCTTCTAGTTGCACAAGCCATATATTAGTAGCCTTGTTAACTTATGTCTTCCTTCCACATCCAATCATCAATGAATCCTGTAGTTTCTAGCTGCAAAATACGAGGTTGAAACCTCTTCTCACCATTTCCAGAAATATCACTCCAAGCCTAGTCTGGACTACTGAAATAAAATTTAAACTAATTTCCATAATTTCTTACATGCCTGCACCATGGACTATTCTCGATAGAGAATCTAGAATGTTCCTTTAAAATTTGAAGTGTATTCTTGACATTGCTCTACTCAAATTCTGCCATCAGTACTTGATTTCACTCAGAGTACTTATCTCCACACCTTCCCAATTACCTGATGGTTTCATTTCTACAATTTTCCTTCTCACTTACTTTATTCCAGTCCCACTAGTATCTTTGCTCTTCCTCCAGCACGCCACGCAGGCCTGAACTTCAGGGTCTTTGTACTTGTACCTTCCCCAGATAATCAGGTGGCTCAACCTCTCTCACCTTCTTCAGCTCTTTGCTAATGTCACGTCAGTGAAATCATCACTGATCAAATTGCAATCCCCCATGTACTCACTCACCACTTTCCCTCCTGTATTTTTCCTCATAGCACTATCACCTTCTAAAATTCTATATAACTCATTTATGTATTTTGTGAATTTTCTTCTACTAGAATGTAAGCTCCATGAAGTCAGATATGCTTTCTGCTTTGTTACTGATATGCCTTAGTACTTACAGTGTGGGTCCACCTTTGCACTTCCTGTGCCTGGGAGGATAAATTTAGTGCAATGAAGGAAGTAGGAAGCGTAGTTCCCAGTTTTGTATTATACTCCACTCAACTATATTTACAGTTAGAAAAAATATCTTGCTTTGATATCCATCTTACATACTCTGTGTCTGTCTCTTTCAATTTCTTCCAAACTCAAGACAGAAAAGAGAGGTGTGTGTGTGTGTGTGTGTGTGTGTGTGTGGGTGAATGTGTGTGTGCATGTTACTTTTATTCTACATCTTAAGAATAAATGACTTATGTCAAAACATATTCCAAAGGGGTATTAGTGAACATTTCATTAGAGCCAACTAGTATTTCACATATCTTTACCTCTAACCACCAGAAGATTTCCTTATTACATTAATAAATGTTCCACATGAATAACAAGGGCTGAAATGAGAAGTTAAGGATAATGTGGATTGTATGAACAAAGTGTAAGGACCCAAGGAGTCCTTTGTCTTTTGGAACAGAACCCAAAAGTTGATTCCATGAGTTCCACCTAATGATTCGGAGTTTCTTATTGCCTGATACTAACTAAATATTAACTGAGTTCTGTTGCTAAAATACTGTTCCGTTTGCCTAAAGTGAACTTAATTGTAAGATGTTTTCAGATACATGAAAGGAAAGTCTTACTTGCTAATAAAATGTACACGTGTCGTAGTATTTGGCCTGAGACATACTTCTCTAAGCAGTAGCAAAGTTGTGACAGAGAACACTAATCATATTTTACCACCACCTATTGGTAGCTACTTCATAATAGTCAAGAATAATCTAATTATTGTATAAAGACATTGGCTCTGGCCAGTTTACAACATTCAACACTTGGTAATACATTGAATAGATACAATTCAGAAACATTTTAAAAGCTAAAATATATCTTTCTATAAGGTGGCTATTTTCAGTTTCAAATAAATTGAAGTGCTTTTGTTGTTGTTGTCTTTCTCAGGCTTATAAAGGTCCAGAGACCTACAAATCCTACACTTAAACTTTTGCACTTTAGTGCCAGGGTTTCTCAAGTCCAACCTCAGAACCTACGTACAATTCTAACTAGCTAGTTTTCTCAGACTTCAGTACGTTAAAAACAGATTTATTTTCAAAATAATAGTGTTAATAGACCCAGGCAAACTGAATGAAGTAAGCATATAGCTAATGGTGTGACAGTATTGAGGGGAACAAGCAGAAAAATCTACCTTAAAAAAGATATGATAAATTAGCATGAGGTCAGAGGTTAATTGTTAATTAAGCCTCAAATATCACAGTACCATCTGTTGATATAAATATGGAATCTAATTTAGGAACTAGTCACAGTATCCTGAGTTCAGTAAGGCAAAAAAAAAATGTTTTGGGCAACTATTATAAACAAAATATTTAATGCTAGGAATCAGGGATAAGTTATTCAATACAGTCGCCACCTTTGAGAAAATTCTTATCATTTATGACATAAATACTGAGAGTTAAATAATGTTTAGTATACTTTGGTTAAGCATACACTTCTAAAAATAAACCAGAGCCAGTAATCACAAGATTAAGGGTCTAGTTCTAATTATCTCACTTTTAACTACCTGAACTGGGGTGTGTCATTGGACCTATATTCTCAACCATAAAATATAATAGGAATTAATAACACTTGAAATATATATTCTATATAGTTGATATAGAATCAAATGAAGCAATAAAATGTTTAGAAAATTCTATTCAAATAAAAAGTATTGCTTAAGGAATTAATTTAAGTTGTAGCTAAGATCTTGGGATTTGGAGTAGAAAAAATTAGGAATGAAATCTGTCACTTATTAGCTACATAATTTTGGGCAAGTCACTAAACCTGTTTATGTCCCAGTGACTCCATGTACGATATTCAAATAAAATGGCATCTAACTCAGGGCTGCCGTGATGATTAAATGAAATAGCCCACATCTAGAATGCAGCTTAGTGCATAGCATGTACTTAATAAATACTTACTATTAATGTTAATATTTAGAAAGATGAAAAATACATAATACAATTCAGAAAAAAATCTGTAAAGTGTTGTTTTTCAAAGAGCATACCCTTCAGGTATCAGTAGGATTCATTCTTATGGATGACTGGACAACGTAGGACACATGATATGTTACCATATCAGCAAACAGGTAAAACAAAATTTCTCCCTAACTACCTGAAAATTCATTTTTTTTGTTGTCTTACCTACAAAATGTGTCATCTACAATATTGCATGGCGACTTTAGCACTGCTTGTTCTCTCTCTCATCCAGTTTACGTCTTACTAAATAGCAAAATAAATCTCCAGTAAATGTTTGAAAATGTATCAGAATGTTCGATCTTTGTTAATTAATCAATTGATCATGGAGGATCAAGGACAGGCTTGGGGCTGGGGCATAAGAAAATGATGAAAAAATCAGTCATCAACACTTGGAGCTAAAAAGGACAAATTCAGTGGAATCCATGATTCATAAAAAACAATATCTAATATGCATAATTCTAAACCCATAAATATATTGTCAAGATTATCCTCTTAATATATTTCTGCAGTTGATATTTTCATTAAAAAATGAGTGAGAATGGAGTACACAATGGTGACATTTCTGGAATGACAGAATGAGGAGCTCTGTGGACCCTATTCCACTAAGAAAACTCTAACTACTAAAAAAAAATAGTTGTAAAAATTAAAGTTTCTGTAAATTGTTCTAAAAGTATACAGTATCTGGAGAAACACTGCTTTAAGAAAATCTATTAAATCTCAGTCAGAAGGACAAGTCTGTGGCATTTGAGCAATAAGCTGTTTCCTTGCAACCCCCAGCCAGCACTGCATCATGGGAGCTCTACTTCTTGGAGGTGCAGCCAGGATCCTAGGACTCCTTCTCCCCCAGAGATCCAGCCTAAGATTATGGTGTCTGCCCTAGAGGTACTGGCCAACTCCAGCTCCATGTTGCAGAAGCCCAGCATCTGAGAAGCCTGACATTTCTTTCTGTCCACAATGGAATGAAATTAGAAATCAATAACACAAAGAAAATTTCAAAATTCACAAATATGTGAAAATTAAACAAGGGACTCCTAAATATCCAGTGGGTAAAATAGAAAATACAAAGAAAATTAGAAAACATTTCTAAACAAATGAGGAAAAAAAAAAAAAGACAACCACACTAAAACTTAAGCAATGGCAGTTCTCAGCGAAAATTTTAGAGTTATAAACATCTGTATCTAAAAAGGGAAAAGTTCTCAAATCAATAACTTTTCATCTTAAGACAGTGAAAAAAGAGAGCAAAATAAAACTAAAGCAAGCAGAGGACAAGAAATCATAAAAACTAGAGTGGCAGTTAATGAAATAAAAGTAGGAAAATGACAGAAAAAAATCAATGGAATCAAAAGTTGGTATTTTGAAAAGATCAAAATTGACAAGCCTCTAGTCAGATTGATTAAGAAAAAAGAGAGAAGACTCAAATTACTAATAACAGTAATGGAAGAGGGGGCATCACTACTGACTTTAGAGCAATAAAACAGATTATAAGGGAATGTTATGAAAAATTTTACCAGCATATTAAATAACTTAGATGAAATGAACAAACTCCTAGAAATACACAATTACCAAAACTGATTCAAGATGATAAAGGAAATCTGAATAGACCTAAAAACAAGTAAAAAGATTGGATTAGTAATTTAAGAAAAAAAAAAAGGCCACTTCCCATAAAGAAAAGACCAGGCCCAACTGACTTTATTAGTAAATTCTACCAATCATCTAAAGAAGTCACACAATCTTCACAATCTCTTCCAAAATATAACAGAGGAAACACTTTCTAATTATATAAAGTTTATATTACCCTGATACCAAAACCAAACAGAGGTACCCGAAGAAAAGAATGCCACAGATCAGTGTAGCTGATGAAAACAGAAGTAAAAACTGTTAACAAAATACTAGCAATTCAAATTCAGCAATACATAAAAATGATTATACACAATGGCCAAATAGGATTTATCACAGGTATACAAAGTTGTTTCAACATAAGAAAACCAACTAATGTAATACACAGATAAAATGAAGAAAAAATTATCATATCAGAAGAATCAGAGAAAGTATGACAAAATCCAATACCTTTTTGTGATAAAAACACTTAATAAACTAGGGATATATGGGAACTTCCTCAACCTGATAAAGGACAACTACAGAAAACTACCAACTAGCATCAATGTTGAAAGACTAAAAGCTTTCCCCGTACAATCAGTAATAAGACAGATTTCTACTCAAAACTTTTATATAACAAAGTACTGAAAGTACTAGCTAGAATAATTAGGAGAGAAAAAGAAATAAAAGTCATCCATAAAGGAAGAAGCACAACTATCTCCATTTGCAGATGACAGGATCTTTTAAATAGATAATCCTATAACTAAAACAACTATTAGACTAATAAATGAGTTCAGTAAGGATGTAGGATACAAGATCAATTTAAAAAATCTGCAGTATTTCTATACACCAATGATAAACAATCAACAATGAAATTAAGGGAAAAATTCTACTTAATAAAATTAAAAATAAAATAAAATACTTAGGAATAAATTTAACAAGACAAGTAGAAAAGCTGTCACCTGAGAACATCAAAACATTGTTGGCAGTGACCGACATGCGGAGTCAGAGATTGAGTGGGGTGTTGGAAGTTAAATAGAGCAAAGGGAATATTTCTTGTTAAAGGGTTGTCACAGCAGCCTGGTATAGGCTTGGGGCAAACCCAAGTGGGGCAAAGGAAGGCATTCAAACAGCTGGAAGGGGATGTCAGAGCCCAAGGGAAATTAGCAGTGCTTCTGTGAGAGGGTCAGTGTGGGAGTGGTGGCCCGGTGTGGTTGCAAAACCCAAAGAGGGTTATTAGAGCATTTGCATGGCCTGTTGTGGGGGACTGTGTTGTAGGGTTATGGTGCTGTAAACACAAGAAGGACACAGTGGGACATCAGTCTACAGTGGGATGTCAACATAAGTGGAATGAAGAAGGCAACAGTTCAGTGAATGGTGGTAGCTGCAGGTCTTGTGAAGTGATGGTGTGGAGTGTTGAAGCTTGAATTCAGGAAGGAGGGTGTTTGCATGGCCCTGTACAGGATTTCAGAATCCAAGCAGGATGAGAATTGTTGGAAGGAGAGGAATGGCAGGCAGGTGATGTCAGAACGTGAAAGGGTGAGGGGAGCATCAGAATGAGGGTCAGAAACAGAAGACTGGTTACATTCAGTAAGTAATGTACTGAAGGTAATAAGAGCCAGGCTTCCCATTTTCAGTTATTAGTGTGAACTAATGGATATATATATATATATTTTTATAATCTATAAAATTTATAATATATAATATTACATATAACATGTATATATGTATATGTATATATATACACATATAGTAAATATAAAATTAACATAGATGCAAATGAGTATGGTGCATATATCACACATACTTGTGTGTGCATACATATATATATATATATATATACACACACATTCATGTATATATATATTTTTTGAACATATACATACATGCAGTCTTATATACATACATATATTGCCTTGCTCTGTCCATTGAGTGGGGCCTGGAAGCAGAGATACCCAATAACAACTCATAGAATATTCTGTGCACCCAGTACTTACTTTATAAATGCTATTTCCCACTTAAAGGAACCAGAGCTTTTTAGAGAAATGGTTAAATCCAGTACTGGTATAAGAAAAGTATAAAATGAGTCTGGAACATCTTGCTGTGCTAGAAAATAGCTAAGTGCTCAAAGAATGATGTGGATATGTTAAAAGAACACAAGAACCTGCTTAAATGGGCTCATCAAGACTAACTCCGGAATAATTTGAGCACCAAAATAAATAATTACAGTAATGATTATACTCCTCGAATAAAACAGAAATCTATGAGTTCATATTTATATCAATAAATAAATTAATAAATACATGCGGGGAAAAGAAAGCTTTTGTATATAGTAGAATGCCAACTCATAAATGTAGAAGACATCATGGTATTATAAAATCATAATTTGCCAACAACTGTAAAAATAATTCAGCTAAAGAACATAAATGTTTTTTTAAAATAATGGGTGAAAATGAATGAGGAAAGAACATTTATATAATCTTAAGGTAAGTCATCAACATACTTTAAGGCAGATGCAACTTTGATCAAGTTTTCAAGAGTAACATTACCAGTAATGGGATACATGTAAACTATTTTTTTATAGGATTCAGTGAGATGGATGCAGCATCTCTTCTTGGTGATATTCTTACCAAAAAAATTCATAACTTAAACCTATTCATGAGAAGCATCAATGAACCCAAACTGAGGGAAGCTGTACAAAATAAGTGTACTGCAATCTTCAAAAGCATCAAGGAAGGATTGTTTCAGATTAAGGAGAGTGAAGAGGTATGGCAACTGAAGGTCACCTGTGATCCTGGATTGGGTCACTTTGCTATAAAGGACATTATCAGGGCAACTGGCAAAAGTTGAATGGAGTCAGAGGGTTAGATTGTAGTAAGGTATCAAAGTTACTTCCTAATTTTAACGGTTCTGTTGTGGTTATATATAAGGGACTATGCTTTTCATAGAAATTAGAAATTGTGTTTGGTGGTCATAAGACATCATGCTGATAACTTAGTCTCAAATGTTTTTGTACCATTCTTACATTTTTTTCTGTAAGTGTATATTATTTTAAAAGAAAACTTAACATAAAATAAATATACACATATTTATGACAATGGGAAAACACATATATGTGTATTATGTATGTAGTTTATGTGTGAATATGTAAACATATGCATACACACATTTGTGCTTTATATAATTATATATGACCATGATATGATGGAAAAATATCGAAACATACCAGTTAAAATGATTTATATGATGAGGAAGTGCTGGAGAGCTAACTGGGGGAAAGGAGACACAGAATGGAAAGTAAAGCAAAAATAGAAAATATAAAAGAAAGCTGCCATAAAAAGAACTAATATAATGTATGGATATGATTGCATTTATGAATATATACATATTAATTGTAAAATAAAACTAAACAAGGGAAAAGGAAGCATAAACATCTGGGGCATTTCCACTTGCTGTTTTTAGCACACCTCTGAATTTTTCTTTTTGATTCACAAAGGCGACTTATATTCAAAATCACCCAGCACATGCTGGTTAAGTTAGGAGAATTGTAGTGGCAATCAAATTTTGCTGCTCTGTCTAACCATTAGTTTATCAAAATCAAAACTGAACTACTTTTATTTGGGGATAGGTTGTAGGGAATAAGTCTGCTGCAAAGCCTACTTTTATTATTAAATAATTCTGCCTCTATCTCTTAAAGATGCTTCTTAATCTGGAATTTTTATTTTAACTTTTTTTCTTTTGCGTGAGTGAGGCAGGTGTGTAAGTGGAGAAGACTGCAGAAATGAAGACTTTTTCTTTCCTTTTTAAAACTGTTATGGGATTTTGTGAATCCATGTGAAATATAAAGTATTCAAAACTAGAACAGGAGATATTGAATTCTTCAGTTTTCTTAAGTAACTATTCTAATACAAATACTTTTTTTTTAACCTAAAATAAATTGTTTTCTTAGCTCCAAATCAACCAATTCCTGGTAGTTAAGCATAGAATCACCATAGGCACTTCTCAACATCAATTGGATCTCCTGTTGTTTCTCCTAGAAAACTGACACCTATTAACTGTTTATTGAGTATATCTCAGGAACACTGTTTTTGTTCCTTTCTATTTATCAGTATCTCAGGAAAATAACAGCATTTACATACTTAAGCCTTAATCAACAATAGCTGTTAGTATGTGAAGAAATAAACAGCTTCAAGGCATGCAATAAACTGAGGTTTATTTAAGAAACAGCACAGAGGATCATTTATTGCCAAGTTACTAAAGGTAATACTGATCACTGCTATTAAAATACCAGTAGCTTTCAAATAGTTACCCAAGCAAGTATTCCACGTTCAAGCCCAGATTTCAAATTAGTCCATTTTTATTTAACTCTTAGGAAGAGCAGAATGGTTTACTTCTGGTTAATTAAAAAGAAAAACCAAAAATAGGAAACAAAAAAACCCTCTTTTTATCAAGAAGGTTTAGAAATTGCAGACTTTTCTTTGGATCATACAAGAGTCTTATGGCATGAAGTAAATGAAAATCATTTTCTACTAAAGTTATAAACTATCTTCACCATTTCTATAAAATACGATTAAAAGAGACCAAGGAGTATCAACTGACTGTTACCTAGAAAACTAGAAAGTCCTCCATGGCTTTAAGAAAAGACATGATAGAAATAAGAGTAAAGATTAGAAATATAGCTGTAAATAGGGAAAAAAAGATCAATTTGAAATGTCTCTTGCCCAGCTCTGCAAAATATGGCTTTATTACTGCACTCAATGGCTTTATGGTTGTCCATAAAATTCCATTAAAGATAAAGATCTCATATTCTACTTTATTGCTTTGGTGACCATATTCCTCTAAGCCAGGGTTTCTCAGTTTTGGCAGCCATAAAATCTTGGGCTGGTTAATTCTGCATTACTCTGCCACTCACATCTTTGTTTAGAAAAGCATAGCAGTAAACCAATCATAAAGGCATAAAATTATTGGAACCAGAAAAAAAATCTCTGGAGGAAATGCTAAAATGAATCTTTATGAAATTTGTCCTTCCATTTCTAAATATATTCAAGCAGGTTTTTTTTAAATTATGTTTTAATGTTTTTGGAATTTCTAGGGGATGTATATTGCATTTCATTACTTCAGTATCTTTTCTTTCAGAAAACTCTTTATCCATTTATTCCCCTTTACCTCATCTTGAGGCTCCATTACCCCAAGTCATTTCAGATTTAATCAAGAATAAGATGAAAAAAGAAAAAGAATGTTATTTTATCATCTCTATGCCCTAATTATAGACTGCCTGAAAATAAAGTCTACACAGAGTTAAGCAATACAAAGAGGGGCAAAACTGCCAGAGACTGATGACCACTTGTCTGAAACCTTGGTTCTAAGAGTCTTTCTTGAAATCAGATCCACCTGACATTCCACAGACTTTCATTGATTACATAGTATATATTCCAAGCACTGTTCTAGTTACTGAGGATACAACAGTGAATAAAACAGAGTCTGTCACTGTGGACCTAATATAATATTTGGCACAGTAGACATAATAAATAAGTAAGAGTGCACGCAGAGTGAAAGCAAATGGGGTAAAGTGGATATGAAGCACAGTGAGAAGGTTATTGTTATTTTCTGTAAGGTGCTCAAGTAAGACCATTTTGCTAAGGGAGAATCAAGCGGAAACATACAGGGAGGGAAGAATGTGAATGTCTGGGAAAAGAGAACTTCAGACAGTGGAAACAGTAAGTGAATGGGCCCTGAGGCAGGAGTCAGGCAGTGTGCAAGGAGGTCAATGAGACCGGAACAGAATTGCTGAGAGGATGAGAACTAGGAAATCAGGTCAGGTAGGTGTCACAGGGACATCATCTTTTATCCTGGGTCATCTGGGAATCCATTGGATGATGTTCACAAAGAAGTGAAGCTATTTTAGGTAATTTTTCAAACAATTACTCTGTTGTGTGAGTAATAGACCAGAGAGGAGTGAGATTAAAGTCCAGTAGAAATCAATTGCAATAATCTAGGCATAAGCTGATGGTGGCTAGTATCAGGAAGAAAGCGGTAAGAGTGAAAACAAACAGAACTCTGGAGATATTTTGGGATTGACTGGAAATAAGAGAGGGCTATGGAGAAAGAGAAAAGTCAGAGATGACTTGAAGGGTTTTGGCTTGAGATTTTTTGGACAACTGAGGTTGCAATTTACTGAGAAGGAAAAATGAAAGAGGACCAGTTGTTTTCTTGGAATTAGGGGAAGAACCAGGTGTTGAGTAGAGAATACATTAATTTTGAGATGCTGTGATAACAGTATGATATGCCTCTCAAATCTCCCTTCAAAGAAAAAAGAAATTATTGCCCTATATGTTGGAAATGTTGCCTACTGAGAAGCTTCAGTTGTCGGTACTATTCAGAGAATACCTTTTCTTCTTCTTCTTTTATTTAACTGAAGTATAGTTGATTTACAATGTTGTGTTAATTTCTGCAGTACAGCAAAGTGATTCAGATATATAGATACACATACACACACATACATATATATATACACACACATTCTTTTTTTATATTCTTTTCCAACAATGCCTTTTCTGAAGAGAGCTTCCTTGCCCAAGGTCAGATTGCTTTCTGAGGCAACCTGTATTTGACTAATGCAAGTATATAAAAGGCCTACCTTTATATAAAGGCCAATATCAGCTCTAGGCTTTCCAGGGGGGTCAGTGGAAGTCTTTATTGGGACTGCATTGAAGCTCAACTTCTCCCTAAACCTAATTCTGCTTTCTTCCTCTCCTTTCCACAGGAGTTAATTCCAAACCAATAAACATCCTACAACTGAATCTTTATCTCAAAGTCTGCTTCTCTGGAAACTCAACCTAAGAGAGATTCTTATTTAATATCTAATATATATATATATATATATATATATATATATATTTAGTATCTTATTTAATATCTAATATATATATATATCTTATAGTTGGACATGGGTCTAGAGTTTTAGTGAGCTAAGCTGGAGATATGAATTAGAATTTATGAGCATATAACAATTTAAACCCGTTAGAACAGATGAGATAAACTTAGGTGTGACTATAAACAGGAAAAGAGGAGGTTAGAAGTTTGAGCCCTGAGGCATGTTAACTTTTAAGAGTCAGGGTAATGAAGAGGAACCATCAGAATAGACTGGGATACAGCAGCCAGGGAAGGTGGGGAAAAATCCCAGGAGACTGGTGTACTGGACGTCAAATAAATAAGTTTTTAAATAAGAAAGGAATTATTAACTCTATCACATCTTATTGATGGATAGAGTAAGATGAGGAATTGATTTGACAATGGAATGAGCATTGAGACCACAAAAAGAGCCATATCAATGGATTGGTGTTATTAAAGTTCTGATTATAATAGGGTCAAGAAAGAATAGAGAGAAAATGATGATGACTTTCTCCAGGCAAGTATGGATACCATATTTGAGAAGTTTCTGCAGGGAAGGGAAACACAGAAATGGGTAAGTGGCTAGAGTGGTTTATCAAGGACATTTTTTGTTGTTGCTTTGTCTTTAATTGGGAGTTACTGTATCAGATTTTCATGTTAGTGAAAATGATCAGATAGAGTAAGAGACTCTTACATGCAGCAAGGTAAAAGGATGATTCTTGAGCAATATCCTTGAGCAATGGACATGATCTAGTGGAGTGCTTTCAGGTCAGCACAAAGGACACACACTTAAAAGGTGCTGTGTTTTTATTTTGCACTGGGCCTTGCAAACTGTAGCCAGTTCTACTCAAAGGATGGTCTATGGAGCAGTGTCATTCTGCAAAGTGCTTACTGGGGATCATGATGATACAAAAAAGGTAGAATAAATTTCTCCAGAGTAAAATTTAGAGTAGTTTAGAAAAATTTTAAGTGATTTGCCCAGGTGATTTACTATCTGTTGAATCTAATTAAAAAAAAAAAAAAGGCTGTATTCTTTGCTACTTGTATTTTTTTCATTTTTTAAATAATTTATTTAAATGCATCTTTCATTACAGAGGCTTTAGAAGCACTGATATAGGATGAAAGTGAAGGAAACGGTTTAGATAGGAAGAAGGAGTGTTCATTTTTAATTACAGGATTAAAAACAAAACATATGAATACAGGTGCAAAGAGGTTGGTAGATGGGGTGATGAAAGGCTGTAAAAGTCTTCATCCAAGTGTTTGATGAAAATACGGAGCAGGAGAGGTGCCAAAATAAAGCTGTTCTCCTTGCCCGGGAATCTTTGCCTCCAGGCTGAATACAAACCACAGATCATCACCTGCGTCCACCTGTCCCACCATCCACAGCACCTCTGCTTAATGAAGCTCAGTGATATCAGAAAAGACTATTTCATCTTATTAATTTATTTTAGGTACTTAATTACTTTCAAAAGAACTTGAGAATATGACTTTATTTCTTGCACCATAACAAGTTTTATAAGATACCAGTCCTCTTTGAGCAGAAAATAAGATAATTTTTACCCGTTTCCTATGTATCCTACTTCCTGTTAGAGTGTAGGTCAGAGAAAGAAGTAAAGTCTAACTCCACTGAAAATATAAATTTAAGTCATAACCTAATCTCTTCTGGAGCAAAATCTCACATTTTTTTTTATCAGGTTTATTTCCTTCTTAAGCAAGGAAGGATCAAAGAAAAAATGATTTAGAAAATAGCTATTTAAATATATCAGACCTAGGATTCTCCTTCTGACACTTCTCTGGCTTCATGCCTATGAGCATATTGTTGTCTATGGAAGATTTATACGAGGCTAAGTTATGCCTTGGGAAGAGGAAGATACATATGTGAATAGAGAATACATAAAAAATGCATCTTCCTCACTTTTGGCAGCTTTGAATGCCTAGAGATGAAAAATCATCCCTAGATAATAGACATACCTTAGTGTCAAGGACATCAAACTTTTTTTTGAAACTTAAACATATCAGAACATTTGCTTTAAAAGAGAAAAATTTACACTAGAAATCAGATTTAATTTTTGCAAACAGTGGTTGCTTGGCATTGAGACATCTCTCTCTCTCTCTAAAATATATATTAACTATTTCCTATCTATTTATGTATGCTATCCTCCATATAAACTATAAATTATACTTTGGAATCAGGTAACCAATATTAGTGTTCAAGGTATTTCAACTTCTATGACATTATTCTTTTGAGATAATGTTAATGATGAAAGACCCATCTGAAATCTAGTACAAGGAAAGATGAAAAAAATGTATTTTCTACTATACGAAATAAAAATATAGGGGAAAATGAATTAGCTTTTTATTCCTCACACTTAGGAAAATCAGGGCAACCTACCAAATAGAATAAGTCATATATTATGAAATTGAACGGGAAATAGCCATCTTTCAGTACAATCTCCAGTGTTAATCTATATAGTAACACATCAATGTTCAAAGAAAAGCTTCTTAGATGACAGAAGAGCAAATCTCCAGAAAGTGTATCCAAAGTGATCCCCATAATATAAATGACACTGCAAAATCTACAGCACAGGGCTTATGATTCATGCACATTCGGCTGCAAAACATTCATGAATCATAAACTCCTGCATCATCTTCAAGGGAAAAATATATCCTATTTTACAAGAGATATTCATCAATAAATAAAAGGAAAAAAAGAAGAAAAAAACTCTCAAAACTTCTAGAACGTTTCAAAGATATCAGAAAAACAAATTAGCACCTGTTACAGGACCTGTTAATGCAGAGGGATGGCTTGCATTTCATTCATACTGTTCTGGAAATGGATCAATTCTGTAGTGAGATCAAGGCAGCACGAATTTTCCTTCAGGATGAAAAATACTAATTCTTTGAAGCATATAGTTTAAATTCTACAGCTTTTTGAAACTTTTTTTTTTTCTTTTTTTGCGGTACATGGGCCTCTCACTGTTGTGGCCTCTTCCGTTGCAGAGTACAGGCTCTGGACGCGCAGGCTCATGGGCCTAGCCGCTCCGCGGCATGTGGGATCCTCCCGGACCCAGGCACGAACCCGCGTCCCCTGCATCGGCAGGCGGACTCTCAACCACTGCACCACCAGGGAAGCCCCTGAAACTATTTTTAAAATGAGAAAAATGGCTAACGATGAAAAGAAAATGCATGTTGCAAGCTGACCAAAGCACCATCTTGCACTTATACCCAAGTAGTTTCATTAGTAAAATGCATGTTTTTTTTTCTCAGATGATCAGAGGTGGCAACATCTTACTTTTTGGTCTGCTTCACACCACTTTCTACTGTTTTCCTACTATTTGTGTCTGAGCTGTTTTACCTGCTTTGCAGTCTTCAGGAAGGAGAAGCCAGGAAAAGTGGTTCAAGCTGCCAGAGCCAGTCAGCTCACTGATAAGTGGAACCAGAAGGTTAAAGCAGTGGTTAAATTAAGTTTTCCCAGTGTCAATGGACATTACATGTATAATATTTTCCTTCACTTTTGTAAAGAATCAAGAAGCAAAGAGAAGAAAATAAAATCAAGGCTGATCAAGCACACCTTAGAAAGAAAAGAATGATTAGTCTTGTGGGTAGATCTACTCTGCTATTAAAGGGATTGTTTGTAAGTCTGAGCACAACTGAAAGAAATAAATGAACTTCAATCGCTAGGAAAGGCAGAATAGAATAATGAATAATAGTATATAGCCTCTATATCAGAAGAGATGGAATCCCCACTCGGCAACAGGGTTCTGTTTGACATTAGAAAAGTTACTGCTTTGTTGGGAGTATGAAAGATGAGGAAGCTTTCAAGTGCTTGGTGTAGTTCCTGCCTGATAGTAGCACTAAGTTAAAAGTAGATGTTGATGCTATTATTATTAATATTGATGTCTTAGCCATCTATCTCTTGGGCTTTCTAAGTTTCACTTCGTTCTCAAACACAAGTGATCATTCCTTCTCAATGGAGGAACTAGTAAAATCATAAAGTAGGTGAATATATTCTTTGGATTGTATCTGTTACCAAAGCTGTTGCCCCAGAATCATACCCCTGCCCCTCCCTTGAATGGAAACCAATTGCTCTTATCTAAGTTTCAGGAGGAAGCTGCAAAGAGCAAAATAAGAACTGCTTAGAATCAGCCAGGCCCCAAATGGTAGAAGACTTGACTTTCAGTAGACTTTGAGTCTCATTATATCCTCATTGTAATATATTAGCATGGTAAATGACATACCCATCAGCACCATGACAGTAGACAATTGCCATGACAATGACTGCAAGAGCCCATACAAGGACTTAAAAGGAGTATTGCATCAGCTCCAGGTCCAAACCACAACCCTGTTCTTGGATAAGTCATGAATATTCCTCCCACTCTTTCCATTTCCCTACCTTTTACCTCGACCCTCCAATATATATGGTGTCTCTGCTCAAATTGGCTTGAGAAATTGATTTGCAAACTAAGTTCCCCCTTCTCCATTCTTTGGCCATTGAATAAAGCTTGTGCTGTTCCAGTCTCAGCTTTGTTTTCTTTATTGGCTATGCCAATCTGATCAGAAAAAGAACCTCCCTGGCGAGACAAGGGGTCTCAGCTGGGCTAGGACCCCCAGTACCTGTGCAGGTGACAAGTTTGGTAACATATCCATTCCTCCACATTTGATATTTCACTTTTCTATCCATTATTCCAAGTGCTCAGTACCTTCTTGCTCACTTTTACAATCTTAAATCTTAAACCTTAGTATGAGTTAACTGAAAAACAAAAATGGCAATGTTCATTCTTCTTGGAGAATAGCAATAAAAATACTATTAGTTAAGAACTTTTTCTTTTTTCATTTTAGGTACTGAGTTACCTAATTCACATGCTATCTCATTTAATCTTTGCTTCCCTACCCAAAAGACAACAACCTCCCCCCGTTTCCCAAGCTCTTAAAATTCTGTTTTTTGATTATACCAAAGGATAAGTTAGTCCTTGTTATTTTATTTAATAAATATGTATTGACCTAATATAGGTACTTATATATATATATATATGAACTATACCTTAATAACTAATGTTGCTTCTGTTTTCAACTAGCTAATATGAGACCCAGAGCAGATAACAGAGAATTTTGACACAGTTTAAATAAATGATCCTTTATTTCAATTCAATATACTAAACTAACACTAAGTCTTAGGGGTACAAAATATTTTTTCCTTTTTTTTTCTTTTTTATATTTTATTTAAACATAATGGACTTTTTGTTAATTTGTTTGCTTGTTTTGTTTTTGAATGATACTCAACTGTGTATTACCAGGGTCAGAAACCTTTTTTTTTCCCTTAAGTCATTAAAATGCTTGTAGGCCACCTGTGGTCTCTTCATATTATTCTTTATTTTTTTTGTTTTCTTGTTTCACTTTTATTTGTTTATATTTTATTAACAAACTTTTAAGAATATAAAAACCATTCTGGGGCTTCCCTAGTGGCGCAGTGGTTGAGAGTCCGCCTGCCAATGCAGGGGACAAGGGTTCGTGACCCGGTCCGGGAAGATCCCACATGCCGTGGAGCGGCTGAGCCCGTGAGCCATGGCCGCTGAGCCTGCGCGTCTGGAGCCTGTGCTCCGCAACAGGAGAGGCCACAACAGTGAGAGGCCTGCGTACCGCAAAAAAACCCAAAAAAACAAAAAACATTCTCAGTTTACCAGGCATACAAACAGGCCACTTTGCCCAGAGGCTATAGTCTGTCAATCTGTGCTCTACTATATCTGTTCTTTATTTTTGAAAAAATCAAACACTGTCATCACTTCAAGTCACTTATTTTTCTACCACTGCTCATTTTCAGAAATATGTCCTTGTGTCAATAAAATAGAGAATTGGTAGCAAAAAAAAAGAGGGCAAGGAGAAAAACATTTTAAATCAAGGAACAATTGCCAACACTTATTTTCCTCTAATCCCAATCCTTCACCCTTACAGGAACACGATGTGTGCAAAGAGGGTCTTATCTTTACTCCATTTCCATATATATGTTTGTTATCCATTTTGCAAAGTGTAATTGAACTTTCCTTTGGTATGACCTTACCAGCAACAGGTGAATGGATCATTTGATTCAAACTTGTTCATAACTAAGATTTGTTCTCTATAGTCAGTCATAAGCTTACTGCTGATAAATGGATATTTTGATTATTTGTAGAAGTATGAAAGAAACTAGGTTTTCCATCTTGAATAAGCCATGTTAGAAGCAATGTCAAGGCCTTGAAAATAATACACTTTATCATTTTGCTCAACTAGTAATGCAGGAGAGTATCACAACTAGGAATCTAGGAATGGAATGAGGCAGGTCCAGAGTTGATTGCTTTAAATGCCAAATGCTACAGATTTGCACCTCCATGATATCTCCTAAATATTTTTTTCCCCTGTTCTTTCATTGTAGGTGCAAAAGTTAAGACTTGCATAATCCTTATACTCAGATCAAATAAGGAATCTCAACTTTTGGGTAACAAATTAACTGGTTTTATTTCTTCCAGGATGCTATCAGGCTATTGCATTGATCACCTCCATTTTTGGTGTGTAGCTGACTTCATCAATAATGTCTCAATTAAATCTATAACTCTTACTTAGCAAAACTGTCTCATTTTTATTTGTATGATGCATTCCTCTTTATTTTAAAACAAATTATGTTTCTGGGGACTTGGAGTGAGGAGAATGTGATCTTCTCACTCATTAATTTTTCTTCCTTTCAATATCACTCTGATGAGGGAATAGAAAGGTTAGAGAAGAAAATAAAAGAATCGCCTATATTGGATTGCACCAAATTATTGTGGACTGGTGCCAACAGACTCCACTGTTAAGGGACACGGCCCCAAGCAGCCATCTTAGGAATTGGTCATACCTTGAGAAATTCTTCCGTATCTTCTACAGAACGCACAGTTGGTGGCTTCTTGCTGTATATCTTGGTGTACATGGCTTTTTTCTCCACATGCTGCAGCCCCCTTAGTTTTTATTTATACTTAAAAGCCTCAACTCTGAAATCTGCGGACCTAGGCAGGATCCATCTCACCTACAACACTGGAAAAAGTCTTCAAGGGAGCAGTTCATGCCCTCTTGCTGACTGCCCACTCCATCGTGACATCTCCTTCCAATGCCCTTTCCCTTGTAAATGCACTGGCTCAAGTCTAATCAGCCATTCAATTAGAGAACTGGATGTCAATCTCCCTTTCTTTCTTATGGATTTTCTTCTCTTAGTCTAAGACTAAGAGAAACACTGAGTTACTAAACACTGGAGCACCAAAAAATTTACCCTCATCTATTTCTATGGTGAAGTTTTCCAAGACTGTTGGGGTATCTCCTACCTACCCTTGGAGAGTATTCTACCAAGAACCAAGAATTCTTTGAAGTAGAATCTAGGAATTTAAATTTTTTTTCCTCAAATGTGCTTTATCCAGGTTATAATCTAAATTCTATTCTATATCCTCTATGTTAGAAAGGATAATAACAGTCAATTACTTTTTCCTTTAACTACTTCTTCCTGAGACCATTATATTAAATTATATCTTCTCTCAACCTTTAGTAATTTTTACACCATAAAATTAACACCATAAAATTAACCTTCAGAAAACACAGAACTAATGTAATATAAAACATATCCACCCCCTAAAACATGGGAAAAGAATAAAATTTAATAGTTTTTCTATAGCCTAACCCACAATATTGTGATATAGTAGATAGAGCTAAAACAGAAAAAAACTACTCTGGCTCACAAATCTTGCTGTTTCTGAGGTGCAGTTTCCTCATTTGCCAGATAATGAAGATAATAATATCTAATAATATTGGCCTATTTATTAGGGTCAATGATGGCTATAGGGGAGCAAAATTTGTCACTCCAGATTGTGTCTCATTGGCATGAGTATTAATTTAGGTTGATTACTTTTAAGACCCAAAAAACTCAGGAAGAGCCTTTGACCTTCCCTCTGCCTAAAAGAATGTAGATAGAGGACCTGTTCCAGGATGGAAGCTACCCCCATCAATAACTATAGTATGAACTAGGTGTGTAGACAGGGACGAACATAGCAAAGTCTGTTAAAATTCGTCTCTGTGTCCCATTGTCTCTGACTCATCTAGCTAACATTTATTTACCAAATATTTGCTCTTCCATATCCATGTGTATAGGCTTCCTCCTTTCTGAAGTCTCAAACCACTACCCCCAACATTTTCTTTTGTCATTAGTTGAAGATGGTATTTAAGATGAGGGTTTCAGCTATTTTGGTGAGTTACTCAGTTTTCCTGGGTCTCTTCCATGGATAAGTGTTATTAAATTTTTTTTTGATTCTCTCCCATTAATCTGTCTCATGTCAATTTAATTCTCAGACCAGCCAGAAGGAACTGGAATGGTAAAAGAAAATTTCTTCCTCTCCAACATGACCAAATGACATGATGCATTATACATATGTTGAAGAGATATAACTTTTTTAGCAGGTTAAGGTAACTGACTTTCAATACTGTTATCACAAGTTATAAGCAAAAACTTAAAAATAAAAGCAAATAAATTATTGAGAAATATTATGGTAGAAAACAAGGACAATTAGTAAGTTGAATTAAGAGAACTTATAAAACATTCTGATTTGTCAAATTCTACTGAATCAACCAAAATTTTTTATTTATTTTCTCTTTGCGGTACGCGGGCCTCTCACTGTTGTGGCCTCTCCCGTTGTGGAGCACAGGCTCCGGACGCACAGGCTCAGTGGCCATGGCTCACAGGCCTAGCCGCTCCACGGCATGTGGGATCCTCTCAGACCGGAGCACGAACCCATGTCCCCTGCGTCGGCAGGCGGACTCTCAACCACTGCGCCACCAGGGAGGCCCCAACCAAAATTCTTTAAATGTATGTTTTAGTTTGTTATTTAAAACAATAGACGTGCACAGGATTTGGTATTTGGACAATAAACTTTTAACCTTCCATCTTTAAGAATGGACTATATGAAATATGCACAGATCAACTATTTCTAAAAAGACTGTTTATCAGTAAGCTGATTTTAAGGAGCATATATATTTTCTCTTTGTCCGGAAAGTGAAATAGGCAATATTCTGCAGTCGGGGTAGGGGTGAGGGTTATTAATAGATGGAGACTTCTGAATGTTGAACAATGGTTATCAGCCAAACCATAAAGTGGCCTCAGTGTGGAAAGAGTACCTGTCCCCTAACAGCTTGAGTAGGATAAAGAACAGAAAATGGAGAACTTGCAGGGATACTTCAAGTACATAGGCACAGTGGGTAAGCACATAAATGTTTAACCATAATTCTTAGGATTTTGTCCTATCTTTACAGCTTCTTAGCACAATGAGCTTGAAAAAAGAGCCGTTTACTTTTTGTGGCTCAGTTTCTGCATTTGTAAAGTTATGATGATAATAACAATAGATCCAATTGCTTTGGGTTTTTATAAGAATTAAATGGGAAAACATGCGTGTTAAAGTATACATATTTGTTTATATATTTTAGTATTCAAAATAAATATTTTGAAAATATTGGCAGTCCCTTCATAGGGAAAATAAGACATGCCTGACTCACTGAATTTTACCATGAACTTGTGGAATTATTTGCCTATGTGAATTATACATTCTTGACCTATTAACTCAGAAGTATCCATGTGAATTTCTTTGGCTATGGGGAGAAAATATATGGATAGATATTACATGCATCACTCCAGGGTAACAGCAAATAACTAGGTTTTGTTTTTTATTCTGTTGTGTTGTGTTCTGTTTTCCACAGCAAGCATTGCCCTCAATCGAGAGATCAGTAAAATTCTAGACAGAGGCTGTTTCATCAGTCTGAGTTGTACCTTGTAACAGTCACTGCCAACTAGTGATGGGCATAGAATGTGAAATTTGGCAACAAAAACCTAGCTATTTTAACTGATTCACAATTTAGTACTTAAAAGTGGAGTGTGCCATAACAAACACCCAAAAAATAAATAGCAGTGACATCAAGAGAGAGGAAGGTAGTGAGGAAACTGTTACTGGATGCTGTAAGGATGGGAAATCATGTTAGGCAGCAGTTAGCAAAACTGCTGTTTGCAGTAACTTGGAAAGCAAAAGCTGTACGAAAGGCAGTCATGGCTCTTGACATCAGACTTAACCATGTAATTAGTGTCTGCCTCTAGTGGAAGGATTACACATGATTAACGCACTAGCAGCCTTGTGACTTGGTTTGGTGGATGAAATGTGGGCAGAAGGGTCCTATGTCACTTCTGGGAGAAACATTATGAGAGGGCATATGGTTTACTGTGCCTCTTTTTTCACTCTGTCAAAAGAACAACATTGCCACAGATAAAGGCTGAAGTTGAGTGAAAATGATGAACAGAGCTGGAACTGATTCATGATGGACATAACAGTGTGAGTAGGAAATAAACTTTTCAGTTATAAATTGTTGAAATTTTGAGTGTGAGTGTGTGTGCATAATATAAACCTAGCTGTCCTTACCAAGACGATAAGGAAACAACTTAAATAGTGCCTGCCCCATTAAGTTACACTTAAGTGTTATTATATAACTATTATTATCATATGAGTATGAGAATGATGGTGATGGTATAAGAAGATTCTGTATGTAAGAAAGAAGAATTATTCTAATGGTAATAGGGCTGAGTCAAACACTCAAAGAGAATGTGAGCCATAAATTATAAGGGTAACTTGGATGGAAACAATGCTCTTGTAAAGATAAATAAAAAGCTGAGACTTATTGTATTTGGGTATAATACATAGTTCTATTTGGTAGCACTGGCTCATCTTTAGAGTGATGAAAGTAGATCAAAATTTCAAGGGACAAAGATGCAGGAAGCTGTTGGAGTCAACACATTTTAGTGATTTAAATCTTGGAGGAAATTGGCTCCATATAGAGGGGTATTATGGTAAAAGTTTAACAACTGGCTCTGGACTGGAGGGTACTGATTTGTTGCATTTGCTAATTTCTGTGGCATAAATACACCCACCATGGCCAATTGCAAGCTATCAATGTGACACAACTCAACACGAAGCTGGGGAGAAATGCACACAACTTGCTGTCACGATCTCAGAGCCCGCTCTGGCTCCAGCACACCAGTCTTACAGGCTTCACTGGCAGATCAGAATTACAAAGAAGGAGCATGCTTAAGAGCAAGATCTGACCAAATCTGGAAGGAAAAACCCCACCTAATACTAACCCTGATCAGCATAAGTTCGAAAATTAAGAGTTCTGGGTAACATTTTCCTCCACTAAATGACATCAATACAGCAGGCCAGGCAAAACAGCCTTAACAGGCTGAGGAAAATCACAGCCTCCCAAACAACTTTTAGATAGAATGAAA
The DNA here is from genome assembly GCF_003676395.1 of Aethalodelphis obliquidens. Lineage (NCBI taxonomy): Eukaryota > Metazoa > Chordata > Mammalia > Artiodactyla > Delphinidae > Aethalodelphis > Aethalodelphis obliquidens. The sequence continues at coordinate 4,727,842 of NW_020837955.1, read as the reverse complement.
GGAAAATACCTACAAAGGGAAAGGAAGTGGGGGGTGAACAAGGATTATTCTCTGAAAAGAAACCACTTTGATCTCAGTCAAAACAGATTATTTTGAAGTCAGTCCGCTGTTATCTTCGAAAATATATTTCCCCACAAATCTTGTCTTTCTAAATTGAGCTATGAGTCAGCAGTGGGTAGTGCCGTGTGTGAAAAAGAGAGGATGTAGCCAGAAGTACCTCTAATGCATTCTGTTATTACAAGTCTTTGGAAGAGTAATTTGATGGAAGCTTTTCAACTTTTAGGTCACTAGTTTAAATTCAGTCTCAGTTGATCACGAGCCAAAGTGTATGGTTGGTGGCCTGTGAAAAATGCCTTGATGGTGTCACCCTAGTTCTTTCTAATAGAGACTGCCACTTTGTAATTGGCACCCTTTATTTTGCTTCTACCAGAAGCACAAAGGGTGAATAGAAATGTCATTTCAAGTATTTTCTCAGATTTTGTACTAGAGATATTTGAGATATGAAAAAGGCCAACTCCTTTTCATCTTTAACTCACAGGTAGAATTATTCTCCCATAATATGGTACCTAGATATTTCTGGGATTTATTGAAACAAAACCTGAGCCAGCTTACAGGTAAAAATATATCTTACTCATAGAAAGTTAAATTATACAAAGGCACATTTTTAAGAAATATTTAAACGTAAAACATGTAAAATTTCTTGGCCTGAACTTACAAATCTAAGATTTATTTTTCTTTTCTTCTTGTTTAAACAAAATAAATCCCCATATATGTAAAGAAGGATTTTCATTATTCTATAAAGGTACTTGTCTTCATATTTGGTTTTCCATATTTTTTATCATTTTCATGACTTAACTAAATGTTTTCTTCCTCCTAAAGAACTATAGGTTTTTTTTCTTTTATTTTGACCATTAAAATCCCCCAAATTTCCTTATTACTAATATGTCTACTTTCGTATAATTTTGTTTCCCATATTTTAATAGTAAATGAACAACAAAAGCAAATTCTCTCTAGTTGCCTGGAAAAAAGCAACAAAATAAATACGAGAGCAGAGGCAAAGAGAAGTATCTGGTAATGTCAACCAAATTTTTGGCAGCCTCAGATAATGAGTGGGATATAATGGAATGAACCTTGTTTTGGAAATAATGATAATTCAATCAGCTGAGTTAGGCCTCATTTAATTTCTGTAAGGTTCACTTTCCACATCTAGATAATGAGGTTGATATGTTTCATTATTTTTTACATTCTTTCTAGTACAAACATTCTATGGAATCTTCATTTTTATATCATCAGGGTTTGAGTGAGAGGGTGTCTGTATTCAGATGACATTGAGCAAGATGCCTCGTGTCGCCTCATTTGATGGTAAAGATCGATGCTGGGATTTTCTTAAATCATCACATTTAAAATCTCTCTTAACCTTCAAGGCCAGCTTCCTGAATTCTCATGTCAACACCTCCTGCCATTTCCATATAACATGATAAATCCTCCGTCCTCTGAACATCCATAGGTAAAATAATACGTCATGTTCTGGTCCTCATGATTTTTATGGTAAGTGACAGTTATTATCAACACCATATGTAGCCTAACTTGAAGCTGTAGAGATTCAGTTGAAAATGCAGCATTTTCTGGCCAAATGTGCTTTAGTTAGAAATGTATAAATTGAGCAAATCAAGCTATGATTCTGCAAGTAACTCATATGCCCATGAATCTGGAGCTGCAAATGGAAATATCACCTAAAGCTATCCCATTCATCGAAACAAATAAACTGAGGCACAGCAACTACAAGATTCGCCCATGGGCACAGAATAAAATTGTCTGCCTCAGCAATAGAATGCCTACCATCAGCCGGTGAATCTAAAGTCATTTTCTATACAGAACACTGCAGCAAAAATAAATCCTGCTGGGGCAAAGGAATCCAAGACAGAAAATAATAGTCAGCTGCAGACTCTTTGGATGCAAAGTACAAAATATTCAAGTGCATGTTTCCAATCCCTTCATTATCTCTTGTAACGATTGCAGCTAATCCCTGCCAGCTAGCGTTAGCTCTTCAACAGTGGCAATCAATAGAATAGATTAGCTGTGAAAACCCACCATCCATATTATCCCTGCTTTCCTTTCCAGATGGAATTTTCATTCACTAGAGTGTAATCAGACATGTGAGGTTTTCTCCTCCGCCATGCACAGATATAAACCCATTAGCCTTCAAGGTTGTCGCTAGAATTTTTTTTTTTGTCGCTAGTATTTTATACATATATAAGGAGCATACCTGTAGATTTAATAAAACAGCGCCGACCCTCATGGCCTCACTCATTTCAAGGCTATACATCAGCTGTGGGAAGCGAGGAGGGCTTTGATTATTTGGAGGAAGCACTTCAATGTACACAGTGCAGATGGAGTGCCTGCAGAGAAAGAGAAGCAAACAAGAGGGGTAAAAATCTACATCACATTTAATGACAGACTGAATTTGATATTCTGTTATTGGGTTTACAGGAGAGGAAATTCTGAATTTTTATAGGAAATAATAAAATAATTCAAAATGAAAGGATGGAAAAATAAAGCTACCACCAAAAGATGATGTTTTTATGAAATTATCTTAGTAAAAGGAAAAAAAATGCCTCAGGTACATGTTTTTCCTACTTAGATTAATAGTGTGAATTAAAAAGGAATAGCTGTACAAATAAAGCTAATAAATTAACTTGACTTCTGACTTTATTTTGTAATGCTTCTCTAATAGCAAAAAAATTCTATAAATATCTAGTAATAAGAGTTGGTCTTGGGGCTCTATTCCTATTAAACCAGCAGAGAGAGTATTGATTAAAATAACACAAAAAACAAAATATGGGCTGTGTTTTATTAATTTTGTTGCTGACATCAATGGCTTAATGAAATGCATATCAAGAGTCAGGATCATAAAGTAATCACTGTGTAAAATAGTTGCAAACAAAACCAAATCTGTTTTTAAGTCTTCTTTAAAGAGTTTAATATAAAAATTTAGAAACTAGATTTAATTGAAGCCTTAGATTGATGGGCATTGTTTTTGAGGGATAAAAATATATTCTATTATTATAAGGACAAAAACATTAGCATTGACATAATCACCTTTTTTGATATGTCTAAACTCTGAAATTTCTTTACACAGCAAAAGCTGAAGATGTTCAAGGTTGGTACAGAAGAAACACTGGCAAAAATATATCAAATGAGACCTGCGAATTTACAAAGTTAGTCTTCTATCTTGAAGAACATACCACCACTGCCTGAGATGTATGCTTTAAACTTATTTTAACAAAATCATGCCTTTTTATTCAAAACACATTTCTTACAATTTCTATTTGGGGGCTAGAATTTTCTTAAAGTAGCCCAAAGCTCTTTGCATTAAGTGCATCAATTAAAAGACATGGTCACCAAAAACATTTTTCTGAGATTATTCTTTAATAGTTTACTTTGAAAAGCCCTTAAGAGAAATACAGATCATAGGCACTGAAAACAATTTTTTAGCTTATCACCTTATATCACCGTATATTATGCTGAAGTCCAAATTGTTTCTGAACATATTCTCAGTAGAATAGATACCTATAGAATATTAAGCACCTCTAAAAAGCTGCAGTGACTTTAAAAAAATTTCATACTTAAATTCATCACAATATTGTTCCAAAGTAATCTCATTTTAAATTAAAATCTCTCAGACTTCATAATCAGTAAAAGTATCTGCATTCTTTCTTGCTCTGATTTTATCTCATTATTAAAATTTGCCAATAAAATTAACCAAAATATAATTGCTTTTCTTTTCAATTTTGTTTTACAACTCGTGCTTTAAGGATAAAATGTTAAAGTAGATTAAAATGGATGATGAAATGCTGCTTATAAACTTAGCGGTATTAAGTTTAGCTTATAGGTACTATAATGGCTAGATGAAAAAGAAAAATATCAGCAAGTTATAAATTTAGCGTGCAAAGAGTCCCACTCTCATATTGTAGGAATACATTAATTGTCAATATGAGGTGGGCCTATAATCCTCCCAGGTGGTGATCTGGTTCCAACAGCCATCCCAAGATATACACTATTGCTGATATTACCCTTCGTAATCCTGACTTTTTTTAGTGTCTGTTATTTATCAAGTGATTTAAATATTTTATAAATCTCTTCCTTTTTGCTGCCAGCACATTCTCTATGCATAAGTCTTATAACATTTACCCTATACCACACTGGTAATAACCCTAGCTGAGTGACGTTGAGCACTGGATTCATAACCACACATTCCTGGGTTAGAATTTTTATGCTATCACATGTGATCATAGGCAACTGACTTCTTTCAGTTTCACTATTTCCATCTGATAATTAAGAATAATAACATTAAGATTAGCATAAGGATTAAATAAGATTATACGTATGGTGTGTATGTGTGTGTGCACATGTGTGTATGTATATATAAGTATATACACACAAAGAAAAACACATTTATCAGTTATTATTGTTAACTGTTCAAAATAAGGCTTCTTATTCTATTCTGTGGAATGAACTAAATAAGCTTATATTTACCTTACTAACATCCCTTAAAATATTTTAGACATTTTAATCACATCTTTTCACTTTTCTTGGCTAAAAACCTACAGGCACAGTATCCCCTCTTGCCTCCCCAGAGTGGAGTGTGGTAGTGTTAGGGTTCGGACATATTGGATCAGAATCTTTTGATGTGGGACCACAAATCTACATTTTCCATGGATATACAAGGTTTTTCTCACACACACTTGATTCAGAAGACCATTGTCCCAGAAGTTCATGGGAAATATAGCATGTAGACTCACCTGCTTTTTAAGTTAGGAGCCCAGGGGATTCCTCTACAAACTGACCTAAAACTCTCCTTAATAAGCTTGGAGGCAAGAGATTCCCTCACTGATTAACATTTTCTTTTTGACATAGAACACACCTGTACCCCAAATTCAAAGTTTCTTTTCAAAAAGTTAGAGCGTTCCTGCTTTTGATATTTAGAACTTCAGCTTACTGATGTGGAGTACTTTATAAAATCTTTACCAGAATATGGGTCTCTTTCTGCTCTTAAAACTATAATTTGTACTAAACTTATTGTACTTTGTATATTTCCTTATTTTTCCCCCTTTGAATATTTTCCCATTTTAGAGGGCTAAACTGTTTATATCCACAGCACTACAATAAGGACCTCTAACTCAGATGAAGCTTGTGTCTTTGCCACAGAGAAGAAAAATTTTAAATGCAAAACAAAAAGACTATCCCCAAGGCAGAAGACAGTGAACAACTATGGTCCAACATGACCGTCTCCTTCATCTGCCCTTACTCCTTTGCTTCCTTTGCTCCTTTCCACAGTAATTCAAATGCTAGAATTGCTAATCATGTCCCCCACCCCCACAAACACACACTCCTGGATCTTAGAGTTATTTGGGGAAGATCATAACTCAAGGTCTTGCATTTTTCATCTTTAACATCCTGACACTTCCCTACAACGTGTTTAAATAAGCACTAACCTTCGTGATAGCTATTGCCTTCTAAAATGCTATCTCCTTTTTATCCCTGATGTCAGCATAGTGTCAGAGTTAGCTTTCCTAAAATGAAATGCCAAGAGTATTAACAATAAAATGATATCATTAATGCTGTAATAAATAGTAGTAATTCAACAGCATTGATCAAGCACATAATAAAACAGGACAGTCATGAGGTAAATAATAAATTATAATAAATTCTATGTGAACACTCTGTATTACATTTTATAGCTAGTCTTAAATGCATAAAACTGAGAATCTATATAATACCAATTTTATTTTTGTAATATAGCCAGTATAATGTAGATAACTCTCTATTTCTAAACATAAAAATCATAAAGTTTTTATTTCACATTTGGTAATGAGGTCAAAGTAGAACAAGAGAGGTGATGTAACTTCTCAGATAATCATATGATTTTAAAAGACCCTAGAAACCATCTAGTTTAACTCCCATTTTACAAAAGAGGATTATAAAATCAGAAAGATTAAGTGACAGATTCAGGGTTATGAAGTTAATTAGCAACAGCAGATGAACTAAAAGGCAAGGCTTCTGTATTCAAAATCTGCCTGTCCTTTCTCCCCACATCCTACAAGAACAAAAGTGGGAGGTAAACTGAAGACATTTTAGTTATCTGATGTGTATTTCTGTGGGGAGTATAAAACATCCTTGGTTTGCAACGAAGGATGTTATCTCATAGGAAATCACAAATTTCAAGTCTTTGGATCAGGTTATAATATTACAATCAATTTTAATTATTTATATCATGAATAAAACTTCATCCATAACACTTTGTTTTTAAGAACAAAATAAAATATGAGTAAAAAGAGGTTATGAAGATAGACCTAAGAAGCTTTTACTTCAGAAATGGTATAATTTTTAAAAAGTCATATTTTTTGGACAATATCATTGTCCATATTTTTTGGACAATAGTACACAGTGGTACTGAGGTGATGTCCTTGACACTTAGAGGATTGCACAATCTGTATGGTAATTTTCTTTTCAATGTGTCAACATACTCTACAGGGTGTCTATTTGTAACTATATTTCTACATTGTCTCTAAGATGAAGGTTCTAGGTATTTATATTGCTTTCACTAGGAGACTTAGGACAAAAACCTTATTTTTTCTTCCTTTGTCTCCCACCAACATCACACTAAAAAAGCTATATTTACATTTCAGTGTTTACAGGTTCTACTTTACTATTTTGGAAGTACACACAGGAATCCATAGGAGCAAAAATTTCAGACTTAAAGCTAAATAAGATGTCACAGAAATTTCTCAGGGGAAGTTTCAGGGACAAGATGTACTTAGGTACATGGTGTTGAGAGGAGACTGAAGGGGACACAGGCAGAAGTCTAACTAGAGACTTCTAATTAGAAGAGGTTTTCGACACTAGAGAAAACAGTGGCTTGGACTGCTATGTTAATAATGAAAGTAGGGGGATTTGTTGGTTTCTGAGTATGTTTTTAGGGTAGAGCTTAGAGTTGTTGCTCAAGATTATATTTGGAGTTTGAATGAAGGATAAGCATTGAGGATGGCTCCAGGGATCTTCGGCCAAAGTGACTGCAAGTTTGGAGATGCTTTATACCTACCACATATTGGACATTGAAGTCACCAAGCATTTTGACAAACATACTGTTGAAATGAATGCCAAGCAGACTAGAACTAAACTCTTCCGCAGTGACCTGCAGGTCTGTAGATAACAGTGGGAGATGAGTATTTTCCTCTATAGAGGAAAATACTATTGATCTCTTAAGAATTCTTAATCTTTGGGATTGATTTTGGTAAATCATATTTTCTTGAAAAATTATCCATTTCATCCATCTTTTCAAGCTTTTACAGCTATTAAAGCAAAGTGGTCTTTTAATGATTCTTTAAATTTCTTCTATGTTTTTTCCCTCTCACAATTTATTAGGTAAAGTTTCACTTTCTCCTACTTTTTTTGATTAGTTTAGCTGATAGTTTATAAATTTATTTATGTTTTTATTTATTTATATTTCAAAGAACCAAATTTGGATTTATTTATTGGCTTTAGAGATGTTTACAACTAATTCATAGTCATCAAACTTATGAATTCATTTTTGTGTTTCTTTGTGGTTTTTGCTTATTTCACTTATGAAGTATCATAACAACTATATAAAGCCTTCACAAAAGTTTCTCAAAAAGAAAAGCATGGACTAATTTCACTAAATAAAATACCAACAAATATAATCCAGCAGTTTATTTCAAGATTAAAATACCAAGGCCTACTTGGATTTATATCAGGAATGAAAAATAGATTTATTATAGGAACTGTATTAAGATCAATCATCCTAGCACTGGCTCAAAAAGAAAATTCATTATTGTCTTCATAACTGAGGATATTTATTTGACTTGAATAAATGACCATTCTTATTTTTAAAAAGTCAATAAAATAAGAATAGAAGAATGTTTTCTTAACATAATAAAATATGTTTTTTAACCATAAACCAATATAATAGGGAAATGTGGGAGGTATTCCCACTCAAATCGAAGTCAAGACAAGCATTTTTATTGCAAGTACTAGCAAATGAAATTAAAGGGAAGAAAAAAAATAGAAAGACATCAAACTATCACTACTTATAAAATATATTCTTGGATAACGTGGGAACATGAACTGGAAAACTACAAAAACATAAGAGAATTAAATAAGAATGTGGGTTAAAATTAATATAGATTAACAGCTTTTACATATGTGTCAACCAACTAGAAGAATGAGGAAGAAGAAGTCTATTTACAATAACACCAAACGATGAGAAACAACCCAACAAAAAAATGTATAGGACATACATAAAGAAAATATTTTTAAAATAAAATCTACTAAAGGACACAAAAGAAAACATGGACAAATGAAGAGACAGAAAGTTCTTAGAAAGATTCAACACCAACAATGTATAATTTAACCTAAGTAATTAATTTATAAATTTAATGTGTTGCTAATAAAAATATGGTAAAAAAACATACTTAAGTAGCTTATATAAAGTCAAAAAAATTAACAGAAAGAGGAACCAGGAAATTTTTAAGGAAGAAAATCAATGAGTTAAGTTCACACCACTGTGTTATAAAGCATAGTTTAAAATCTTAACAATTAAGATTGTGTGATAATAGCTCATAAAAAAAATAGGTGAAGTAATGGAATAGTGGAGAAAGTCTAGAATCACATTCAAATACATAAGCAAAGATATAATAAATGTAACAGCTCAAATTAATGAGTAAAAAGATGAACCAACCAATATATTATGTGAAAAATGGCACAGTTGCCTGAAAAAAAATACTGCTGGATCAATACCTCCTATTGTACAGTAGGATAAATCCTAAATGCAACAGATTTAAACATACAATATGAATACACAAAGTCACTAGTAGAAAACACAGAATAATTGTAACCTGGGTTTAACAAATCAATAGAAAGATGGGCAAAGATTGTGGACACAGAATTCACAGAAAAGGTAGTAAAAGTAGAAAACACAGGAAATATACTCAAACTCACTCATAAGCAAATGGATAAAAAAATAAATACTATTTTTTTAACCTATCAGGCTGGCAAAAATCCAGAAGTTTGATATGACACACACTAGGGAGACTGTTTAGAATTAGCCATACTCAGACCAGGCAGTTAGAATTGCAAATTGTTATAAGCCCCATAGAATACAATTTGGCAGTTCTCTCTAAAACTTACAATTGTATGAACCCTTTGGTCTAACTTCCGGGAATTCACTGTACTGATATACTGGCACACATTCAAAATGATGCGTGTTCGATGTTACTTAGTTCTTCATTGTCTGTTAAAGACAGACTGACACGTAAAGTCTATCAACAGTGGATTTCTTAAACTGTATTACATATATATGAAGGAATATTATGTAGCTGTGATTAAAAGTTTTAAGGGAATTATCCAGTATTCATCTGGAAAGAACCCTAAGATACACTGTGAGGGTGAAAAATAAACCAGCAAGGTTCAGCAATGTATTAATATTAACTTCATATTTTCTTAAAATGCATACTGAAAATCTGGAAACAAACAAGAAATCAATAAAAGGGATATCTCAGGGATATCTCTTGGGGGTGGGCAGATAAATGTAGTTGTAACAGCTGGAAGTCTTTTTATTTTTTTCTCTCTTACTGTCTCTCTCTCATATATATCTATGAGATTATATTACATATACACAAATATATAGATTTTCTAGATAAATTGTATATGTGTATAAAAAATTTTAAAATAATTACTCTGACACTGAGAGATGGCCTCAAAACCCTGAGACATCACGTATTACATGTTATCTGTGACCTCTCACTATGAGCAGCCTTGCTTTTCGCTAATAAAGCAGACACATGCCTCTAATATTTCCCCGTTCCCACTCCCCCTCCCAACAAAGACTTGCAACCTTCACATCTGTGAAATCACAGTTAATTATTTTGTGGTTTAATCTTGACTTTATTGTACTTTTCCCACAATTTGACCAAAGAAGAATATGCAGTTCCTGAGAATCCAGTCTCTCTGATTTTCTGATCTAATTTAGGTGTTTATAAGATAAAAGAATGCTTGTGGCGCGTCTTAAACTTAATTTGGGGGTTTAAACTGGAGCGATGAAAAGACTGCATTGCTTCTGATATAAATTACCTTCTCTCTGCTGGAGGAGCGTTATCCGCTGCTTGGATGGTGAGTGCATAAGTCCGCCCAACTATCAATTCCACCCCCGGAGCGATGGTGATAAGCCCTGTTGTTTTATTGATGACGAAGTCTCCCTGAGCCCCAACCAGTATTTCATATGTGATCTCCCCGTTTGACCCTTCGTCTGGGTCGAATGCAGTGAGCTGGAATTGAAAATAACAACATAAATCCTCTTGGGACTCAACTTCTCAACATTGTGTCATTTTTTTTCACCCAACAAAAGAAGCTTGCTTTCAAGCACACACACACAAAGAAAGTAAAAAAAGTTCTCTCAGCATGTACACTCTTGTTTTCTTGAATTGAGGCTACTGTGTTCTAACGCTGAAGCAATCACATCAGGAAAGAATTTTTTGTTCTTGTGAGAGTGATAAAAGATTTTGAACCTTGAAGACTATTTTAATTTCCTAAAGCAAAAAAAAAAAAGGAAAGCCTGTTCCTATAGGAATTTTTTTTCTCTGTCTTATCACCTGTTCTTGACACATAAACACATATTAATAAGGACAGAGGCCTGGAAAAACTGAATTGCTTTTATTATTCCCATCCTTCCTTTGCTCTAATTTTTTCCAGTCTTAATGTTTTCCTTCCCATCTCCCAGGGATTCTCTTGTTCTGTAATTCTTTTTACTTACACATGGGTTTAGCAAAAATTATTATAATCTTGTTCACAATGACTTATAAAGGATTGATAAGGCTTAGCGTATTACCTTTTCAAAAGCAAACAAATGCATCTCCAATTGTAGAAAATCTAATTAGAAAATAAGAATATCAAGCCCAAGAAATATTTTTTTTGAGAAAAGGGATTCAATTTAGAGTCCCTGACATAATACCACATGAGCATCTGTAAGGCTAAGTTGCACATATTCATAATCATTGCAAATGATATGCAATAGTTAAAGACTATTTTGGGTCATTATATATGAAAAGAGAATAACCATTATTAATTTCATAAAGCCAAATTAAGGTCATTATGATTTAATATGTTAAATAAGCCTCATGGACTTCCTGATAAATATAAATTTACTTAAGGGGGCCAAAAAAAAAAAAGATTCTACTGGGAAATCTTATAATACGCATTTTACAAATAGTCACAGAATTTTCTGTTTTCATCCTTTGACAGATAAAGAAAAGAAAGCTGGCCTCAGTTTACACATAAGAGGAAGGCAAAAATTTCTTGTTAATAAAACACACAGGGTTGTAATAAATAAAGCTGCAGAAAAAAATTTCTTATTTATTGACATTACGTATTTCTTATCCATGAGTTTCACTTCTATAAAGTAGCAGTTCTTTGTCATCCACAGACTTCTTTGGGCAGCTATGGGACATTTTGGTGCACTTTCTTAGATAAAATGCAAGTGTACACATTTACCTTGAAACTTAAATTCAATTTCAGATATGCTGTGTTAATTAATGGCCCATTCAAAGGATCATGTTAACTATCCTAATGAAATGTAAACAAAGTACTTTACGCACCTCATCGTGCTTAAGGGGATATACTGTGCATAGCCTATTTCTATTTTTATTATACACTGCATTTAGAATGATAATGTGCATAGAAATAGCAGCAACAAAAATAACTGAGAGAAAAAAAGGAAATTTGAAAGAGAGGAATAAATTCAGCTAAGTCTGAGACTGGGTATTTGGGGGTGAACAGATGTGGCTGCCAGAAGGAAAGGCATTTCATGAAACGATTTTGGGACTTACGTGAGGATGACAGACATAGTCCTAAAGGCAAAGGAGAAGGAAACAATTTGCAGAAAGTCAGAATGAATGATATATATTTATGGAGAACTATTCAAGCCAGACTCATTCTCTTTTGTGTGTGGATAAAATTAGAAAATTAGAGGACAGGGGTAGCAGAGGAGAAATCAATTTTGATTATAGTAAATCACTTAACACAATGTCTCAGGAAATCCTAATTAAAATTTAGCTCAAACTGGATTCAATATTAACATTCTTCCTGGGACTGAAATCGGCTAAAGGAATTTAGTAATAAATGGCAATGCATCAAGTTAAGAAGAAGTGTTGAGAAATGTGCTTAAGGGATATAGGTATTATGGTTGGTCTTATTTAACATTTTCATAAATGATATTGGAAAGGAGAAAGCTGGATGATAATTAAATTGAAAAAGGCACCTGTCTGGGAGGTGCTGTAAATACCAAACAGTACTGCAAAGCACAGGTGATAGAAACAACCCTAAAACTGCAGAGTCAGCCAACCACAGATAAGATAATATATTCAGGGAATACAACTAGTGCCAAATAAATCATTAGCAAGTAGGAAGTTTAACAAATAAGCCAAATAATGAATTCTATGTTTGTTACTCAAATAGCTTTATACAAATTTTCAGACTTTCAACACTAAGTAATAAAAGAGTGGGTCAAGAATCCATTTAATTGAGTTCCTATACATGTAAACAAAAATATTTTAAAGGAATTATTGGTGGTCCAAGATTAGAAAAGAGCTGAGACACTGACTCAGAATACCCTGAAAACGGTAACATCTTGTGAAAAACCCTGAAACTAAACTATGGTGGGGATTTAATTCAATAACAACTCAATGATCTTGTGATCAGTGGTCTATGAGATTATAGGTATATAAAGCCCGTTCCTAATTTAATGGGAAAATCTGCCCCGTAAATAAAAATGCTTTAATTTAATTTTTTTTCATCTTCCAGTGCATTTTAATCAAACTTCCATCATCAGAAGAGTTCTTGTAGCATACAGTGTTAGGATGGGCATGTTGACTTGGTCCTACAAATGGAATATCCACAGATTTGCACTTCAAACATGTATGAAAAATAAAATATATAATATTTAGCTGTATAAATTTCCCCACTAATCATGTTATCTTTAAAATAAAATACTACCTCTGTCCAATAAATTAAGCAGCCTGGAGTCACTAAGCAGACATCAGCCAAATGACATCCATTTCTTGAAAACATTCTGGGAGAAATACTGGAGACAGTCAAATGCTTACAGGAATCAACATGAATTAAAGCTAGCACATTCAAAATAAAAATCTACAACATTATTGAGAGAAATTTAAAAGTATGTGGAAAGACAGTCCATGTTCATGGATATAAAGACTCAATATTTTAAGATGGAAATTCTTTAAATTTATTTGATTTATAGATTCAGTGTAACCCCTATCAAAATTCTATCAGGCTTTTTGGTGGAAATTGTCAAGTTAATCCTCAAATTATATGGAAATACAAGGGACCTAGAATAGCCACCATTTTAGAAAAGAAAAACAATGAAGAAGGAATTACACTATCAATTTGAAAACACACTATCTACCCACAGCAATCAAGATGTAGTTTCGACATTAGCTAGACATACAGATTAACAGAAGTCCAGAAGTAACCTCTTACATTTACAGCTAACTGACTTACAACAAAATACCAAGGTAATTTATGGGGAAAAGATAGTTTTTTGAATAAAACCTGCTGAGATATTTATATGCAAAAGATTTTTTTTAATGAACAGAGACCTTTATCTCACAGCATATGCAATATTAATTAAAAATGGATCATCTAAATGTAAAATGTAAAAGCTAAAACTATAAAACTCATAGTAGGTGATATAGGAGAAAATCTTCGTGAACTCTTGTTGGCAAAAGTTTCTTAGATGTGACACTAACAGCATGATACACAAAAATAGAAAATATTTGCAAATCATATAGCTGATAAGGGACTTGTATTCAGAATTTAATGAATATCAGCCATTTCAACAAAATATATTTAATATAATAAAACTTCAATATAATTAAAGTCTGCAACACGAGTGAGTAAACTATATATTTTAAGAGTCATTATTTTGGTTATAAGTTTTGATTCTAATGCAAATGGGTTTAGGTAAGAAACTGTATGATCTTTAGTAAAGTTAAATTGTTTTAATATAAGACAAAATTATGTACAAATGTAAGAGTATATTTACAATTTTGAAAGGTTTGCTCAACAAATCTTTATCTGGTATTTGCTTAAAATACTAAACCCCACTAAGACCTTAAATAAATATACCCTCAAACTTTAATCATGATATCACAAACACACATATACATACACACGTATACTTACCACAGAGAACAATATCATTATTTGACATACAATAAATTGTCAAAGTCATTAAAATACTACATAGACTTATCCTAATTTTGTTTATAATACTGGAAATTATAAAAATAATTTTAACATATAATTCTATATGTAATGTTTATATGTCCTCCACAGGGTACTAAATAATATACAGGGCACATAGAGATATACACAGATAAGGCAGTAAAGGATATTAATTATCATAAATGCTTTATATAATTCATGAGAATGAACTGATATTAATAATAACTGGATGACTTTATACAACATTAATCATTTACAATGCACATATGGAAGTAGTTCATATAACCAATTTAATACAGCTGGTACTAACTATTAGCAGCAACATTTTAAAGAGTAGAACACTGAAGTACAGAAGGATAAGCTATTTGTGCAAGGTTACATAGGGTACAAAGTGACAGAAAGGGACACAACTGGTTAGTCTGGTTCCAGATACTATTATCCTTATTTAAAAAATGGTTTTTGTATTTTTAAAAAATTTTTATTGGAGTATACTTGATTTAAAATGTTGGTAACAGATACTATTATCTTTAAATTGGATTTAACATCAACTTTGCCACTTACAAACTTTGTGAATTTGGACCAATTTTTTATCAATGTACTAGATCAAATTCTTTATAAAATCAGTCTGTGAACAAGGAATATTTTCATAGTAATTTCTAGCTCTAATATTCAATGACTTGTGACACAGCATTAGTAATCAGGAATGTTTTCAATGTAATGTATTTTTCCATATTAAGAGCAGTAAAGGGATAGCCTGGTTGAGGCTAAAAAGTTAGAGACTGTTTTGGAAAGGGCTATGGGAGATAACACTTTGTGTGTGGCAGAGAGAATTCTTAAGCCAAATAGAACGCATTTCTAGAATGAGACTCTTTCTAAACTAATTGAGAGCAAATTAATTGAGGGAATAAATTCAGTGGATATTTGGTGAATCCCTACTATGTGGAAATCATTGTGCTGACCACTGGTGGTTAGAGATCACTAAAAGGAATTTATGGCTCAGTAGGTTAGACAGAGATGTAAAAGCTAACTTTAATGCAAGGCACAGTAAAATGTATGGGAGATAGAACTGCCACCTAGATATGTGGGAGTATGATGGAAAGAACAATGAATTCTGACTTGCTATGAAAATAAAGACTTTATTTAAAAAATAATATTTGAACTGTGTGTAAAAGAATGAAAAAAGGTACAATTTGGATTAAATTTTAAAACCTGAGAGAGATATCAATAGGCATAGAACAGGAAGGATATTCTATGCTGAACAAACCCTCTATATAATCTCAAAGTTGGTTACATGGAGAGATGTAGCATGAGATGAAACAAAAATACTTGAAGTATTACATAGCTGTCCTTGACTACATGGTGTGGAGATTAGACTCTTCCTTCAGTAGGATAAGGATCTATTTTGACTTGTGTCTGTGTTTCAGAATAATCATTTGTAGCAGTGAGGTGGGGAACCTGCAAAAATACAGTTGTCAGAGTCAACTGTAGCAGCCTAACTTATGGCAGTGCATGGGCATGGAAAAGGAAATGATGACAGACAGGTACATTTTGAAACAGCATTTTCAGAAACCGGACAATCGGACAATCACTGGGATGTATGCAGGTGAAGGAGGGAGAAAAGAAACATGACTATAGTTGCTGGCCTGAAGCCAGGGTAATCCAAGATCAATTGGGCTCTTCAAAATATAATTGCCTCCAAAGAAGACAGGTTATGTATGTTTGAGTCTCTGTGTGTGTGTGTGTGTGTGTGTGTGTGTGTGTGTGTGTGTGTGTGGGTGTGTCTGTGGGTGTGTCTGTGTCTGTGTTTCTGTATCAGAAGAAAGATAATGTATTAGTCAATTTACCTTAGAGTATGTCCTGTTTTAGCTGCCTGTCAAATATCCACCTTGCCATGTCCAACAGCTTGATGCTCAGGTCATCACAGGACATTTAACTTTGGATGACATGAGTACACATAAAAGTGATGATTGAAAACTTGGGAATAGATGAAAGAGAGGAAATTTATATATTGATTTTTGGAAAATGTTAATATTGAAAGATTGGGAATTGAACAAGAAGCCAGCAAGAAGTCCCTCAGCCACCAGACAGCTAGGATGAGAACCAGGGAGGTTTTCCATAAAAGGGTAAATTTGAGAGTTTTACATAGATTAAGTATGGAGAAATATTTACTTCTGTGTTTGACTCATTAGAATTATGATTTTATATGATTTTAGTAGTATGATGTGAGCGAAGGCCAGATTTATAACTATGTATTAATTATGCATAAATACAGAATAAAATAATAAACTATCTAGATTTATCAATCCAAATGCTTAAATACATCAGAGTTGGAATATCAGAGTTAGATAGTAGCATGAAATCTTATCTGGGAAGAGTGTTTAGACCACGGCATAGGAGGATTTAAAAATGCTTATAGGCCAAAGGGAAAGAATCAATAGAGAGAAAGAGATTATTGTAGTAAAATAAAATTGAAAGAATGGAATAACTAGTGAGCACAAGTGAAGGTGAGGGGAAGGGGTGGACTTTAAAGCAGTGAAGAGGAGTAAGAAACATGAAAAAAGAAAGTAAGAACTGAAAAACAAGAAATATGGGAAGAGGTGCGGGTGACAATCAAAGGACGCCACTCCATGAGGGACTCCATCTTAATAAATTGAGATTCCATTTTTCAGAGGGTACAAAAATATTGTTAAGGTTTAAGGCAGTTTTTCTCAAAATTAGCTACATATTAGAGCTTCTTTGTTTTATTAAATAAAATCTCTCCAAGTGACTCTACTATGTGTTACCATATCATTTAAATAAAAATATTTCAGGGTGTAGTCCAGGCATCAATATTTTTTAAAGTTTCTCAGGTAGAACTCTAATACTCAGGACGAAGAACCATTGATTTAAGAGAATTGTAAAAGTCTAGGAATAGCATCTTTGGAGTACAGACAGGATAGCTAACTACAAATAGTAAAACCTGCATCTTTAAAATATTAATATTATATAATTATATATAAAAATCTATATCTCCAATATAGAGCAATTGGTTTGTCAAGAAAACTAGCAATGTGTGAAAGAGACCTTAAGACAACAGAGTGGGATATCATTTAGAGTGAACCTGGAAGATTTCACTGATGGCCTACAAAATTGTCTTTTGTGCAGCAAAAAATACACTGCATGAACTGAAGAATCATACTCACTCATGCCAGTAATTTCTCTCTTAACACAAGATGTGCTCATAACCTGATTACACTTAATTTTCAGTTGTGAAAGATGCAGCTGCTGTTTTATGGCAGTGCTCCCATAAGTGTATTTCATGAACCATACATGTCAGAATCACCCTGTTCCTTTTTACAATAAGCAAGCATAATAAAGTCAGAAGGCTAGTTTATAACTGAGAACTTTTAACAAGAACCTGGGTAGTACTCACATTTTTATGACCAACTGATCCACGCTTGTGGACAAGGAGAGCTACCTCATAATAAGAAGACAGTAGACTCAAATACTTATGTACTTACATCAGGCCAAGATAGTCTCATGTCTACACTGAAAATGATCTGATTATAATACTTAAAATCTGTTTTCCAAGGCTCTCTTTGCTGGAGAGTGCTCATTGTCTCCTTTGTTTCTAACGCTTTCACTCCTGTTGACAACAAATTACTAACCAAAGAGGAAACCAGTTGATCTTCTGTGGAGTTAGTGAGGAAAGGCAGGTTATTGAACGGTTAGTGATGAATGGAGCATAAGAACCCATTTTATGACCCTTAAAATGCAGTTGCAGATCACGGTTCTGTATTATTTTGCTCTGTTTTACATTTTTTCTCTCACTGGGAAATCTATTTCCTTTTATTTCTAGGCCCTTGGAGGACGCTTTATAGCCACACCACTCTTTTACCACATACCAGAATAACATTAAAAATACTAATTAAAAAGCTTCATTTCTTGGCATTTAAATAAGTTAAGAAATTAGAGGCACATAGACAAAAACAATCTATGTTCAAATAGATTTTCAAAGGGAAATATATAAAATATGACTCTTTAAAGGCAAGGCAAAAAGTGTTTTATAAAGAGATACATAAGGGAAATTAACTCTTGTAGACTGCAAATGCCAGAAATAAGCTTTTGATCCCCCAAGGCAAACATTTTTGAGATATGGTTCCACCACATAACTGCTATCGTTTTCTTAGTTACACTTTCCAGTTCCCTGCTGGGGGTTTTTCTGTATAAACTTACTTTTATTTCCAATTATGTTATTATAGAGATGAGAATCAGATCTAATTAAATAAGAACATGACAATAATTTTCATTCCTTTATCTGTATAAACCATAATTTTACTCCCTATGAAAGAGTGCTTCAGTAAAGATAAATATAGATCTCTAGGTCCATCAATTCACTAGAAATAAAGACCAATACACTTATTCCTCCCCATTCATTCAGATCTACTTGTTTACAGATCTTTCTTTCTTTCATCCTCAAATAAACATTTATTAAGCATCTACTAGTTTAGGCATCTACTATATGCCAGGCACTATGGATACACAGACTATGGATACAGAAACAAATTATAGTTGTGCCCTCAAGACAAATGGGTAAAAAAGGTGGATTTCATCAATATGACAAGCGCCATAACCAAGATATGAATAAAATGTACTGTGGCTGTTTGAAACCTTTTCCCCACTACCCACATACATGGAAGAGGACATTCACATGGATGCATTTTTAGGTGAATTTTCAGCACTCAACTCAGTCTATAATGTTACCCCTTCCTATATCACTGAAGAAAGCACATCTTAATCCAATAAACAAAATAGGGGTAGCATTGAATTAACTCTAATTTATATTAACAATTATATCATGCAAAATAGGCAATAATTCATCCTTTGAACAAATATTTACTGCATGGCTAGTATGTCTGGCATGTGCTGGTATTAGAGTAGCAAACAAGACAGATGGCCACTGATGGAGTTTTTAGTTCGGGGTGGGGACAAGGAAAAAAGAAGATAATTTTAGTTGGTCATATTGGCTATGAAAGTGATGAGAGAAAGTTACAGAATAAGAATGTGTGACGGGGTGTGTATATGTATGTGTGTATGCTGGGAGGCTATTGACACTAAGCTGTTAGGAAAGTTTTCTCTGAGGAGATGATATTTTGAGCTGGGTCCTGAATGATGAGAGTGAATTAGCCTTGTAAAAGATCAGATAAGAAGTGTTCTGGGTTAACAGAAAATAGTATACAAAAGCCATGAGACATATTGTTAACTATTTCTTCCCACACATTTCACACTGATGAGGACACACCACTGTATCATAATATCTTGGCTAGAAACTACTGTTATTGGTGGGTTGCAAGAACAGGAACTATTAAGGAAGAATTACTAGGAATTATCTACTGAAAACTACCAAGGAATGCTTCCTCACAAAGTAAAAAGTCTAAAGAATAGGAGAAAGTAATCAAGCTATAAATAGAAGGGAAAGAGATCAAGGTAAAGGAGATAATTAGAGAAAATGGGAAAGAGCAAGGCACATTCAGGTAACTGGAAATGATAGTTCAGTAGGACTGAAACATACATATAGAAATAGAGGGCCAAAGATGAAGCTGGAGAGAAGAGCAACCATAACATAAAGACTTAAGTACACTGCTGAGGCATTTGGAATGCTTTTTTACCGCTCTGAACTATTTATCTAATACTAAAATACATAGGTATACAAATTTATTTATTAGTATTCACTATATACTATACTATTATATATTAGATTATATTCTATATTATTATATATTTTATGTTATATATTATATATTATATATAAACTTTAGTAATAATTAGGAGCCTTTCTAATACTCTAAAAAGTATAAAGAATCATGACCTTCCTGGCTTGAGAGCAATTTCAAATTATTAAATCTGACTCTCAGATGTAGAGGAAAATATAGATCAGTGGTCTTTACATGACTGGGCAACTTAAACCTTTTGGGCTTGTTTTTTATACTGATTACTTAAGTATTACTTATAGAGCTTCAGATCCAGGAAAGCTGAAGTGAATCTTTCTCATCTGTATTTCTCAACCACTCCCTAGATAATTTTGATGTACAGCCAGTTTGGAAAGTACTAGAGTCAACCAGATTTCTAAAAATTCTCAAGGAAGAATATTATTACTTCTTTATGGTTTATATACAGAACACAAAAAAGATTGTGAGATAACTTGCAATTTATTTAAATGTAGTAAGTATAGCTAATGATAAAAATAAAATAAATCAAGGATAAAGATTTTGCCAGATTTCTGTGTTTTCAAATATACAATCTACTATCTAATCTTAATTTTTCCCATTGTAATGATTCTATTTCATGTCCAGGTAATCAATGTCTAATAGTATTACCCAGCAATTTATTAATACAGTCCTTTGTATTTATCTGCAAAGGAAATTTAACCAATTTCTACAAGAGTTCAAAATAATTTGAAGTTTTAAGCTACATGTTTAATGCTTGAAACTTCAGTATATTAAATATATTCATTATATTAATTAAATATGTTCAATATATTACATTTTAAAAATCAAGTATAAAAGGTCAAACAGCTATGTGTACATCTAGTTAATTCTACTTTAAAGTCCATGTAGATATACTTTCATTCAAAAAGTAAACATAAATTTAAAGCTTTTTAAGCTAAATTATGCCATACAATAAGTCTGAAATTCACTTTCATTTCTTCAGCAATGTCTTCACCAATGTGTTGTATAATGCCCAAGGAAATAATTGCTTCAAATATTCTCACCTGTATGACACTGTCCCCAGGGTTCATATCTGTATAAACAAAGACATCATAGGATATTTCAGGGAATGTTGGAGTGTTATCATTTGCATCCATCACCCGAATATTGACGGTAACTGGCTCACTTTCTTGAACACCATCAAATGCCGTTATCTTTGGGGATAGAAAAATACATTTAATAGAGTATTCATGCAAACATAAGCACTACAGAATTAACTCCTACAATTTAAGAAGTTTCTCGTATGTAATTTACAGTTTTAAAAGGGTGCTAAAATGTTTGCTGATAAAAGGAAGTAATAAAACTATAATAGTACATATAATCAAAGTGTTTTAATGTGCTAAGAAGCAATTACGGAGGAGTCTGCTTTGTTTTTAATGTATTGAATGCAAGCACGTTTTAAAGAAGCTGATAGGTAAAATGTCTTAGAGGCTTGAAATGGCCAATGACACTGCTAATTTTTAGAAGTTAACTACTATTTAACCTTTAAAAAATTAATAGTAAAATACTCTCCATTTTTACATGTTTTGTTTACAATGCAACAGTTGCTTTTACAGCCAACATGCTTACATCAGTCAAGAAAATAGATGCCCTAAACATGTAATATCATTTTCTAATAATTCACAAAAATCACAATTTTTAAAGGACCCATTGGCATTTGTTAAGACTGATATCTTAATTACATTATTAACTTTTAAAGAAGGTCTCACCAAAAAATCAGTGCTATAACACTACCATCCTCGTTCTAAATGACTTTTGAAATCCACTCTGTATCTAAGTTTTAACTGGGGACTTTAGGTTTTCTGAAAGCTCTGAGTTTGCTGTGTAAGCTTTTCCCGACAAAAATCCTCCTTATATAAATTCCATTACCTACCCTTTTCTATCAGTTCATTTTCCCCCTATATTTGAATAAAATCTAGCTCAGAAATTTGGATAATGAATAGAACTTCCTTTTTACCTCTATTCAGCTGTCAACTTTTCTCTCTCTCTCTCTCTCTTCACTAACCTAACCTACAAATTCTTGTTGTGGGAGGCTGTCCTGTGTATTATAAAAGGTTTATCAGCATCTTCAGTGTCTACCCACCAGATGCCAACAGCACCTCTTCATAAGAGTAACAGTCAAAATTCTTTCCAGAAATTGCAAACAGGTCCTGGGGAAGGGCAGGATGGGGAGGGTGGTGGGTGCAGGAATCATCCCCAGTGAGAACCACTGGCCTAACCGTATGACAAACTTAAAAATGCAATAACAATAAATAAATAAATAAATGTTAGAAAATAATTTTTTTATTTTGTTTATTCTACTTTATAATATCTCAATTTAAGTCAATCATGAGTGTATGGTGAAGAGTGAGATTCCCATTTTCTTGTTTTCATTTCAAAATTTGTCTTTCTTCTGTTGGAAAGAATGGTAATAAACTACAGAAACTTACAAACAGAAAAAAGAGAAATACATGTGAAGAATTTTTTATTATTTATATTCTCTGTTATTACTTGAAAATATTGCATTTTTCCTTTCAAATCATTGACCTTTTCAGTTTTAAACAGACACCTCTTGCTCTTGCATACATATATATGTATATTTATATGCATATATATGAAATCTCTTTACCGAAAAGATGTAAGTTTGCTGTTCTTCCCTGTCCACTGGTTGAAGTAAGGTGAGGTAGCGAGTGATTCCAGTCTGCGTGATAGTGAAGACTGAAGTATAATCATTCAGAAAAAGGTGAAGCTCTGGGTCTTTCGTCTTTAAAAAAAAAAAAGTGCCATTATTTATAATGTTAATAAACAATGCATTTATTAGTTCATTACCTGGAAATTAATTTTTCAAATTTATTACAAAAATACATAACTGTATTAAGAATTTCTAAAGAAAAGAAAGATTTAACTAGAAATTTACTCATAATTGCACAAAACTATCCACAATTACTCACTTTGTGGAAAATAAAATACTTAAATAAGTACTAGTATAATTAATGTGAATAAAAGGAAAAATAGGAAGAAGAAGAAGACAGAAAACAGTCCATTTGAATATATTCTTATTGATTATTTAATATCAATATTTTCCAGAACTTCATTGGACTCGAGAAATAAGAAATAAATACAAGAAAAGGAAATTGGAGGCAAGAATTTTAGCTGTAGAATATTACAATTAATTCATTTGTAGTAATAAACTGCACACATGCATATTATTAACCTGTTCTCATGTTTAATGTAAAATAGAAATAAAATTGGTTATGTATATAATTCATTACCTATAAATAATGTGCTTGCTCTTTCTTATTTTAATGTAAAGATTCTCCAAGGGGAAACTTAATATTTATTTTAATTAAAATATTTCAGATGATTAGATTCAAAATATATGAATTGACACGTGTCTGAAAAAAGGGTTTAGAAAAAAATGATATATACATAAAAAGGAAGTGACTGCAAAAGTTCAAAACACAGGTAATTAACTAGGCCTTGGAAATCCTTCACAATCTTATTGCCATCTCTGAAAGACAAGGTATTAATCTCTACAATTCAGAGAAAGAACAAAGACATAAAATGGGTAGGCTTGGATTGGCATCTGCATAGTGGAATAGCAAGGAAGGTGCAGCAAATAAAATGGGAATGTTGAGAGAGAGTGGACTACCAGGAAGGCTGTGAAAAAATAGATACAGGGATGATACAGCGAGGTAAGGTGTTTTACAGATTATGGCAACTTTTAAAATATTATGGTGTGAAATGTGATTTAATATCACAGATTTCTAAGTCTGATATCAAAGGCTGAGGGCGGAGTAGAGAGCCAGGAATTGTTAAACACATTGTCGATTAAAAAGAAAAAAAAAATTAGAACTCATATTTAAAAAATTTCTATGTAGAAGTGAGAAAGTTGAAATGCATGCTACTACATTAAAAGGTTGGCATGATTTGATCCACAAGATACTTTACATCTCCCTAAAGTTTCAATATGTGTATACTTCAAATAACCTTGGAATGAATGGTTTCATTTGAACCTGACAGAAGTTCTGTATTTGCAGTATCTTATTAGGAGATAATATTTAGCTATATCATGGCAGCTTCCTTGCCCATGATTTTGATATAAGGTCAATGTGCTACATTTATCTCGGAACACTAAAAAAATTAATACTATAGATAATAATATCTGTTGGTCCACTTATAAAATAATCAAAGTTGTTAAGAGTTGTAAAAAATCAAGAGGCTTCTCACTGATATTTTCCAATGGGCATTCAGCTGTTTTCATTTCAGTGCCATGACCCCAGTTTCTCAGCATGGCTAGGAAGTGGGGTATTTTGGTTAATCAAATAGGTTAGTTAATAAAAAGTTAAATTCTTTTAAAAAGTAATTTATAAAATACACATTAAAACATATTTTTAAACCACAATTTTGGGATTCTTCTTTTGTTATACTTTAGAGCCAACTGTAATCTAATTCAATTATTATTTTTAAATGATCACAAATGTTAGCATACAGTTTCAATTAATTAAAAAAAGCTAAATAAATATGAGTGTCTGCCTTTTTAGTGTTTACCCTTGATTTTACCTATCAAAGTAAAGTCACTAGGCTTTTAAATTCATATATTTTTTTCTGTTCTCTGAACGTACCAACAATGGTGCCAACAAACACAGCTTCTTTTCCTCATATTACACTACGAGTAATCCAAGCTGAGCAAGTTTTGCTATGTGATTTGCTTGCCAAATATTTACTTCTTTCCTTTTGTTCAAATCCTTCAGTCATTCTCTACTTCCCTTATGACTAATCCTCTCTCAATTTCTCTTCTTCCTTTCAACTGTAGCTTCTGTTAGTAAATTTGTTAGATATATTCATTCATATACTCACCACGTTTTAAGCATTTTTTTAATGTCAGGTACTGAGATAGTGCAATACTGTAATGAATGTTGGGTATGTATATGTGACTGTGGTATGATTGTATCACAAACCACACTATTTCACAAATTTATGAAAGCGACAAGATTTCCATTGCCAAGCAACTCCCATTCGAAGATGATATACACACCAGGACTTCATAAACAGGCTCTCTCATATTTGATAACCAGAAACACTAAAGTCCTTTTGATAATTTGTCTCCATTTCAAGTCCTTTTATAAAAACTAGCTAGGGACTAAAATAACATTTCCCAGAACTGCAGGCTGCTTTATGTAAAAAAAATAACAGAATGCATAATGTTAGTATTGTACATGGCATCTTACAGCTTATTCCAATCTGCTTTGCACAGTTAATTTCTGATTAAAATATAACTTTTGAAGTTTATTAATATTTAAAATAATAACCTTCTAAAATTTATATATGTATATAGCATGCATAGATGCTATTGGTAAATGTCTGGGTATTTAAGTATAAGAATTTAAGAAGGCAGATTTGGAAATGTTCAGCCGGTTATCACTCAAAGTTTAATACCTTAGATTCATTTGTAAGGATAATACTAGTTTCAGGTGTGGTGTACTATGAGTGTAAATGGAAGATAATGCTCTGGCTTATTATTCTGATAGGGACAGTATATTTTATGTAGTCCTTGTGTCTATAAATTTATTTAAATTAAATATTAGTTTTCTAAATCAAAATATACACAGAAGGCTGATTAATATAACAATCTTTTTCCCCAACATAAAGAAATATTATTTTACTCTAAAGTATACATTCAGCATATACCAAAAGCACAATATATTACTTTGTTAATTTGTGTATTATTTTCTGGGAGTATAAAACAAACTCTGATATTTATTCACAGCACAAATAAAGTGAATGCAAAAGTAAACACATATACAAACACAAAGGTAAACACATGAATGTAAAATTTTAAAATCTCATCATATAGAATAAATATGTTCAAACATGACAGTCTATTGGATTTAAAACCAACTATGGGTTTCCAATGAGACTCAAAAGATGACATCACACATACATACACACACAAGATTATATGCATCCTCATATATATGCACATACAACACAGAAATGTATATGTGCACATACATATGCATACTTATGCGCATACATATAAATTACAAAGCATAACAAGAAAATAACAAAAAATTTAATCTCATCTGCCAATTTGCATTAGTTGACAGTAGTTCTCTGAAGTACCTTGTTTAAAAGGGTTCAACCCTAAGATTAGAATTTTTCTAAAAGAATGCAATAATGAATTATTAATGCTCCATGGGCTAAAAAAATTAATAATTAAATAATCTTTGTTTAAGTTCACATGCAGTTTGGATTCTCCACAATTTCATACTACTATAACCAATAATATGATGTAATAAATTTAAATTACATATATTTTAATAGTTTTAGGTCTTTATAAGTGATAATGAAGTAATTGCCTTTTTTTTTTTTTTTTTGTAGAAAGGAAAAAGAAAAAGAAAATGAACCACAGCAATTAACAAAAGAGCAAACACAAAATTAACACCTAGTACCTACAGGAACTCCACCAGGTGGAACCTATATGCAAATTAAACATTAAATTAAAAAATGTAAATATAAATGACCACAAATATATATATGGCATACAAGTGTACACTAGAAAAAAAAACAATGAACCACAAAACAAACAAACAAAAACCTTTTCCAGTTTATTTAAACTAACAACTTTTTCGAAGGTGTATTTTTTTCTTAGTATTTTGAAACATCATAACATATATATGATAGTATAACAATATTTATAAAGCATATAAGTACATTATACCTTTATAAGTGTACTGTATTAAATTTCAAGGATACCTTTATTTTGAAACAAAACACTATATAGGGATGCAAACTGACTTGGAATTATAAGTGGATCATTGCCTTTCTGCAAGCCAAATGCATAACCTGTTGATTATTATTCCCCGTTATTTTTTTATAACTAGAATTCAATAAGCAACTTTTAGTGGTTCTGCCGCTGAAAACCTGGTAGTTTCAGACATGCCTCTTTTGCATTACCTGCTCTATGTATATTCTGGACTATTATGAAACTGTGAAGTAAGAATGGTTGAAAAAAATTATAAATATGATTCATATATATATTACATATGCATGTATAAATATATATTGATCTCTATAGGAAGGAACATTAGTACAAATATTTTTGTCTACTTTCTTTTTCAGTTTTACTGTGACCCTTAATATTCCTTCTGACTCAAAATCTAAACTGCTAATAACACCACAAATCACCGATCTCTGCTACTAGTTCCTAAAACTCTGCCTTACTTTCTACTGAATTGAAGGAAGAAAACAACTTCATTTTTGGATAAACAGATCCAAGTCTGTCCCCTTCTTGGCATCTACCCTGTGGCTTAGCTGTGCTCAAGAAAACCAACTCCTGGAATGACTACTTCTCTTTCATGCCTGATGCTTCATCTCTGTTTCTATTGGTAATACCTGTATGAGGTGATGTGTCTTTGCCCTTAATCTTAATGTAAATCCTTAAATCCTGTACCCTTATGCTGATTAATTTCACTAATTCTGACATTCAAAAACTACTAGAATTTACCATGTAGTAAAATTCTTGCCTGCAAACTAAAAGGGCCTTGAAGTTTTCTTTTGTTAATACAGATCCTAAAATAACCTAGCAATGAACATATTTTACTTTTGAGAAGTGAAGAGCACTTGGCCTGGAAAAAAAATAAGATTCAGAAGGACATAAATTCATCTTCAAACACATCAATGACTAATCTAAAGATTTATTCTGTATACTGGCAAATGGAAGATATAAAGAATAATGGTTGAGTTACAAGAATGCTCGTTTCAACTCAATGTGATGAAAAGCTTTCTAGTAAGTTGTCCCACCATGGAATGGGCCATATTGTGAAACAGTTAATTCAATACCATTAGAACTGTTGATACATATGCCAGATATTCTCATTCCTTTACTTGTGTCTGAACTTATTGGTTTATTAAACAATTACTAGAACATACTAAGTTCTGGGAACTGTATTAGATCTTCATGATACAAAAGTTATTAAAATCTAGGACCTATCCTCGATTTAAATTCAATGAGGGAGAAAGACACACACAATGATGTAAATATAACTTTAGAGAAATTCACCAAAAAGAGACATGCAACTCAACTGAGAGAATGCATAATCTAGAAAAGATTCTTAAATGAGGGTGTGCCTGAGCTGAATTCCAAACACTGAGCATGTTCTTCAAGCCAGTTCATGTAATGGAAAATGAAAGATTTCAAAAAAGAAAATGTAACAAACAAAGGTAATTAGATAAGCAGTAGTTTGGTGTAACGCATGAAACCACAAGTAGTTGCTAAATGTAATAGGTGAAGGAAAAATTTTCAGAAAATGAGGCTGCAAAAATGTTCAGGTATCAAGTAGCAGAAAACCATGCACATAGGCTTGAAATTTTTTCTGCAGCAAGTCATGAGAGTATACTAGGTAGAAGTGTGATATAGTAAGATTTGAGCTTTGAATAAATCATTCTAGTGGCTGAGTGAAAGATGGTTTTGAGTAAGAAAAAAAAATGGGAGCAAGAAGATTAGGAGGCAATTTTAATAAAAGACAAATAGGTTGTAAGAGTGGGGAGAGAAAAAGAGAGTCAAGAAATATTCAGAGGACAAAACAGGAAGAATTTAAAGATTTCTTAATTGTCTTGAGTAAAAAAAAAAATCAAGGATGACTCCTAGGTTTCAAGCTTGAGTGGCACAATGAAGTGTAACATCAACTCCTGAAGAATGGATTTTAATATAACATTTCACATAGTATAGGAAGTTGGATTAAATGATGTTTAACATTCTGTGGACTTATTTAAAGTATAGATATATCGAAGTTGTAGATGATATTTTAGAAAAATTTGTCACTAGGGATTAGATATACTTGTTCAGTTTCTAGGCACCTAATGACCATCACTCACTGCAGATGATTTTAGAAAGAGGATGGGCCTAAATAATAAACAAATGGCCAGATAGACATTGTTTAATCACTTGACATTTCTATAAAACATAGTAATTATGGCACTCTCCATGCACATGGCTTTATCTAAGGGAAATTTTCTCTCCCTTCCCATCCCCACCAGCCCCAAGTGAAGGAGCAGGCCAAGGTGGCAGTGACTACCATATATGTTTTTGGGTCACTGGCATTTGAACAAAAGGCTGCAACTGGTAAATATAAGGCTCACAGTGTTATACAGCTATCACAGGGTAGAACCAACAGTCAAGCCCAGGTCTATCTAACTCCAAAGCACAAACTCTTAAGAACCACAATGTGCCGTCCCATCCCTTGGAAACATTCAGAGTATTTAATAGGCTAACTGAATTGTAAATCTTCAAGAGCAGAATTCTAAGTAGTGTTTTCCAAAGGTTTCAGACCCAGAAGCTCTCTCCACTCTAAGTCAGTAATATCTTGAAGTCCCACTATCCTTTACAAAGTCCCTTAGAATGCAATTTTAACATTTGTAATTTTAAAGTGAATGACAATCCAGAAAAGTAAGAATGTATGCAAGCAAACATAGGGCTTAGTATGCAACCACTAAACAATATAAATGTACCAAGAAGTACAAATACATAAATTTTGCCATTATGGAAAAACTAAAACTACATTTTTTTTTTAGGATTTAGCTTGTGCCAACCACTGTGTTCATGAAGATGTGACTTAAACTATTAGAAATTTCCAAACTGGCTAGTCACTGCTTAAAATATGATTATGCATTTAAATTAAAAACATGAAATAAAATCCACACCAAAATTTGTGGGACATAACTGGGCCTACAAAATATATTAGCTTAGCCAGGATAAAACTTCTTAATGTGGTTCTGTGAGTTTTCTAGTGAGTATTCACTAAATGACCTGTGACTCATGAAACACATTAAACTTCAGGAAATCCCTAAACACTCTGTGATGTGGGATGTGAAATTGTGTATGTATACGCACTTTTCTAGGAAGAAAGTCTATAGCATTAACAGCTGTTATCATAGTCAGACTACAGTCAGACTGTATAAAATAGAAAGGGGCTATCTAGACTAGTGATTAAAATCAATGACTTTATTTCCATTAGACCTTGGCTCAAGGTCTAACTCTACCATTTACTAATTCTGTGATCAGAGTAAGGCATTTAAAATTGCTTCAAATTTAAGGCACTTAAATTGCATTTAAATTTCCCTTTCTGCAATATGTAAAATTGCATCTATTATGTTTGCTGTGAAATTTAAGGGAATTAATGCAAGATAAAGCATTTACTATATTATCTGGAAGGTATTAAGAACTCAGTGTGAATTAGCTGTTGTTAAAACACATGATGAAAGAAAATGGGAGAGACTAAGAAGGGCAAAAAAGGTAGGATGAGGAAAAAAATAGAAAGCAGAGAAAGATATAAAGAGTAAAATAAAACACCTGGTGAGAAGTGGAGTGCACACAAGAGTTATCACAGCCTCTGCTAAGGGTTACAAAATTTTTCCAGAAAGAAAAAAAAAAAAAATCTGGAAGTGCCCTTGTAATTTACTAAACTGATGACAAAATCCCATGTAATGAAATTTTGGGGGATGTTCTAGAGCTGTGCTGTCTAATTAGCGACATGTGACCATTCACATTTAAAATAATTCAAATTAAACAAAATGTTAAAATTATGTTTTCAGTCTAGTTACATTTCAAGTGCTCCATAGCCACACAGGCTTAGTGGCTACTGTGCTGGACAGAATAGCTACAGAGTATTTCCACGATCACAAAGTTTTATCAGATGCTATCGAAATGGGAGACATTTCTGGGTCAGGACTTTGTAAGTTGCAAGTGACAGAAATCAGACTTAACGTATGTTAAAACAAAAAAAGATATTTGGGGAAATACTGTGCTAGGTCAGAGACTAAAAGGAAAATCTTTAGGGATTCATGTAGATCTGGGGATATTCCAGCCTAAAAAATTGGGACTCGGTAGGACTCCTCTCTGTATGTCTCTGTCAGGCTTCATTCTCTCCCAATGACAATGGGCCTTCTCTATGATGTCAGCAAACTTGGTTACAATGGCTTCAGATTCATTTCCACTTCTTTAATACATGATGCCAAAGTCCTCCAGCTCCAATTTTGTTTTCCGTTCAATTCCTGGGAGGACTTTGACTGGACTGGTAAAAATTTTCTGTCCACTCTTTGGAGCAATCACTCTAGCTAAGGAGGTAAAATACTCTGATCTGCCCAATCTGGACAATTTCCCACTCCTTTAGTGAGTGTCAGTACCATAAAAACAGAGGACAATGATGTGTGGAGTGGAAGAGTGTTAGCATCAACATAGCCATTGGCAAAAGTGTGAGCGGGTCAGCTGCCCCAAAATGTGTTTTCTTTAATAACATAATGTCAGAAAAGTCCCCCAAATCACACTTCAGAGCTACCTTCATGATTTTTATACTTATTGTGTAATGCCATTATTTTTTCCTATTAGTATTACATAGTTTAAAGCCAATGTTAATTAAAAAGACTGCCCTCGTACTTTAGCAAACTGCAAGTGAAACATTTTCTTCCTTATACTGAATATCTGTAAACTGAAAAAGAACAGTTGCTAAATTCAAATTTACTTTTTTAATAATAACCTTGATATGGAATTAAATTACAACCCTAAGACTTTCATTTATACTGACTTTTTTCTCTATTCTATAGCTCATGCAACCATGTCTTTGTAATATCTCCCACTGGCATAAATATAACAAGAGATGTGTTAGCAAAATAAGAGCAAAAATTATATTTAACTTACATCTTCTACATCCTTGTCCAGAACTACAATTCTTAGAGGGCTGGTCAAATTCATACTGTCAGAAATAGTTGCTCCCACTGGGGCAGATTCCAGAATATAGCCTTGATAACTGGGCATTGTGAAATATGGGCTCTGATTGTTTACATCCAGTATTTCAATATGCAGACTGGCAAAAGCAGGAAGAGGATGACCATTGTCCTGTTCAGCCTAAAAAAGAATATAAAAGATTAAAACATTGTATGTTATGGAATCCTTTCGGGGTGCTATTTTTCATACTATATGTAGGAATTCTCTTTTAATCTGGTATCATTACAGAAAGAACTACTTTAAAGTAAAGGACCCTTAGAAAACATGAGGAAATAAAAGTCCAGAGAGGCTTCATCAATTTTTGCTTTCCTGTCCTCAAACCCAGTGTATATTTCAAGAAAAAAAATCATTGCAATAAACTTTTGTATCTGTCATGGCATATTATTAGAAAAAATAACAGCACTTAAATACATTTAGATAGAAAACTGAGAAGGGAAGATATTTGAGTGAATTACTGATAAAATATTTAAATAAAAAACAGAGACAAATATTCATAACTCAAATAATGCAGTGTTTATTTTTGCCTCTTCCACATCTTCTTGTTCCACGTTAGTAATTAAATCCCCAAATAACTCATAATTCTACATACAATTAATAGATTAAAGCTACATTTGTTGCCCACAAAAAGTCCTCTAAAGACTCTTATATGGGACAGAGAAAATTTCAATAAATTATTTTTAGTAGAAATAGAAATGTAAACATTATTTAACCATAAATATGTTATTCGAGTAAAATTAATATTCCTGTATTAGGAGTATGCTTATTTTCTTGTTTTTTTCCTCCTATTCAGTTTAAAAATTTGATGACAATTTATATTTCCAATAAATTTTCTTAGGAAATCTCCACATGGTCATGCTATGAATGGGTGAACACCAACCCTTAACACCAACTCTTGACTTTCTGTTTTTTAAAAAATGCATCTTATTGTGTAGCAATCCAAAAATTTTATTTAAGGGAAGATTTTATCACAACTGATTTCTAGAAAATCTCTTCCAAACTTTAGAATAAATCATTAACATAATTCAATAGTGTGTATATATATATATATATATATATATATATAAAAATAGATTCAAAATCTGTCATTTTTTAATTGATACGTTCCCCCATTGCTGCAATAGTTGTATTTTGAAATCAACTAAAAGTTAAATATTTTATTTTAAATCCTGGAGTGCTTTCCTACATGAAGCAGTGACATTTGGCCATGAAGGTTTATAAGCAGTTCAGATAGATATCTCTGATTGTTCATTATTGGGCTTCTGGAAGATAATTTTTCACTTTTTTCTAGTTGTAATTTTTAGTAATTTAGTAACTTAGTAATTTAGTTTTTTTTTCTATCAATTTAGTTTTTTTCTATCAATTTAGTTTTTTTTTTCTATCAATTGAGAGGGTATGTGACAAATCACAGTAATGTTTGGCAGAACCAGTGAGTTTGCACCAAGAAAAATCACTTCATGTTATTAGTAATACTAAAAAAAATTTTGAAATATAATTTATGCTAATTACTGCATTGAAATTATGGTAATTAATAAACCCATTGTTAAATAATATTATATAAAGCATTATTTAGAAAAAAACTACTTATCTTTGTTTTTTAAATATTTTGATAACTATTTCAATATATTAGATTTCCTTTATAATGTTATATAGTTTATTTTATGCATTTAAATTTTCATCTGAGAACAGATTGCTAGAGTGGTTAATGGTACAAAATGTTTATGAGCCCCTGCTCTGCATTAAAGACAACAGTCCTGGAATAATGTGTAGCCTTTTCTGTAACTTTGTATCCTTCACTCATAACCATATGTGCTCCTGACCATCAGCATGGATAAGCTGTTTCTGTATCCAGTGGTTGTGATTAATTTGTGCTGAGACATGGATGTTCTTCTAGGAGTCCCCTCTGTGACATACAGCAGGCTTTCTGGACACAGTTGACCAGGGGAAAAGGTACAGTCCATGACTAGAAAACATCATCTTTCACTGTAGGAAACTAATTGGTCCATAACGGGCTCCAGCCCAATGACCTGGATCTAATTGAATCAGGAACAGTTCACACATGCTAGTCATTTTGAACAGGACTTTTTCTCTCTCCCTTTATTTTGTATCTAATTGTTCTGAAAGTCATTATGTTATGTCCTGGACATACTAATAATGCTATGAAAAGTCACAGATTTTATCATTTGTCCCCTTCCTCCAATAAACACACGCAATTTATGGATGGTGAGAGGAAAACAAAAAGCAAATTGTGTAACAATGAAAGAAGCTTTTATTTTACATTCAGCTCATATGTTGTTAATTTTTACTGCAAGTTGGGAAGCCAGAAAAACATGTATTATTTGCATGATGGAAACAAAGTGATCCAACAAAAAGAGAAAGAAAACTCAAATTAGATCTATGGAAACAGTTGATTTGCCCATATCTTTAAAAATAACATGTAAAGGCTCTATTATTTCTCTAACATTAGTTTGTTGTTAATATGAGTAATATTTTTGGATTGCTACTACATATTTTGTCCTCTTTGGGGTGTTTTGTATGTGCTAACCACGTATCTGTCCCCAAAGTTCACATTCTTAATCTCTATGCTATTTTGCCCCTCTAAATATGAAAACATATACTTTTGTGTTTATGCAAAAATAAAAACGTCAGTTTTATGTTTTAGGCCATACCACATGTAAGTCACAGACAGAGTAGGGCCCCAGACTCAGGTCTCCTGATTTACGAGAGCCTATACAGGGAAATTCACCACATGATTCTCTAATTTAGAGAACGCAAATGAACATCCAAATTTAAGATTGATGGGAAAAATTAGTGGCAGGAAAGAAAATTAGTAAAGTAGATAATCCAGATTGAATTAGAGATAAAATATGTCACTTAAAACAAATTATCATGCTTTTCTCTTTAGAAGGTTCATACACGAAACTATCATCCAATCCTCTCTTCTGTATAATATAAATAGGAATTCTCAAAAGTCTTACTTATTCTGTTCCCCTGTAGTTGCTAGTAAATGAGATGAGAAGCATAAAAAAGCAGGTCAAGTGAAACAAGGTAGTATTTAAAAAATCATCTAATCCCATAAGACAACTTTATTTATATCTACAAAGTCTGTAGTTACAAATTAAACATTATATTTAAAAGCCAGGTTTTGCTTGGAGAATTTCTGGGCATGAGTCCCATTTTCAGTAATGAGACCAAAGTAAAACTAAAGCCAAAATGGGAGAAGTATACAAAATATACTATTTAGTTACTTCGGAGAGCAAAACATTAAAAGAAACAAGCTACTCCATTTTCAATATTAAGGCAAGCAAATATTGATAACCTCTTAGCTCCTTGAACCAGAGGACGGAGAATACAGACTAACTTCTGTCCTACTGGCTTGTGGCAAGCAATGTAATAAATTCCATGATCTCTAGTATGAACCCTTTAAAGTAGATACAATTTAGGGGGAAGAAAGAAAATAGGAAAGATTATCAAGACATTTAAATACATTCTAGGAAAGAAGAAATAAATAACTATTTTCCTGGAAAGTCAGGAATTATTTATTATGCATCTATAGTGCCCACTTTTTACATTTTTGTGTTTGCTTTTGTCTACACTCATTCTTTCCAATTTTTCCTAAGGCCACATCAGTTAGGCTTTTGCCCCAACACTCAAATACAGCTGTTCTTGTCAGTAATTCCTACAATGCTAAACGCAATATTTATTTTTAATCCATATCTTACTTAACCTACCTTCAGCATTTAAAACATTATTCACTAGTCTTTCAAGACAACACTCTCTCTTGGTTTTCTTCCAATACTACTATCCATTTCTTCTCATTCTAATTTTCTGGTTTCTCCTTTCTTCTCCAACTTAAAATTGGGGTGGCCCTGGAGTCAGGTCTTAGTCATCTTCTCTTCCTCTTACTCACTTCCTTGCTAATCTAGTCTAATCTCATGGTTTTAAAAATTTCAGTAACTAACCCTAAATAGACATTTCTCCAAAGAAGACATACAGATGGCCAACAAATGCATGAAAATATGCTCAACATCAGTAATTATTAGAGAAATGCAAATCAAAACTACAGTGAGGTATCATCTCACACTGGTCAGAATGGCCATCATTAAAAAATCTGCAAACAATAAACGCTGGAGATGATGTGGAGAAAAGGGAATCCTCCTACACTGTTGGTGGGAATATAAATTGGTACAGCCACTATGGAGAACAGTATGGAGGTTCCTCAAAAAACTAAAAATAGAACTACCATATGACCCAGCAATCCCACTCCTGGGCATATGCCTGAAGAAAAACATAATTCAAAAAGATATATGCACCACAGTGTTCATTGCAGCACTACTGACAATAGCCAGGACATGGAAGCAACCTAAGTGTCCATCAATAGAGGAACGCACAATGAAGATGTGGTACATATATACAATGGAATATTACTCAGCCATAAAAAGGAATGAAATAGTGCCATTTGCAGAGATGTAGATAGACCTAGAGATTGTCATACAGAGTGAAGTCAGAAATAGAAAAACAAATATTGTATAATATCACTTATATGTGGAATCTGGAAAAATGGTACAGATGAACTTATATTTAAAGAGAACAAAGTTATGGATACCAAGGGGGGAAGGGAGGGGTGGGATGAATTGGGAGATTAGAATTGACATATATACACTACTATGTATAAAATAGGTAATTAATGAGAACCTACTGTAGAGCACAGGGAACTCTACTCAATGCTCTGTGGTGACCTAAATGGGAAGGAAATCTAAAAAAGAGGGGATATATGTATATGCATAACTGATTCACTTTGCTGTACAGCAGAAACTAACACAACATTGTAAAGCAACTATACTCCAATAAAATTTTTTTTTAAATGTCAATAACATAATGACTCCCAATTTCTATCTCCAGCTTGGAGCTCTAAAAGTCCAGAATCTATATAAAACTGTATATGTAATAACTCTGCTTAATTAATAACTATAAAGATAGTTATTATCTAATTATTATAGTTATTAGGTAACTACAGTAATAATTATTTTAAAATAACTATTAAATAATATGTTTATTAGATACCTGATATCTAATAAACATTTCAAATGTAGCCTCTGAAAAAATGAAATTCTCATCTCCCACCTCACAAACCTATTCCACAAACAGTCTTTCCCACTTTAACAGCAGCTCCATTCTTCCAGTTGCCCAGGCCAAGAATCTTGGAGTCATCTTTACTCCTTGGTTCTTTTCACACTTCACATCTAATCTATGAGGAAATTTTATTGACTATAACTTCAAAATATATGCAGGATCTAACTACTTCTCACCTCCTCCACTATTACCACTCTGGTAGGGGCCAACCCACTATCATCTACCACCTGGATGATTTAAACTTCTCCATCAGCTTCTACCCTTGCCAGTAGCCCATTCTTTTATGTGCAGCTCAGTGATTTTGTTAAATATTAGTCAGATCAAGTCACTTCTCTCATTAAAACCTCTCAGTGATTTCCAATTTGACTCGTCTACAGGATCTGACCTCTTACTGCTTTTATCATATTCTCCTTCTCACTAAATATGCTCTGACCATATTATATGCTGTTCCACTAAAAATCAGGCGTATTTTTACCTCAGAACCTTTGCATTGGCTGTTCCCTCTACCTCAGATGTTATTCCCACACATGTCCACATGAATTACATATCTTTTTCCACATGGCCTACACTGACCACCTCATTTAAATTATATCCCCAGCACTGGAATTCACAATGTAATTTGCTTTTTTTATAGCACTTAACAGATAAAATATTTCAAAATTTGTTTATTATACTTGTAATTTATTGTCAGAATTATTCCACTAGAATATAACTTTCAAGATATCACGGATGTGTGACTATTCTGTTAATGTTGACTTTCCAGGCTTATTGTAGTAGCTAACATTGAATAGTCTGTCAATAAGTACTGAATGAATAAATGTTCTTTTGGTAAGAAAGTCACACACTACTGCAAAAGCAAATGATGCTGTAATGAAAAGGTGGCTTAGCAGAGTGGTATTTGTCTCCCAGTCTATATCTAACCAACTTCACAACACCTGTTAAGTCCCTTACCCTCCCTTAATCACAGTAAATGACAATTTACAAGACATCTTGATTGTGTGATAACAATACATTCAAATTCAATTCAAATACATTCAACTGTGTGATACAATATATTCAAAATACTTACAAAAAATGCCTTGCAAGAAAATGTCTTACTCAATAACTGTTAGTTGTATTACTGTTATTAAAAATAGTTTAAAGAAAATCTCCTGCTTGGAGTGATAGATGGGGAAAGAATTTAAAAGTTTTTTAAAAATTAATAATTTGTGTTTCCATCTTCTCATTTAATAATATATAATCAATGGATTTTATACTCCAAGAAATATTTCATGTCAGCAAACTTTAGAAGAAAAAACAAGTCTTATGTTAATCTAATTAATTGTAGTTTTATTTTAAAATGTAAATTAAATGTTGCAATTAAAAAGGTAAAACCACACTTTAGTCTTGATAATTCTGATAATTTTGCATTTTTCCTATATTTATAATATTTAAAAATAAAAATGGAATTATATTGTATGTAAAAAAAAAATGTCCTTTCTCTATGCATCTGTAAACCTAACCCTTTATTGCAACAAATGTCTGAGAATCATTCTTCACCAGACCTTTAAATTCTATGAGAGGGTAAACACTGTAAATTTGTCTGTTTCGTACATTGCTAAATGTTTGATCAGTTCCTGATATATGGAAGAATTCAAAAATAGGTTTGCTGTGAATTTTGTGTATTTTCAATTTCAATAGGCTATGTATATCTTTGCTTTACATAAATATTTTCTACAAATAAAATGAATGTGCCATGATTTTACTCCCCATTTTATAGATATTTACGGAGGGGTTGTTTTGGACATTAAAATGAAGCAGAAATAAATTTTTGTGAATGTATAACATGAACACCTTAAGTTATGTGAACGCCATCTTTATTTGTGCATTTTAAAGGTTTTTCATATCTAAGCAAGCTTACCTACAGATAATTGGTATTGATATGCATTCCTGCCAGTCATATAAAGATATATAAAGGGCCACAACCTATCCTCCTCACTCACCAATTGTGGTTCCCTGTTAATAGGAATGAGGGCTGTGAATAGGTGATCTACAGTCTTCCAGAATTTATCAACATTTACATATAATACATATGTAAATAAGCTGATATATATTTTTAGATACGGGGAGGTTTTTAAAATGGGCAGTGGTTTAAACAAAGAGATGTTTGCTCTGATTTGCTTTGTTTCACTTAGCGTATGACTTAGACACATTTTCTTGTCAGACTGAGGCAAATTGATTACTTTAGCAAGGTTCTGACTGAGTACACTCTTATAGTGCATTAACATACTTTTTTATTTGCCAGTTTTCTTGCCTGTCTCTCCTATTAAACTATAGTCTTTAATCTCTAGTTCTTAGGACCTGTTTGACCAATTTTCACAAACATCGGATACCTTAGGAAGGAAGGGGGATGGGGGGAGGCAAGGGGAGGGGAGAAGAGAAACAAGGAACAAAGTGTGGATGAAAGGACGAGGGAAGGAAAACAAATGGCAAAGCCATTTCTCTATATACCAGTAGTAAATGACAGGTAACTTTCAAAAATTATGGCTACCAGATAGGGCAGTGGTTCTCAAACTTTAGTTTACATAAGACTCAGCAGGAAAGCCTATTATAAAGCATATTCCCTCATGCTCCCCACAGAGATTCTGATTCATATATCTTGGACAGGGATAAGAAATCTCCCTTTTTATCAAACTCCTTGGGTGGTTATAATGTGAGTACTTTGAAAGACACCCTTCTGGGTCTGGCTACTTCATGCTTGAGCTATGTCCACACTCGAATTTCTGGAAAATCTTTCTTTGTAGTCTTACTGGTTAGCAAAGATGACCAGTAAGCCTCCATGACAATACTGTATATCCAAAAAAACACTGGTGTCATGTAGCAGACTTAGCTAGCTTCTGGTAATTGATGCTACGTATAATACTACTATCAAATGGGCAGGCTGAGTGCCACTAAAAATGTTTTATGATTGTAGCATAACAAAGGATTGCATGTATACAAATGTGAATATTCTGCACATAATAAATTCAGTCTGCTACTGTTCATAGGTCAAGATCAAATCTTCTTGACATTTCATTGTTCTTAATTAATTGAAATTTAATTATGGATTATTCTATGCACACACACACATATGTATGTACATATTTCTGATAATGTTGCTCTCAAATAACAGTCTTCCGTGTTTTTTAAGAAAACCTAAGAAGTGGGAATATTGACAAAACCTTCCATCCAGTTCTCCACCTGGGAACACTGGTAAGGTTTTTGACTAGGTTAGTTGACTAAGTTAGGGTTTTAAGATCTATAAGATCTAGGGATATTCATTTGTGTATGTGGACCTATAAATTTTATCTCACATTTCACCATACCCCAATGAAAATAAGACCGAAAGTTCTGGTGTCTGATGCAAAAGTACTACAGGGAAAATCTTCATTTAATCTTTATGGAAACTTCTACAACTGTAGGCTCAATTAGGACCTCTGACATGTATTTATTTACTTATTTGTCTGTTTCTTTAATTACTATTTTAATTTTATACTGCCTTACCAAGTTCCCAAGTGATTTTAAAATATGGCTATATCTCAAATTTAAGTTCCCTGAAAATCACATGGGCATCTTGATTCAGTGCATAGAGCCCTAAAATCTTCCTTTCAAAAACAAGCACATCACATGATCCTAACATGTCCGATCAATAGCCCTTTGAGAATCAATTGCTGTCTAGCATTTTGACTCCTCTCACACATGTTTGTAGGCAGCTGTTACACTCAAAAAAAGCCAAGGTGGAACACCTTAGGTCAATTCTTCTCTAGCCTCTTATGCAAGCTACTGTTTTCAGTCTTTAAGTAAAGCCTCAAATTTCAGTTTGGACCTGAGAGTCGGAAGTAAAAGTGGAGGAACCTCACTTATATACGGGAGTTCTCCACAGGATCCTGTTCAGCTCACTAAACTCTACAAGGGCTGGGGGTTGAAGCCCCAGTGACTGTAAAAGGTTACATTTCCCTTCTTTGTACACACATTTTTCTTTTGGAACGTCTTAGGGAGAGATGGCTGTGGTAAGCCTGTGTTCCCTGGATCAAAGATCATATTAATATTGCCAACTAATTAATAATTAAAATAAGTGCATTCTATTGCTTCTAGACCCTTGTTATACTATTATATTGCTTTAAAACCTACAGAAACTTCATTTATTTAAACTTTACTACTCTAAAAATTAAAGAATACATAGTCTGACAACAGCCTATTTATGATAATTACTAAAAATATTTAAGAACTTGCAAAACCATAAAATAATTTATCAGATAAAACACAAAGAATTGTTTTGTATCTTATACAACTGATTTGTTTGTAATGCCATAAGCATAGCGAAAGAGTGCATTTCTGTTTGGAAATAAAAACATTTTCGGTTTGACAAAAAAGAAAAGATATCTTTACTAGACAGACTATAAACAATGCGCTCCCAAAGGGGTTTATAATATGACAACAAAATAATATTGACACACTTCCCATCTAGAAAATATTTTTAAAGTACATTCTATCTTCATTTGATGTAAGAATATGCCCACCGGACTTCCCTGGTGGTGCAGTGGTTGAGAGTCCACCTGCCGATACAGGGGACACGGGTTCGTGCCCCGGTCCGGGAGGATCCCACATGCCGCGGAGCGGCTGGGCCCACGAGCCATGGCCGCTGCGCCTGTGCGTCCGGAGCCTGTGCTCCGCAGTGGGAGAGGCCACAGTGGTGAGAGGCCCACGTACCGCAACCTTGGAGCTTCTGTATATTTTTCAATAATAAAAATCTTTCTCTGTGCTTAAAGCTTGAGATATAAACTGACACTAGAATGACTAAGGCAATTTTGAATGATTTAAAGAAGAAAAACCCAGTTGCTCCCGGAGAGACCACAGATTCAGAAAACTCCTGCCAAGCACAGATATATCACACTATTTGGCTGGTGGCTTGAACATGAGAATCATCTTGGCTATAAATAGCACGGTGAGCCAGAGACAAAATTATGATCGTGATGGTGTAGTAACTTTTTTCTGGAATGCTTCTAATTCATGTTGTATTCCCCTTATTTTGCCCTGCCCTTCACTTCCTCATCCAGCAAATGTCTATGCTGGATTCTGATTCCATTCCCACAGAGTATTCTCTCCACTAGGAGAAAGCTCTCTCCTAAGGTGCCTTTGTGAACTGGTTCACTGGAATAGTCCATCCTGGAATATTTGAATTTCAAAAAATCATCAGTATACAGAAAAAGTCTGTCTCTAAGTGGCTTATTTTTCAGAGCCTGGAAGGTAATGAGAATGGGAGTTTTTCCTATGTACTAGTCTGTTCTTGAGAAAAAACTAGTGGAAAGACCTGTTTAGCTTTCAAGTCTTTAGATATACCCTTTTAATTTCATTTTCTATGCAACAACCAAGAAGCCTATGAAGAAAGGTTACTTGAGAACATTCATGTAGGAGGGTTAAGGTAGTTTCTGTGTATGAAGGGGTGTGTAGTGGGGAGATATGGCAAGGTCCGCTCAGAGTGTCTTTCACGTGAACATTCTACAATATTTAGACTTGCTGTTGTACTCTTACAATGACCTCTGCAGACAAGAGGGCCTTGCCAAAATCAAGGGACTGTGATGAGAATGGATAAATTGCTTCCCTTCTTCCAAGCAGTTGCAGGTCACCTTGTGAAGAAGGAAAGAGGCCAAGTAAAATATCTCTTCTGTGTGTCTTTTGTCATCTTGCACATTTGGACAGCCACTATATTCAACTGCTGTATTCTATTTCTGTTCTAACTAACCTAGCAGGATGAATAACAACATGAGAAAAGAGGACACCATATATTCTTTCCTTGTATTAATTTCCATAATTGTCATAATAGTCAATTAATTTAGCCTAGTACTTAGAAGTTTTAGAAATGTGAACAAGCAGGAGTAAACAAAAGGATACAGTGTTCTTTTTGAAGAAACAAACATAATGTTTTATGTGACAATCTACTAAACTGAAAAAATAGAACGTAAAATTAAAAGATGAACGTCTAGCAAATGTATCAAATATGTCAGTGGATTTCTAAAAGTGTATTATTCATTAAAACATCAATGGAGGGATTGTTGTTTCATTACTGATAAGAACTAATACCTGAAGTTTCTGTGGGATAATTTTCTCTAAAACATTCAAAGGACTTTCATTCTTAATGGACTTAAACTTCCTTACCTTATAGATCTTGCTATTGGGCAGAGGAAGTGAGCTTACTTTTCACTTAACTGCTGAACTAAGATGTGAGATATGTGTATTTTATTCCTTCAATGGGAATCCATAAGAATAGAGAGAGGCATATATGGCTAGAATATTTCCAGAATTATGAAAGTATGTCATTTATAGAATTTGTCTTTCTTCCTATGGCTGGACAACAT
Source organism: Aethalodelphis obliquidens (assembly GCF_003676395.1). Lineage (NCBI taxonomy): Eukaryota > Metazoa > Chordata > Mammalia > Artiodactyla > Delphinidae > Aethalodelphis > Aethalodelphis obliquidens. The sequence continues at coordinate 4,684,511 of NW_020837955.1, read as the reverse complement.
CAGCTCTGATTTTTTTTTTTTTCTTATCATAACCCTGGCTCACTGGAAGGTACTACTCAATCTTTTTCAAAGGGAGCATCTAAGCCCTTCTTCTCTCCTTTCAATTTCTCTATTTGTGTGTATCTCTCTCTCTTTTTTTTTTTTGATAAACTGACAATCCATACACCACAGCAGAATGATAGTAACTTATACTTCACATTCCCCTTAACAGATTTAATGAATTTTGATAGCTCTCTCATGTTCATGGGGGATGCCATCCTTTTTATTTTGAGAAGTGATGACTAATGATCTGTGACTTCTTACTCTGTCTGTCCGCCCCTAATGCCTGATCTTTCAAATCAACAAAGTTTTCTGTTGGAATTTCATGTAGTGGGCAATTTGTCAACTGGCTTATAGGCAATATGGAGCAGCATGATCTATTTTTTTGTGTTAGCAATATCTATTGGTAATGTGGGGAGATGGACAGGATGCATGAAAAAGAGGCTAAAATCTTAGAGATCACTTGTGTGAGATGACGGGCCTTGAGGATGAAACCTAGAGAACTGCAGTGGGCATGGAGAGTTGGGGGAGACATTCAAGAGAAATTCCAGATGTATCTGGATAGGACTTGAAAAGTGAATGGATAGGGCCGTACAGGAGCTGGTGTCTCAGAAGAACTGGGAACTCCTAGCTTGGGTGACAAGCTGATTGTAATATTATTAATTGAAAGAAAGAAGCCGAGGTTTCAAACAGATGTATATACTTTACTATGTTAATTTGATGCAACTGGAAAATACTAGGAGTAGTTATTCAGCCAGTACTTGGAAATACAGATGTAGAAATCGGAAGGGAAATATGTCTAAAAGTACAATTTCCATACTTTCCATACCTCTTCCTTGAGGCAGAGCTTTCATACATTTCTGTCTCCTCAAAACCAAGCAAAATATCAGGCACTTAATAGGCACTCAGAAAGGATTTGGCAAATTGAAAACTAGGAAATGTCATATGGCTTAAAGATAGTGAATCCTAGTTACCCACCGAATTCCTAAGCAGTAAAGTAAAACTGATATCATTATTCAAATAGAGGCCAAATATTTTCTAGGGTTGTGGCATTAGAGATTCATGTGTAGGATCAAGGGCTGTGGTCACTGTTCTTGTAGGCCTCAATCATTTCTTGCACGCTGTTGTCCTGTGACTCTCAAATTACTAAAGCAAAGTAACTCACCAGGAGAACTGGCAGATTAACTCTACTATTCAAGCTCACCAGTTTCAATTCTGTGGCTCATTGTCTGTGTAAAATATGTATATTTTCCTTAGAAGGAGAATTTTTTGTTTGTTTGTTTAAATACAGTCATAAATAGCTTTAAACTGTCTTAATATAGGTATGGCTTTTTTCCAGGGATTGAATTTATTCGACAAGTTCCTTGCACCTTTATTCTTGACAGAGGCAGGATAAAATTCTATCAAATACAGGCACTTTCAAATATATGTATTTAAATGCAATGAAGATGCAGTACGCAAATCCAGCAGCCTTAAAAGATTTACTGTGCCAGGGAGAAAGCCATTACAAGAAATATGTATTGAGCACTTTTTTTTTTTTTTTTTTTGCGGTACGCAGGCCTCTCACTGTTGTGGCCTCTCCTGTTGCGGAGCACAGGTTCCGGACGCGCAGGCTCAGCAGCCATGGCTCACGGGCCCAGCCGCTCCGCAGCATGTGGGATATTCCCGGACCGGGGCACGAACCCACGTCCCCTGCATCAGCAGGCGGACTCTCAACCACTATGCCGCCAGGGAAGCCCTTGAGCACTTTTATACATTGTACGTGGATAGACTTATGGGCTTGGGCCACAATGTTGAAGAAATATATTACAATCTGCCCTCCCTCCTATAAAGGTCAGGGGAAAATAAACAGGCAAATTCTATATAGAATAATCATAGCCACCATAGGGACTAGTAGGATGCAAGGAAGGGCTTCCGATCAGTGGTCATGCCTTTCCAGAGGAACTGTCTGTCTTAGCATACAAAGCGTCAACGAAATATCAGTGTGAATTAGACTGTTGATTAAAAAAAAAAAAAGGAGGAATGATTCAGGAAGAACAGCAAATGCCTGGAGGCTAGAAAGAGCATGGTGAGTTTAAGGCAGTGCAAGTGTTTGAGTATGGCTGGCAGAGAAAAGTATGCAGGGTGACTGATGAGAGCTGAGGGTTAATTATGCCCATTATGTGGAAAGAAAAGATGTTAAAGGTCAGCCTGCTAGGCAGTATAAGTAGGTCAATGAACAACAACATGAAAATCAGAGGGACCATGATACAGTGATATTTGTGGTATCATTGTGACCCTTGCTATTAGTTGTTAATTAAAGAGATTTAGACAGGTACTTCCCTGGTGGTACAGTGGTTAAGAATCCGCCTGCCAATGCAGGGGCCACAGGTTCGAGCCCTGGTCCAGGAAGATCCCACATGCCGCGTAGCAACTAACCCCGTGCGCCACAACTACTGAGTCTGTGCTCTAGAGCCTGCAAGCCACAACTGCTGAGCCCTCAAGCCACAACTACGGAAGCCTGTGTGCCTAGAGCTCATGATCTGCAACAAAAGAAGCCACCGCAATGAGAAGCACGTGCACTGCAACAAAGAGTAACCCGCACGCAGCAATGAAGACCCTATGCAGCCAAAAATAAATAAATAAAAGAAATAAATTTTTTAAAAAGTGAGATTTAGACAAAAAAATTATGTTTGAGCAACTGAAAGACAGTGAATTATTGATAATTTATCCATTTAATGCTTGTATTAGATGCCCAGAGTATAAATATATAAATTATTAATATTTTTTAAAAAATACTGCACTTCTAATAATGAAGATGAATGTTCTGGACTTTGTTAGAGACACTCCATGCATGAACTAATTCATCATCATCTAGAATCTAAAATGTGCTTTCATATTTCTATTGCATAATTATTTTTTGCTGTATAACTATGGTGATTGCACAAACTTCCATCCAAACTGGGACATTTCTGAGGGTGAAAGATGTGTTATAAATAATTACACAAGGACAATAGGCATAAACATGAACGGTCCTGGGCAAACCCAGGACTGGCTATGATTCTTATTCAAAATGTGTGTTTCATTTTAAAGTGTGCTTAAATGATTGCAATTATGTAAAATTTGGAATAGTGTTTTGAAATGGAACACCCTTTTCTCTTTTAATTAGATGTGTTTTAATCCTTTAATATTTTAAAGTTGGTGAACTACTCCATTTTGCCTTCCTAGTTTCACCTTCACATTTTTGTCAGTATACTTAGTAAATAACTGGCAGAAATAGATAAAATGAAGATGATAAATTTCTAATTTGTGACACCAGCTGTTAAATGTGCATACAGCTTTTTAAAGCAGAATTCTTCTTCAAAGTCTAAAAGAGGATACTTCATTGTATTTTATTTTTCCTTAGCTTCCAAAACAGAAATTGGGATCAAGTCCAATAAAAAAAAATTATGGCCAATGAAAAATGAAGCATTATTAAAATAAGAAAAAGGGAAGAATTTGAAAGACTTACTGCAGAGGAGAACTACCAGATTGTAGCACTTCAATGGATCCTTATACAAGGACACAATACTCAGCTAATATTCAAGCAAGTGGCACATTATTATTCTTACAGATTGATACCTTTGCTTATTATCCCCTTGACTGCACACAAAACACAATAATTTGAATCCAATAATGTCAGTAAAAACTTCCATTAATAATATAAAGTGTTATTAAAACAAAAAAAATTACCTGTGGCTTGTCCCAATTGATTTTTGTTTCTATAATTGATAGACTGAGTTTCACAATACCTGGGTACACCAGGACAACTGACTTTGATAATAAAGAAAAATAACTGATTTCAGATTTCAAGTGGGGCAGTTTGGAAACAGTGCTTTGTCAAGTTTAACTCCCACAGAGTGTAGCACCACAGGGCTCCAGGTAGATCCACAGGAGACGATGGAAACACATTTTGGAGTTTTATATAGTCCAATGATAATTAAAATAAAACCATGCAAGATGAATCTCATGCATGACTATTTTACATAAATGGTAAAAAGAGCCTTTCTCTGTTGAATGACTCCCAAACCCCTACGGAATGAAATCCAAGGAAATTGCAGTCGAACATAAGGCTCTCTCCAGGGTCTGGCTCTATACCTCATTTCCCTGTTAACTGCTCGAAGCCGGGTACATCATGCCTCCAAGCTTTTGCTTCTGTTCTTCCTTATGGTCAAACGTATTTCCTGCTTTCATTCATTAGCCAAAGCCATCCAATACAACACTGAGCTTGGGATAATTCCCAGAAAATTTTCCCTGAGTCCCAGATTAATTTAAATGTCCTTAATCTGTGCTTCGTTAGAGCTTTTACATTGCCTTCCTGTCAGCAGTTGATGTGTTGTATTTGGTTTATCAGCTTACGTGATTCTTTCCCCTTCTAAACTACCCATTCTTCAAGGACAAAGAAACAATCAATAAATACAGAATCTAGTGTGTATAACATAATCGGTGCTAACAAAATATGTCCTAATTTGAGCTAAAATTAAATGTATCGATGTATTATTGTTTGCAGTTGCACTGACAGATAATTAAACCATTTCTAAGGAAATGCATCTTGGTGAAGTGAAATAAGTATGGCTTTAGCTTAGATAAACTTAAATTTGAATTTCAATTCTGCTGCTTATTAGTGATGTAACTCTGATTCAATCACTTGCCCTATCTGAACTTTAGTTTTGACATTTGTACCCATAAGCATAGTACTAAGTACTAAGGTTGTGGCTATAAAATATACATAAAACACCCTGTACAATGTACATGCTCAGTAAGCTTCTTTACCTTACTTCCTTTTCTTTTAACACTTCTAAATTAAAAAAAAAAAATGCCATAGGGCTGCATATCTATATCTATTTTTTGCATGTTTAGATATGAAAAAGTCAGACAATACACACTAGACATACTGTGTGTCCTTGCTTATTTCTGTTCTTTTACTTAAAATGCTTTTCTCCTAGCCCCGATCTCTATTTGGTAAACTCATACTCTCCTTTCACTGCTCAGCTCAAATCTTACCTTCTCAGTAAAGTCTCTAAGAATTAACGGATAGATCATCTGGGTTTCCACAATACCTTTGTAATGATTTTATTACAATATATTATATATTATTAAATCAAAATTGTAATGCCAAATGGATTCCCTTAGCTTTGAAAAATTTTGTGGTTGAAGATCATTTTTCAAAATAAATAATGAAACATATACTAAAATAATTTCTGGACAAGCAAGATCTTTTCGTTTTAGTTTTGAAAAAGCAATAACATTTAAAAACATAACACATTATTAAAATAAAAATATATATAAATCCAGGCACTTTTTTTTTTTTTTTGCGGTACGCGGGCCTCTCACTGCTGTGGCCTCTCCCGTTGTGGAGCACAGGCTCCGGATGCGCAGGCTCAGCGCCCATGGCTCACAGGCCCAGCTGCTCCACGGCATGTGGGATCCTCCCGGACTGGGGCACAAACCCGTGTCCCCTGCATCGGCAGGCGGACTCCCAACCACTGCGTCACCAGGGAAGCCCCAGGCACTTTTTAAATACATTCACTGGTTAAGCTTTTGTGGTCAAAAATTAAATCCACTTGGTAAAAAACAAACAAACAAACAGGAAACAAAACCTAAACTAAATGTTAGAAGATGTAATAAATTATAGTATGTAGAATTACATACATTTGACCAAGGCATTTATTACATATAAAAGTATCAGTATTTGAATAGCACTGTAATATAAAAAGTTATGTTAAAGAAAAGCAACACAGATAATGTGTTAGAACTGTTGCACTTCACCTTTTTAAAGAAAAATTGGCTAATTGCAGTTCAAATTAATTTTAATTTTTATAGCTTAAAAGTCCCTACAGTAGCCTCTAGAGGATTCATTGATAAACACAAGAACATTAGAACATTAGCTATATTTATAAACCCAAGAACGTTAAGCAATTAGTTAAATTTACCTTGATAACCAAATCAAACTTCTGGTGAAAGTCTCTATTTACTGGCTCCAGGAGACTAAGTTCTGCAGTCCTTGGATGCATATGAAAAAATCGTGGGTAATCCTCAGGAGTCCCTGAAAGACATTGATATTTCAGCACTTAATTGAGAACAATAAGTAATATGTGTATTTGCTATATCTATTTCCCTTCATTAACTGAGGAACGAAATCATAATTTTATTAGTAAATTAAGTTTCAAAATTATACAGTCTAGGGAAAGCAGATGCAAATGTGGTATATCATTCATTAGTTTATGAGTAAGAGGGTGAAAATACCTGTTTGGATGATTTTCCAAATATCTTTTATTAAGTGAGTACTTTAATTAATTTGAAACTTCATCACATAAAAGAGATATAAAGTGTATTGAGAACAAATTTTGAATTATAAAATTGTATTTTAGTGGTACCTAAATCTTAATTATAATCTGCATCGTCTTTCACCATATCTTGTGACAATGACTAGTAATTTGTACCAAATTGCTTGGAAATTAAAATAAGAATATTCTGTTCTAGCTGGGCAAGTATTTTTTCTTAAGATAAGTATTCAGCCTAATAAATCAATCATATGAAATAAATAAAATATTTTGAATTACTCAGTGTCTAGAGAGGATATTTCTTAAACGCAGCCATTTTAGTGAGTTGAAATTTCCTTGAATTGTATCATTTTCCTTTGTATACTACAACATTCTTTTTTTCCAAAGTGAAGATAAAGTGGAAGTCAAATCATATAACTGTGGAATATAGGCATTTAGCATAACAATAATGATAAGAATAAAATAATACGGCTGCCAATTATTGAATCCTACGCTGTACTAAATGCTTTATATAAGTAATCATTATTACAATCACTCTGTAAATCATTCCCATTTTACACAGGAGAACTCAGGAGATTTGCAATATTAAGTAATTTGTCCAAAGTCAAAGAGACAATGTCAGACAGAACTTGCATTCAAATCTAGGTTGACAGACGCCAAAAATATCCAAAAATGGGTTAATTGCTAACTGTTTTGCTTCAACCATGAGACAAGAAAGAAAATTTTCCTGGGCATTATGTGAGGGGAGAAAATGTATGCCAGTAAAACAGACTTTAAAATCCAGAAATTAGGGCTTCCCTGGTGGCACAGTGGTTGAGAGTCCGCCTGCCGATGCAGGGGACACGGGTTCGTGCCCCAGTCCGGGAAGATCAGACATGCCGGGGAGCGGTTAGGCCCGTGAGCCATGGCCGCTGAGCCTGTGCGACCGGAGCCTGTGCTCCACAACAGGAGAGGCCACAACAGTGAGAGGCACGTGTACCGCAAAAAAAAAAAAAAAAAAAAAAAAAATCCAGAAATAGTCAAAATTGCATTTGAAAATTGAGCTTATGATAAAGGAGTCATCTCAAAATAATAACGGAAAATGGATTTTTGAATAGGAGCATTAACCTAATAGGAGAGACAGAAAATGATAAAATTGTGTCTATTCTTCATACAATATACTAGAGTAAACCCCAAATGGATAAGATATTCATGCACAATAAGCAATAAAACAACACAAGAGCTAGTAATAGATGAAAACATGGATGAATTCTATTCTAATGTGAGAGTGGGCATAACTTTCCTACCTATGGCTCAAAATAAAGAATTAATAAAGAAAAAGAGTGATAAATTTAATGGCATTACAAATTGCATGGCAAAACACAATAAACAAAGTAAAACTGCAGGTGACAAACTAGGGAAATATTTGTATTTACGTCAGAGACAAAGGCTCATATCCCTAACATATGTACATTTTCAAATTAGAAAAGTAAAAGATCAGCAATATATTTTTTAAAAAGTTTTGGGATAGAGAATGAACAGATGGTTCACAGAAAGAGAAAGGCAGATGACTCTTGACCGCACACAATGATATTCACCTTTATACATAAGAAGAAAAACTCAAAACCACACTGAGATTCTATTTCTCTCTTGCTCAGTTAGCAATGGTCCAAGGTGGATGCCAAAATCCATGAACTGAATTTTTGCTAATGATCCCACCATTTTTCTCACTATACTGGTTCAAATCTCCTTATTCCTCTAATACAACTCTGCATATATTTTCCAAATGATTCTTCCTTGTCTGTCATTCTCTCCATGGTTTTCACTTACACAGTGTTTGCTCATTCAGAGTCTTGTCATTTCATTCTTCTACCACTGTGATAGCCTCCTAAATCTTCTAACATCCCATTTACTTATAATCACTGAAATGAACTTTACTTGAAATAAATGCCACTTTACTCTCCCAGTTAGCCAGATACAATTTTTACTTACTGTTTACTGTGGTGATCCCCAAAGTAGGATTGAGGAAAAAATATCAAACCTCTTGGAACAGGTTAAGCTGACGGAAGAGGAACAGGTTAAGATGGCGGAAGAGTAAGACGCGGAGATAACCTTCCTCCCCACAGATACACCAGAAATACATCTACACGTGAAACAACTCCTATAGAACACCTACTGAACGCTGGCAGAAGACCTCAGACCTCCCAAAAGGCAAGAAACCCCCCAAGTACCTGGGTAGGGAAAAAGAAAAAAGAATAAACAGAGACAAAAGGATAGGGACGGGACCTGCACCAGTGGGAGGCAGCTGTGAAGGAGGAGTTTTCCACACACTAGGAAGCCCCTTCACGGGCCGAGACTGCGGGTGGCGGAGGGGAAAAGCTTCGGAGCCGCAGAGGAGAGCACAGCAACAGGGCTGCAGAGGGCAAAGCGGAGAGATTCCCACACAGAGGATCGGTGCCGACCGGCACTCACCAGCCCGAGAGGCTTGTCTGCTCCCCCGCCACAGCGGGCGAGGCTGTGAGCAGAGGCTCGGGCTTCGTCGCAGCGCAGGGAGAGGACTGGGGTTGGCGGTGTGAACACAGCCTGCAGGGGGTTAGTGCGCCACGGCTAGCCGGGAGGGAGTCCGGGGAAAAGTCTGGACCTGCCGAAGAGGCAAGAGACTTTTTCTTACCTTTGTTTCCTGGTGCGTGAGGAGAGGGGTTTAAGAACGCTGCTTAAAGGAACTCCAGAGACGGGAGCGAGCCGCGGCTAAAAGCGCGGACCCCAGAGACGGGCATGAGACGCTAAGGCTGCTGCTGCCGCCACCAAGAAGCCTGTGTGCGAGCACCGGTCACTCTCCACACCCTGCTTCCGGGGAGCCTGTGCGGCCCGCCACTGCCAGGGTCCCGGGAGCCAGAGTCAACTCCTCCAAGAGAACGCACGGCGCGCCTCAGGCTGGTGCAGCGTCACGCAGGCCTCTGCCGCCGCAGGCCCGCCCCGCCCTCCGTGCCCCTTCCTCCCCCTCGGCCTGAGTGAGGCAGAGCCACCGAATCACCCGCTCCTTTAACCCTGTCCTGTCTGAGCGTCCTGTCTGAGCAAACAACAGACGCCTTACGGCGACCTACGCAGAGGCAAGGCCAAATCCAAAGCTGAGCCCCTGGGAGCTGTGAGAACAAAGAAGAGAAAGGGATACCTCTCCCATCAGCCTCAGAAGCAGCTGATTAAAGCTCCACAATCAACTTGATGTACCCTTCATCTGTGGAATACATGAATAGACAACGAATCATCCCAAATTAAGGAAGTGGACTTTGAGAGCAAGATTTATGATTTTTTCCCCTTTTCCTCTTTTTCTGAGTGTGTATGTGTATGCTTCTGTGTGAGATTTTGTGTGTATAGCTTTGCTTCCACCATTTGTCCTAGGGTTCTAGCTGTCCGTTTTTTTCCCTCTTAATAATTATATTTTTATTTTAATAACTTTATTATATGTTATCTTACTTTATCTTCTTTTTTCCTTCCTTCCCTCCTTCCTTCCTTCCTCCCTCGCTCGCTCCTTTCTTTCTTTCTTTCCTTCTTTCTTTCTTTCTACTTCTACTAATTCTTTCTTTCTACTTCTTCTCGCTTTTATTCTGAGCCGTGTGGATGAAAGGCTCTTGGTGCAGCAGCCAGGAGTCAGTGCTGTGCCTCTGAGGTGAGAGAGCCAAATTCAGGACACTGGTCCACAAGAGACCTCCCAGCTCCACATAATATCAAACGGCAAAAATCTCCCAAAGATCTCCATCTCAACACCAGCACCCAGCTTCACTCAACCACCAGCAAGCTACAGGGTTGGACATCCTATGCCAAACAACTAGCAAGACAGGAACACAACCTCACCCATTAGCAGAGACGCTACCTAAAATCATAAGTCCACAGACACCCCAAAACACACCACCAGACGTGGACCTGCCCACCAGAAAGACAAGATCCAGCCTCATCCACCAGAACACAGGCACTAGCCCCCTCCACCAGGAAGCCAACAAACCCACTAAACCAACCTTAGCCACTGGGGACAGACACCAAAAACAACGGGAACTATGAACCTGCAGCCTGCAAAAAGGAGACCCCAAACACAGTAAGATAAGCAAAATGAGAAGACAGAAAAAAAAAGAGCAGATGAAGAAGCAAGATAAAAATGCACCAGACCTAACAAATGAAGAGGAAATAGGCAGTCTACCTGAAAAAGAATTCAGAATAATGATAGTAAAGATGATCCAAAATCTTGGAAATAGAATAGACAAAATGCAAGAAACATTTAACAAGGACCTAGAAGAACTAAAGATGAAACAAAAAACGATGAACAACACAATAAATGAAATGAAAAATACTCTAGATGGGATCAATAGCAGAATAACTGAGGCAGAAGAACGGATAAGTGACCTGGAAGATAAAATAGTGGAAATAATTACTGCAGAGCAGAATAAAGAAAAAAGAGTGAAAAGAACTGAGGACAGTCTCAGAGACCTCTGGGACAACATTAAATACACCAATATTCGAATTATAGTGGTTCCAGAAGGAGAAGAGAAAAAGAAAGGAACTGAGAAAATATTTGAAGAGATTATAGTTGAAAACTTCCCTAATATGGGAAAGGAAATAGTTAATCAAGTCCAGGAAGCACAGAGAGTCCCACACAGGATAAATCCAAGGAGCCAAGACACATATTAATCAAACTGTCAAAAATTAAATACAAAGAAAACATATTAAAAGCAGCAAGGGAAAAACAACAAATAACACACAAGGGAATCCCCATAAGGTTAACAGCTGATCTATCAGCAGAAACTCTGTAAGCCAGAAGGAACTGGCAGGAAATATTTAAAATGATGAAGGAGAAAAACCTGCAACCAAGACTACTCTACCCAGCAAGGATTTCATTCAGATTTGATGGAGAAATTAAAACCTTTACAGACAAGCAAAAGCTGAGAGAGTTCACACCACCAAACCAGCTCTACAACAAATGCTAAAGGAACTTCTCTAGGGAAGAAACACAAGAGAAGAAAAAGACCTACAATAACGAACCCAAAACAATTAAGAAAATGGGAATAGGAACATACATATCGATAATTACCTTAAATGTAAATGGACTAAATGCTCCCACCAAAAGACATAGATTGGCTGAATGGATACAAAAACAAGACCCATATATTTGCTGTCTACAAGAGACCCACTTCAGACCTAGAGACACATACAGACTGAAAGTAAGGGGATGGAAAAAGATATTTCATGCAAATTGAAACAAAAAGAAACCTGGAGTAGCAATTCTCATATCAGACAAAATAGATTTTAAAATAAAGAATATTAGAAGAGACAAAGAAGGACACTACATAATGATCAAGGGATCGATCCAAGAAGAAGATGTAACAATTGTAAATATTTATGCACCCAACATAGGAACACCTCAATATATAAGGCAAATACTAACAGCCATAAAAGGGGAAATCGACAGTAACACACTCACAGTAGGGGACTTTAACACCCCACTTTCACCAATGGACAGATCATCCAAAATGAAAATAAATAAGGAAACACAAGCTTTAAATGATACATTAATTTGACATTTATAGGACATTGATATTTATAGGACATTCCACCCCAAAACAACAGAATATACATTTTTCTCAAGTGCTCATGGAACATTCTCCAGGATAGATCATATCTTGGGTCACAAATCAAGCCTTGGTAAATTTAAGAAAATTGAAATTGTATCAAGTATCTTTTCCGACCACAATGTTATGAGACTAGATATCAATTACAGGAAAAGATCTGTAAAAAATACAAACACATGGAGGCTAAACAATACACTACTTAATAACGAAGTGATCACTGAAGAAATCAAAGAGGAAATTTAAAAATACCTAGAAACAAATGACAATGGAGACACGACGACCCAAAATCTATGGGACGCAGCAAAAGTTTATAGCAATACAATCCTACCTTAAGAAACAGGAAACATCTCGAATAAACAACCTACCCTTGCACTTCAAGCAATTAGAGAAAGAAGAACAAAAAAACCTCAACGTTAGCAGAAGGAAAGAAATAAAAATAAAATAAAAATCAGATCAGAAATAAATGAAAAAGAAATGAAGGAAACAATAGCAAAACTCAATAAAACTAAAAGTTGGTTCTTTGAGAAGATAAACAAAATTGATAAACCATTAGCCAGACTCATCAAGAAAAAAAGGGAGAAGACTCAAATCAATAGAATTAGAAATGAAAAAGGAGAAGTAACAACTGACACTGCAGAAATACAAAAGATCATGAGAGATTATTACAAGCAACTCTATGCCAATAAAATGGACAACCTGGAAGAAATGGTCAAATTCTTAGAAAGGCACAACCTGCCGAGACTGAATCAGGAAGATAGAAAATATGAATAGACCAATCACAAGCACTGAAATTGAAACTGTGATTAAAAATCTTCCAACAAACAAAAGCCCAGGACCAGATGGCTTCACAGGCGAATTCTATCAAACATTTAGAGAAGAGCTAACACCTATCCTTCTCAAACTCTTCCAAAATATAGCAGAGGGAGGAACACTCCCAAACTCATTCTATGAGGCCACCATCACCCTGATACCAAAACCAGACAAGGATGTCACAAAGAAAACTACAGGCCAATATCACTGATGAACATAGATGCAAAAATCCTCAACAAAATACTAGCAAACAGAATCCAACAGCACATTAAACGGGTCATACACCATGATCAAGTGGGGTTTATTTCAGGAATGCAAGGATTCTTCAATATATGCAAATTAATCAACATGATACACCATATTAACAAATTGAAGGAGAAAAACCATATGATCATCTCAATAGATGCAGAGAAAGCTTTCGACAAAATTCAACACCCATCTATGATAAAAGCTCTGCAGAAAGTAGGCATAGAGGGAACTTTCCTCAACATAATAAACGCCATATATGACAAACCCGCAGCCAACATCATCCTCAATGGTGAAAAACTGAAAGCATTTCCAGTAAGATCAGGAACAAGACAAGGTTGCTCACTCTCACCACTCTTATTCAATATAGTTTTGGAAGTTTTAGCCAGAGCAATCAGAGCAGAAAAGGAAATAAAAGGAATCCAAATCGGAAAAGAAGAAGTAAAGCTGTCACTGTTTGCAGATGACATGATACTATATAGAGAGAATGCTAAAGATGCTACCAGAAAACTACTAGAGCTAATCAATGATTTGGAAAAGTAGCAGGATACAAAATTAATGCACAGAAATCTCTGGCATTCCTATACACTAAGGATGAAAAATCTGAAAGTGAAATCAAGAAAACACTCCCATTTACCATTGCAACAAAAAGAATAAAATATCTAGGAATAAACCTACCTAAGGAGACAAAAGACCTGTATGCAGAAAATTATAAGACACTGATGAAAGAAATTAAAGATGATACAAATAGATGGAGAGATATACCATGTTCCTGGATTGGAAGAATCAACATTGTGAAAATGACTCTACTACCCAAAGCAATCTACAGATTCAATGCAATCCCTATCAAACTACCACTGGCATTTTTCACAGAACTAGAAGAAAAAATTTCACAATTTGTATGGAAACACAAAAGACCCCAAATAGCCAAAGCAATCTTGAGAACAAAAAATGAAGCTGGAGGAATCAGGCTCCCGGACTTTGGACTATACTACAAAGCTACAGTAATCAAGACAGTATGGTACTGGCACAGAAACAGAAAGATCAATGGAACATGATAGAAAGCCCAGAGATAAACCCACGCACATATGGACACCTTATCTTTGATAAAGGTGGCAGGAATGTACAGTGGAGACAGGACAGCCTCTTCAATAAGTGGTGCTGGGAAAACTGGACAGATACATGTAAAAGTATGAGATTAGATCACTCCCTAACACCATACACAAAAATAAGCTCAAAATGGATTAAAGACCTAAATGTAAGGCCAGAAACTATCAAACTCTTAGAGGAAAACATAGGCAGAACACTCTATGCCATCCATCACAGCAAGATCCTTTTTGACCCACCTCCTAGGGAAATGGAAATAAAAACAAAAATAAACAAATGGGACCTAACGAAACTTCAAAGCTTTTGCACAGCAAAGGAAACCATAAACAAGACCAAAGACAACCCTCAGAATGGGAGAAAATATTTGCAAATGAAGCAACTGACAAAGGATTAATCTCCAAAATTTACAAGCAGCTCAATAACAAAAAAACAAACAACCCAATCCAAAACTGGGCAGAAGACCTAAATAGACATTTCTCCAAAGAAGATATACAGACTGCCAACAAACACATGAAAGAATGCTCAACATCATTAATCATTAGAGAAATGCAAATCAAAACTACAATGAGATATCATCTCACACCGGTCAGAATGGCCATCATCAAAAAATCTAGAAACAATAAATGCTGGAGAGGGTGTGGAGAAAAGGGAACACTCTTGCACTGCTGGTGGGAATGTGAATTGGTTCAGCCACTATGGAGAACAGTATGGAGGTTCCTTAAAAAACTACAAATAGAACTACCATATGACCCAGCAATCCCACTACTGGGCATATACCCGGAGAAAACCGTAATTCAAAAAGAGTCATGTACCAAAATGTTCATTGCAGCTCTATTTACAATAGCCCGGAGATGGAAACAACCTAAGTGCCCATCATCGGATGAATGGATAAAGAAGATGTGGCACATATATACAATGGAATATTACTCAGCCATAAAAAGAAATGAAATTGAGCTATTTGTCATGAGGTGGATAGACCTAGAGTCTGTCACACAGAGTGAAGTAAGTCAGAAAGAAAAAGACAAATACTGTATGCTAACACATATATATGGAATTTAAGGGAAAAAAAATGTCATGAAGAACCTAGGGATAAGACAGGAATAAAGACACAGACCTACTGGAGAACAGACTTGAGGATATGGGGAGGGGAAAGGGTGAGCTGTGACAGGGCGAGAGAGAGTCATGGACATATATACACTAACAAACGTAAGGTAGATAGCTAGTGGGAAGCAGCCGCATGGCACAGGGATATCGGCTTGGTGCTTTGTGACCGCCTGGAGGGGTGGGATAGGGAGGGTGGGAGGGAGGGAGACGCAAGAGGGAAGAGATATGGGAACATATGTATATGTATAACTGATTCAGTTTGTTATAAAGGAGAAACTAACACACCATTGTAAAGCAATTATACCCCAATAAAGATGTTAAAAAAAATTAAAAAATAAAATAAAATGTGTTTCTTATAGATAGCATGTAGTAAGATCATGTTTTTCTTTTTCTCTTTTTATGTATTGTGCCAATCTGAATCTTTTAACTGGAACACTGAATCCATTTACATTGATTGTGATTACTAAAAAGATGGTATTTACCTCTGCCATTTTGCTGTCTTCTATATATCTTAGGCCCTTTTTTTTCCTCTATTGTTCCATTACTGCTTTATTTTTCATGTGTACTGTTTAAATTCCTTTGTTTTGTGCTTTACTATCAATCTTCAAATTATGTAAACAATTAAATTGTTAAACTATTCTCCTAGTGGCTATGCTGGGAATTAAGATTGATGTCTTAATTTATGGCAATCTAATTTGGACTAATAGCAACTTAACTTCAATAGTATATAAAAATTTTACTCCTGTATAACTCTATTTTACCTTTGCTCTTTACTGTTATTATCACAAGTTACATGTTTCTACTTTGTCCATCAATATAGATGTGTAATTATTGATTTATGATATTTTCTTTAAATCAAATAAGAGAAAGAAGAATTACTAGCATGTGTGTGTGCGTGTGTGTATATATATATATATATATATATATATATATATATAAAATGTCTTTTATACTTAACTATGTAGTTATTTTTACCAGTGTTCTTTATTTCTTCATGTAGAACTGAGATACTTTCTATTGTGCTTTCATTTCAGCCTTAGGTCTCTACCCTTCAGTATTTCTTGTAGCAAAGGTGTGTTACTGATAAATTCTCAGATTATCTGGGAATATCTTAATTTCTCATTTATTTTTGAAGGCTGTATTTGCTGTATTTAGAACTATTAATGAACATTTTCTTTTTCTTTCAGTTCTCTGAACATGTCATACTAATGTATTCCAGTATCCATGTTGCCTGATGAGAAGTCGGGTTATAATTTTATTGAGAATCAATTTCTATTATAAAGTCGCCTCTTTTTTGTTACTTTTGAATTATTTTTTGTCTGTGTCATTTGACAGTTTGATTGGGATGTGTCTAAGCGTGGATTTATTGTAGGTCTATTCTCTTGGGGAGTTCAATTAGCTTCTTGGAGGTATAGATTGTTTTCCTCAAATTTAGTTTTTGATCATTACTTATTCCTATATTCCTTCTGCCCCTTTCTGTTCTCTCCTTCTGGGACTCCTGTTATGCATAAATTGGTCCACAGAATGGTATTTTTTAGGTCTCTGAAGCTCTCTTTGCATTTCTTCATTCTTTTTCTCTTTCATCTTCTCAGATTTGGTAATTCAATTGACCTCTCTTCAAGTTTGCTGATTCTTTCTTCTTCCTGCTTGAATCTTCATTGAGCCCTGCTAGTGAATTTTTAATTTCAGTTGTTATACTTTTCAACTCCAAATTTGTTTCCTTTTCATAATTTCTATCTTTTTGTTGATATTCTCTATTAAGATGACATAGAATTGGCTCAGGCTACTGTGGGTAATCAACAGCAGTGGCAGTAATTCCCCCATTGATAATAATGATGGTAGGACCAGTGAAGGGGTTGGCTTTTTACACACATCTGCATCCACATCCTCAAGTCTAGTAATCCGACTATCAACAATGTGTGAAAGTAGAAGAGCTTGCCACCTAGCAACTGGGAAAACAAGCTCTGAAGGACACATACATTCAGAATTATCTGGATGGACATAAGGGAAACTAAGAGTTCTGGAAAAATAGGTAAAATCAGAGCCATGGGAACCCTGTCTTGTGGCAGAGGGAAACGGTTTGTGCTTCTATTCTTAACAGTTTTGCATGACTTTGGAAACATACTTTATTTTTCTTCCTAATGGTAATAACAACATCAACTAACATTTATCGAGTGCTTTTTTCCAGGCACTAATGTTTACATGAATTAGATCAAATTCTCAAAACACTTTTACAGAAAAGTCTATTTTGATCAATCCCTTTGTCAAAGGTCTATTTTAAAGAGGAACAATCTGAGACAGAGAGATTAAGTAACTCACCTAACATTATATGAATAGTAAGGGTTGAAGTCAGGATTTAAACATGGATAGTACAATTCCAGAGGCTATGCTCTCAACACTTACAATGTCCTCTCTGCCTTTTAGAAGTGTACATACTATGAAAATATATCAATTTATTTAACTTAGCTGTGAAAGCAAAGTTAATGATAGAGGTTATATATATTATGTAGTACTATCCATTATCCTAATGTTGGAGGTTGATGAAACTTAACGTCATTATGTCATTTTTCTGTTCTAATTCCTGCATTGGTTCCACGTTTCACTCAGAGTAAAAGCCAACAAAGCTCAATAGTATACAAGACTATATCTTCTGGTCGCCCTTATTTCTCATACCCTCTTTCTTCTACTTCCCCCTCACTGACTCCTCTCCAGTGCTACTGGCCTCATTGATGTTTCTGAAACTCACCAGGCAAACTCCTGCTTCTATCTCTGCCTAGAAACTCTTTTCCCAGATATAAACATGGTTAACTCCTTCAAGTTCTATAGGATTTTACTCAAATCTCACCTTTTCAATGAGACATATCTTGATCAATCCTATTTAATACTGCAACACCCCTTCTGTACCTCCAATCCCATTCACCAGCTCGATTTTTCTCATAGCACTACCATTTATTTTGTATAATAAATACATTTATTTACCACATTGTTTATTGCCTGTTTCTGCTGCCCGAAAACCAGTGCTACAAAGTGAGGAATCTGTCTTGCTCAACAGAGTAAGCACTCATTTATTCAAAGAGATTAAATTTTTTAAAGTGAAAGAAACATGAATATCAGTGGATACTATCCCATTCTGAGTAACATGGTTCCCCAAGACTATCTTTAAATGTAATGCTTTGGACTTTGCACAGGCTGCATCAACTATCTAAATAATTTTTATCCCATTTTATACTTGAAAACCCCTCTCTCTCTGCTAAAATAACTCTGTCTAAGCAATTTTCTTAGAAATCCTTAGTACTTTACTCCCATGAGACCACATGATATGTGGCTCATACTTTATTTGTAGTACTTAAAACCATGTATTTTAATTTATCTTTTGGCATGTTTCTATCCATAGACTCTACCCCTCCCTAACCTAGAACATTTATCCCTCATCTTCGTATCAATAGCATCTAGCATAGTAATTGACATATTGTCAAGCCCTCAGTTAATAAAATAAACAATAACTATTTCCTTTTATGTATACCAAACCCCCTACAGACTTAAAAGAGACTTCTGTTTATGTTTATAAGCGCTTTTAAAAAGTTTAATCGTCTAATCTATACAACTGACTTATAATACGTATGTAGTTCTAGACACCAAAGGCTTGAAACAGAATTACTTAAGTTTTCTTTACAGACAGCATTTCTAAGTAGGATATAGCATCATATTTTGAAATCTGTCTAACGTCTCTAGGTGGTTGTGTTGTTATATATGTGTACACGGGGTGGGAAGGGGTTAAGGGTAAAGTTAAATTCCATTGAGTAGTTATTTTCAAGCATACTTCACAAGTGACCTTCTTCATTAAGAGATGTATGGTGTGTTTTACATATATCTGTCTCTCTGGAGACTATAAATCATGCAAAGCAGCGACATCCATATTTTAGCAAAAGCAATTCAAGAAGAGTGACATGATCAGATTCTCATTTTTGCTTTTGGTACAACTGGCAGATATGCACAAGAATGGATTAAAATGGCTTCTGTGAAATTGTTCAAGGAAAAATTAACCAAGGGTATAATGTTTCCTTGGGGTAACACGATCTTTCTCTTTCCTTTTGGCTCCGATAGCTCTTAAATTTAAGTCACATATTTTTAGAATTATATAATGGTATCCAACCAATGACAAAGTACTAGTAGAGCAAACAGTGTAAGTTTTTCAATTCATTTTCAATTTTTTCTTAGAGAATTCTTTATGAGGTGATACAAAGGAAACTACCAATAAGTGGATTAAATCCTACTTTTGAAGTTGTTTTGCTTCCTCAATAAAAGTGTTCCTACTTGTTGTTCTACAAATTTCACTGAGACTAATACTAAAGAAGAAAAATGGTTATTTTTAAATGGTTATTTTTAAATTTAGTTTTACATAAAAAATAATTTGAATAAAATTTCTAAAAAATAATTTCTAAAAAGAAAATCTTTGTTATTAAAGTTTTTTTAATATGAAACATTTTTTTTCCCTACATGATTCTAGAGCTATAACTGAGAGTGCAAAATGTTAGCAGATACAAACCAACAAGGATGGAATAGAGGATGCCTGGCCTATCTGATGGCGGCTGAATATTCCGGTCCTGATCAATGGCTTCGATCGGTGGGGTAACAATGATGGGGTTCAATTCTTCCTGGAAAAAAAATCAGAGAGTTTAGTTCAGCTTCATTACCTCAGAAAGAATTGACACGCAGATATTGTAGTCTGGACAGCTAGGTAACACCTGAGCCAGCAGTTAGACTCAGATTTCAAGATTTGTAGTTGAACACCATAGACTAGTTAATTTTGAATCTGAAGAAAGGACAGAATTATAATAATCTCCAAGAGTGGCCTTGCCTGTTATTGTGGAAAAAATAAAAACAAATATATTCAGAGACAACCCTAGAAAGGTAAACTGAACTCAGAATGACTTGTATCTCTGGCATATTATCTTCAATTATTATAATTCTTAATTTTAACTGATTCTAATATCTACCCTTCTCTATATATAATATTGGACTCATCATTGCTTGGATTTGTGGTCTGTATTTTAATTGAATAATTTTATAGCATTTAGAAAGAGAACAGTTACGTTAAAATAGTAAAAACTTCACCATCAACTATAAATATATTCTAGCACTGATAATTAAGTGATTTGAAATTTTAGCAAACTATATAATTTAATACCTAAATAATTGAACTTATCAATTATTAAATTACTGTCATTGCATTTTATGTGTTGTTTACACTTAGAAACTTCTCTTTTTCAATATCTTTTTAAAAACCCACTTAATATACATTTGATATTTAAAATCTAGTATAATCTCCCTTTAACAAAAAAAATAAGATTTAGACTACATGAAAGAAAATTTGCTGCACAATTGTCAATAACAATTGGTCAATGTCAATTTGTGGACACTGTTATTCTCATCTCATGTTATATTGTAAGTATACTATTTCCCAGAAGCTTTTGAAAATATTTAGCCAGATTCCTGTCTCTTTCTGTATGTTAACTAACAGAGGAAGGAAAAACAAATCTAACATGTTCACAATACTCTTATTTAGACACATATATACTTAACATATATTCTTAAGAGGCCAAACTACCATTTCTATTTTTCTTTGATTAGTTTTGCTTTTTTCAAGTGGCAGAAATATCAAATCGTTTGAAAAAGTGCCATACATTTTGAAATATTTTTCCTTTGTGAACATTTTAAAAATGTAGTATTAAGGTGGGTGGCATGGGTCAAGCTGATCACTTTCAACTTTTTATGTGATCATAGAAGAAACACAAGTGGAACAGTCACATATATCTTTGAAGCTTATATACTACAAAATATATGATGTCTGGTTCTTTTCAAAACCTTCCAAACAGTATTGATAATTTTCTTTTTTTTAATTTTTAAAATTTATTTATTTTTTTACTGAAGTATAGTTGATTTACAATGTTGTATTAGTTTCAGGTGTACAGCAAAGTGATTCAGTTATACACACATACAGATCTATTTTTTTTTCAAATTCTTTCCTCTTATAGGTTATTACAAAAATGAGTATATTTCTCTGTGCTATACAGTACATCTTTGCTTTGATAATTTTCATCCTTAAAATGGGGGAGCAAAGAGCACACATGTGAAATACTCATACAGCCATGGCTCATGAAAATCACATCAGTTTCTGCCTGATCACTGGAACTTTATGCACATATTCAAACAAACAAACAAAAACACCTCAAGGAACTAACAAAAAATACTCTTATTATTTCCATGTATTCCAATATGTATCTGAAAAATTTTCAGGTATATTTTTTACCTTACAAATTGTGACTGACTGTTGTATCCAAAATGTGCATTTGAATATCCTTTCAATTGCATATTTGACCTTGACATATAAGGCTTTTTTTTTTTGGTCACCTTAATGTTTTAAACATATACCACTCTGCCTTACATTTAGACCCTATTAATATTGTCTCACTGAAGAAAAGTTCCTAATTTTAACATAGTCCTATACATTCCTTTCTCTTTTCATTTATACTTGGCGATTTCCTCTACCTGCACACATAATCTGACCACCTGAGGAACAGTTGATAATTTTCCCTTATCTACATCTATACAGAGACTACTGTGCTCATCCATATCAAAATTTATTGAACATTCTTGCTGACTGTACATCTGAGTTTCTGTGCCCATAACTTTCTTGAGAGCAGGGGTAAGGCTGATTTATATCTGTAGCACCAGAAACGTAGGGGGCACACAGACACTCAAGAACTGTTAAATAAACGGCTTCTCAGCTCCAGATTATTTAGAGTATTCTTGACCCATGGATCCTTGCCTTTCTCTCTGGGTTCCTGTGGGACATCCAAATACACACACTGACATTTGATAAGTATCTTTTTATAACTCCCAGATCTTTGTGCTCACAAAGTTATTGCACCCAACTGGAGGGAAAAATAATGTGGCCATGGGAGTGGATCAAAATGCACAGATATGGGCTCAGAGTTTTTCATTGAGATGGCCTTTTGGGTGTTACAGTAAGTAGTCTCATAAATATTCCAGTAGATTGAGTGGTGAACGTCTGTATCCTACAACAAAACATACCAAGCCTTGCTAGTAAGTTTTCAATAAGCTATTTAATTCCTCAGAGTTTGAATCCTAATTTTCAAAGTGAGATTAATAATATCTACATTCAATAATTAATGTGAGGATTCATCAAAGAATGTATGTAAAACAGTAAGTGGCATACTTAATACATGGAAATTATTAGTATTATCAAAATTAATATTATTTTTAATTGTGTAATATTGACATTAAACTTGCCTCCAAACTATAAGCAGAGAAAGAGATGGAAAATTTTAATTTCAGGCTGGAAGCTTATTTGAAACCAGATCTTGCATATTTTCCTGAAAACATGACACTGACATGAATCTTGAAGGTTTTATTTAGGATTACAAAATTGATCAAATGTTTCAGGGAATGAAGGGGGACTATCTATCATTGCTATTTAATTTTAAACAGAGATTTGGATGTAAAACCTGCAAAGCAAATTATTTAATGATTATACTTAAACACAATTTTAAATAGTGTATCAGGGAGTTGAATGTTCACTTAAAATGAACATTTCATTTTACTTTATTAAAAGGAAGCTTCAGTGATATTCCTTTTCTGTAGACTCAGACACATTACAGTTTCATATCCAATTTAAAAACTCATTCCCCACCCTTTGATTAAAGAAATTTGTGATAACTCTTTGATTTATAAATATTCTGATGAGTTATATAAATGTATCAAGCACTTGCTGTGTGCAAAGAATTCCACTAATTGTTCAAGAAGTGTTAAAAAATAGGTAATAGTTCTGGAATTATGAAGGAGCTCACAGTCATGAGGATGGGGACTCAAAGTACATGAACACGATTTAGAAAAATATTTATAAAGACATTTATCAATAAATATTAAAAAAGAGCTCTGGTACAAAACTCATATGATCAAGTATTATGAGTGAATTAGTCAAAATAACAAGAATCAGAGATATTCAAACACGTGTAGCTTAAATAAAGCAAATTTTGATTCATATATCAAATGTGAAATTAATAAAGATAAAAAATATGCCTGCATTTGATAGAGGCTGGATAGGGAGTTTAAAAACATACACATACAGGCTTCCTTGGTGGCGCAGTGGTTGAGAGTCCGCCTGCCGATGCAGGGGACACAGGTTCGTGCCCCGTTCTGGGAAGATCCCACATGCCGCGGAGCGGCTGGGCCCGTGAGCCATGGCCGCTGAGCCTGAGCATCCGGAGACTGTGCTCCGCAACGGGAGAGGCCACAACAGTGAGAGGCCCGCGTACCGCAACAGCAACAAAAAAAACACACACACAGGGGGCTTCCCTGGTGGTGCAGTGACTAAGAGTCCGCCTGACAATCCAGGGGACACGGGTTTGAACCCTGGTCCAGGAAGACCCCCACGTGCCGTGGCACAACCAAGCCCGTGCGCCACAACTACTGAGCCTGCACTCTAGAGCCCGCGAGCCACGACTACTGAGCCCGCGTGCCTAGAGCCCGTGCTCTGCAACAAGAAAAGCCACCAAAATGAGAAACCCGAGCACCGCAACAAAGAGTAGCCCCCGCTCGCTGCAACTAGAGAAAGCCCCTGTGCAGCAACAAAGACCCAATGCAGCCAAGAAATAAATAAATATTAAAAACACAGACACAATTGATGATAGATAGATAGATGATAGATAGATAGATAATCTAGGGCTATTTTGAGGAGAGTCATTAAAGTGCCTTTATAAACAGTGCAGTTTAATTTTCATATAGTTGGCAATGGAAAACTTCTACAGGTGAATAGCAAGTGTATTTTTATCATTCTGATGAAAAAAATCATCCTAGAGTGTCTTGTAGGTACAGAATAACATAAAGAAAAAATATTTAAAATTGTACAACCCAGTAATAGCCACTGTTAATATTTTGAGGTATTTTCTATCGGTATTTATCTTCTATGTATCATCTATCTACCTGTCTGTTTACACAGTGATATTTCACCACTTTGCATATATAAATTCTGTTGATTATTTTTACCTCACATATTAATAACCACTGTTCTAAGTCAATGCATCTGCTTTTCAAAAAAACAATTTGCAATAACGTGCAACCTCCACTAATGTTATAATGTTAGTTGTACTTTTTTTTTTTTTTGCGGTACGCGGGCCTCTCACTGTCGTAGCCTCTCCCGTTGCGTAGCACAGGCTCCGGACGCGCAGGCTCAGCAGCCATGGCTCACGGGCCCAGCCGCTCTGCGGCATGTGGGATCTTCCCGAACCGCGGCACGAACCCGTGTCCCCTGCATCGGCAAGCGGACTCTCAACCACTGCGCCACCAGGGAAGCCCAGTTGTACATTTAGGATGCTTATATTGTTTAATAACACATATAACGTATTCATTACTGCGCTGTGTCTTTAATTATATTCCTAGGTTAAACTCCGGGATGTGGAACTTCTGGATCAAGAAATGAGAGCATGTTGAACTCTTTCAGACAAATTGCCAGATGGCTTTCCAGAAAGATTGCAATGATTTATTTCCTCCTCAGTAGTGTGTGTTTATAACAGCACATACTTGTCGATACTGAGGGTGATATATATCTGAAATACTGTTAATAAATATAAAGTTAAATTTTACATTTCTTTGATTGATAGCATAATTTATTTGATATATTTATCTGTATTTCTTCTGTTCATTTACTTTGTCTATTTTCTTTTTTAAATTTGGTATTTTAAAATTTTATTTCCATGACATATGTGAATAGCACAAAAATCAACACTTTGTCATCAGTCTTAAAAATATTTTCAGTATGTTGTTTGCCTTTTAATATTATTTGTTTTTGAGATCTAGAAGCTTGGCGTTTTTATGTATTGAAATATATCCCTTTTTCCCTTTTTGATTTCTGCTTAGTCTTTCATCCTCTGAAAGTCATATAAATGCTGAATTATATTTATTTTCAGTTATTATGGTTTCAACATTTTAAATTTAATTCTTCAGTCTATCAAGACATCCGAATAGTAAAGACAATATTCACCAAACTGCGGCTGGAATTTTAACCTTTTTTTTTTTTTTTTTAACAGAAGTGAAATCAGTTTTAAAAACTCTTTGCTTTCCCCCTTTTCTGTGTCTTAAATAGACATCTGTATAAAATTTAATCGCCTTCAAAAACCTATTGATCCTACGTTTCTCTCATATTCTATTACACTGCTTTAATATCTTAATTTATCCATGTCTGTAATGATTTAAAATAGAAATTGAGAGTTCCTCTATTATATAAGGTTGATGAGGTTTAAAATTGTGTGTGTGTGTGTGTGTGTGTGCATGTGAAAACTAGATATTGGAAAGACACACAGTGAGTTAAAATAAGGAATTAGGCTCCAAATAATCTAGATTTACAGAAAAGTAGCAACAAAATTGATGAAGACAAAGATGATAAAATGCCAAACAAGAAAATGCCATCTAATTGCATTGGTTAATGTCTCAAATTTGTCACGAATCTTCTTCCCAGTCCCAAACACACACACACACACAAAATTGCTGCTCCTGTTAATGAAATTTGAGAATTGAGAACTACACTATAATTTTTTTCATGTTACATTTCCTTTAAGAATTATTTTATATTCCTGCATTCAGTTACAATATATATACGTACATATGTGTATATATATTTGTAAATATTAAATTAATTAAAGTTTTCTTGGTTTAGATTCTGTTTTATTGGTTTTAACACTCATGTCTAAATATTTATATCATGATTTACTTACTTTTAAATTCTTTATTTTTATTCAACAGTCAACTGAAATATGTCCTTGAATGTTTTTTTCAGTAAGAAAATATGAGTACTTGTATATATGAGAATGTAAATGGGTTTATACCTGAATGAAAATTTGACCAAATATTAGGTTCTCTATTTCACAAACTTTTCCTCTATTTACAAACTTTCCTCCATTGTCTTCCAGTTTTGTTTCTATGGAGCAGAAATCTGAGCTCTACCTAATATGTGGTTCCTTTATGTTTTTTTCTTCATTGGTCTTGTAGAAATTTGCTTTTATCTGGAAATAAAATAATATACCAGAAATTTTCTGAGTAAAGGCTATCAAATTTTACTGCACTTTGCCTTACTGTATTTCACAGATACTGCATTTTTTACAAATTGAAAGTTTGTAGCAACGCTGTGTCAAGCAAGTCTATCAGCATGCACCATTTTTCCAAAAGCATTTGTTCACTTTGTGTCTCTGTGTCACACTTTGGTAATTCTCACAGTATTTCAGACGTTTTTGTCATCATTATGTTTTTTACAGTGATCTGCAATCAGTGATCTTTGAGGTTACTATTACAATTGTTTTGAAGCACCAGGAACTGTGCCCCTATAACAGATGGCGAACTTAATAAATGTCATGTGTGTTCTGACCACTCCACAACTGGCTGTTCTCCCATCTTTCTCCCTCACCTTAGGCCTCCCAAGTCTCTGAGACACAACATTGTTGAAATTAGGCCAGCTAATAACCCTACAATGGTTTCTAAGTGTTCAAGTGAAAGGAAGAGTAGTAGTCTCTCACTTTAAAACAAAAGCTAGAAATGATTATACTTAGTGAGGGTGGAAAGCCAAGACAGGATGAAAGCAAGCCTTCTTCAGACAGTTAGGCATGCTGTGAATGCAAAGGAAAAGTTCTTGAAGGAAATTAAAAGTGCTAATCCAGTGAACACACAAATGATAAGAAAGCAAAACAGCCTTATTGCTGATATGGAGAAAGTTTTAGTGGTCTGGATAGAAGATAAACCAGCTACAACAAATGAGGAGTTGCTTCTTATGGATAAGCAAAGGAAGTGGTTTCTTAAGATAGAATCTACTCCTGGTGAAAACGGTGTGAAGACTGTTGAAATAACAACAAAGGATTTAGAATATTACATAAATTAGTTGAAAAACAGCAGCAGTGTTTGAGAGGATTGGCTCCAATTTTGAAAGAAGTTCTACTGTGGTTAAAATGCTATCAAATGGCGTTGCTTGCTACAGAGAAATAGTTCCTGAAAGGAAGAGTCAATCGATGCAGCAAACTTCACTCTTGTCTTATTATTAAAAATTGTGACAATCACCCTAACCTTCAGGAACTACCACCCGATCAGTCAGCAGCCATCAACATCAAGGCGAGGCTTTCTACCAGCAAAAAGATTACAACTCCCTGAAGCGTCAGATAATGGTTAGCACTGGTTAGCAATAAAGTATTTTTTAATTAAGGTATGTACACTGTTTTTGTAGACACAATACTATTGCACATTTAATAGACTACAGTATAGTGTAAACATAACTTGTAAATGAACCGGAAAACCAAAAAACTCATGCAACTCGCTTTATTATGATATATGTTTTGTTATGGAACCAAACCCACAATGTCTCCGTGGTATCTTAACTGCGTTTCATGCTTTGAAAACTTTCAATCTGCAAACATGGATACTTAATAAAATCCTGGAGGTTTTTTTTTCTTTATTTCTACTGTATCTTTGTTATTGTACTTGCTTACTTTACCTGGTTTTTTTATCAACACAAATTGATTATATTTTTATTTGGCCACCTGATCTTTATTTTCTTATTCTCCTTGTTAATTCCTCTGTAGTCTGGAAGATTTCTCAAACATAATGAAGAGTACTGTAAGATGGTTAGAGTATTCTTTTATTAACTAGGAAAATACAGACTGAGTCTTGCCTCTCAATTTAGCTAGCTTCTGTGAGCTTCACCCTTGGCTTATTGGCTTATAAAATATTGGCTTATTGGCTTATAAAATATTGGCTTATAAAATAGAGTAATATTACATCTTTTACTATGAGGTTTGATAATTAACTGAAGAAATGCTTGTAAAATACCTATCACAATCCTCCCAGCAAGTTTTAAATAAGTATTAGGTATTATGTTATTAACAATATTACATATTTTGTTTTCTGCATCTTCAGCTGTATATTTTGTCTTTAATTTCTTTAGTTTTATTATTTCAGTTCTGTTCTCTTCTCTATCAGTATCTTTATTTCACCTTTAATCTCATGTTTTATATATTTCACTCTTTATTAAGTTTTATTTGAAATTCAAAACTTTTAAATAAATAACTTGTAATAACTTAAATAACTTCTAATACCTCTTCTTAATAACTTTTTTCTTTTTATCTTGAATATAAAATATTCTTCTCCTCTAATGTTATAGAATCCTTCATGGGATTCACATGTGTTTGAACCAGTGTATTGATTGATTGATGCCTTTGTGACTGTAAAGTTCCCATATTTCTGTGGTGGGAACCTGAATCTCTATTTTTATCCCTGTCTGTAGTTTTTTCACTCTCTCTTTCAAGACAGTAGCAGTCTTATAGTCATCCTGGCACAAATCTGACTTAGAGTCCTTGCTTCCAGTGTTGATGCCACTTTTCATTTCTTTTTATGTCTCTATAAGTATTTCAGTATGGCCATGGGTAAAGATAAATCAGGTACCCAAAGCTACATGCCATTTCAATCCAGACCTTTCTACTATAGGTTTATGAGCAGGAAAATGACAAGATAAAAGAGGTGTTAGGGGGCTTCCCTGGTGGCGCAGTGGTTGAGAGTCCGCCTGCCGATGCAGGGGACACGGGTTCGTGCCCCGGTCCGGGAAGATCCCACATGCCACGGAGCGGCTGGGCCCGTGAGCCATGGCCGCTGAGCCTGCGCGTCCGGAGCCCGTGCTCCGTGGCGGGAGAGGCCACAACAGTGAGAGGCCCGCGGACCGCAAAAAAAAAAAAAAAAAAAAAAGAGGTGTTAGAAAAAACTATGTTTTCACCTGTGAATAAGTCTGACACTTTGAGAGAAAGCCTTCTTCTCTAACTTTCCAAATAGAAATGTAATTGTTCTTTCCTCACTGTCATCATGGCTACAGTTTTAACCTGCCGTAGACTATTGCTTGAACTCTCACCTTCCTAGTTCATCATGCATTACAGAGCAGTGCAGTCCAGAGGAAAGCATGCTGCCATCAAAGCTAGAAAGACCAATGTCTGAAACTATGGTGCAAAATGTGACATGAATACTTACTCTTTCTGAAATTCAGCCTTCTAAGTGTATAATAGTAACATTAATTTACATCAAATTATGTCAATTAATGTCATATCAATTTAATCTTAGACCTTCTCTCGGCTTAAAAAAGAAAGTAACTTTGGTGTCCTTTCAGTGACTGTCCCAGGCTAACATTAAATAAATACTAGTTTTTAAATGTCTTATTGTTTATGCATCAGGATTTCTTCCTGATGTAGAATATAATACCTCTAAGAGAAGGACCATTACTATTTCTTTCATTGTTAGTGCCTTAATTTGTGTCTCCACATTGCAGATACTCAAGTACCATTTACTCAATGAGAAAACTAAGTGTTTGGCTATTGAAAGAATTCTGGGAGTAAAATAATTACAGCAAAATAAATCTAATAGGAAAATCCAAAAAAAGAGACAAACCTTAGGAAAAAAATGACTGGTGATAAATTTTATTGGGCGTTGGGTTTACTGGAGAAAAATGAATTTTAAATTCATAATTCAGAGCTAGAAAAAAAAAGAATTTTAAAAAAATTAAGTGGAATTAATTTAGTGTTTTTATATTAATTTTTAGACATCGATTAGAACTTTATATAAGAACATGAAAATAATTATTGCATTTTCCTGCATCTTTTTGAATATGTCTTATAATACTAAACTAACACAATGTAGCCTTTACAGTCAGCATATTAATATACTACTACTACTAGTAATAATAAATTTCACTAAGCATATTGACCGGCACATTGTAGATGATTTGTGAACACTGCGAATTGTTAGAATTTTGTGGCAGCAGAGAATCAACCCCTTCATTGTTTGATAATTCTATAATATATAATGCACAGTACACACCATATAATAATTGTTCTACAACATACACTCTTCTGATGTATGAAGTAATAGCATTTTTACAGTGTCATTGATGGAATCATTTCTGAACTTTGCCACAAATATGAACAATGATATATAGCAGCATTTAACTTCTGTGTTTATTCCCCTTGTTTTCAAATTCTACTGTTAAAGATGCTATTGTGAATTTGAAGTTGTAATGGAAACTCAGATTTCAATCAAAAAGAATTTCATAATCAGATGTTTCTAAGAAGATGGATATATTTTCTGTAGAATATTTATTATTAAGTATAATAATTTACAGCATTAGTTAGACATTTGAGCCCTAAATATTCCTTTCTACGAGCTATTGTCAAATGTTCTCAAGAACATCAATAAATATTTTATTAATTAAAAACAGAAATATTAATGAATTATTTTTGTTGTCTTGTAAATCTGGACCAATGAAGAAGTATTAGTGGTTAGTGGCTTGATTTTATATATATTTACTGAAATAATTTTGTCACTTTACCATCTTTATATTAAAATATGCATAATTAAATTATGTTTCAAATTAAATAATATAAATAAATTTTCCTTTTCATAACTGGTTTGAAAAGTATTGTTTTAGTGCTTCTTAACCTGGATTTTAGATATGAAATACTGTATTTTTAATTTAATAGACCATATAGACATTTAATACTAGCTAAAGAAAAAGATGTTAATGGTATTTTCCAGTTATATTTAATCTGATATATTGAAATTGTTAAACATAGAATCCATTGGTGTATAAGTTTACGAAATGTATACTAGCAGTAATTATACCCACATTTCATTTTGCTTTGTACAAACATTCCTGAAATTAATAAAATGGATAATATAAATTAGTAATTTTGGATATCCAGTATCAATCTATCTATCTACCTATAAAAATATCCCAGGCACTGAAAAGACTGAACTTATCCTACTTGATGTTGATTTGGAAAACAAAATACCTTAAACTTTTGATCTGTTTCTTGTTATTGAAAGTTGGGTGAAGAAAAAAAAGCATCTCTTGTTAACAAAAATACCCACCGTCTCACCCCAAGTTTATTCTTCATGACTTAACCGGCAGAGAAGAACTTGTAAAGCTATGCAAGTCTCCTCCTGACAAACAGAAAATGTATAAAAGAACACTAAAATGGAAATGTACACCAGAATACACTAGTACAATAAGGTTCTTAAAAAAAAGAAAGTTTCTAATGCTTTATAAGTGTTCATCTTTTGATAGATAGGCCTGGTGGGCTTATGTTTGCCTCACCGAATAGTATATGACACTTGCCAGAACATGTATAAGAACAGCCTAGAGCATGATTTCCCATGTGCTCTTACCCAACTCCCACAGATACTGTCTGACTCACAAACAGAATGGGAACTTCCCCCCAAACTAAACCATTGCTGACCTTTAAATCCTCAGCATACTGAAGGACTCCGGAAGAATTTGGCTCTTTTTGTGGAAGCACAAACTGAAACATTTAGTTTTAATGTTTGAAAAAGTATGACCTGGGCCTGTTTTCAGACTTCTATTTTGTCCTTGCAGTAAAGACTACTACTTTAAACCACAACACGGGAGCTGTTGATAACTCTGGATGCTGATGCCTGCAGGGCACTGATAGATGATTCATAAATCTTTTCCAAATGGCATTCTTGATATTTGCCCACAGGGTCTCTGGAAGCATTCACTAAACTTTTCAATTTTGCTTCAGCAGTTCAACGTAACGGTTTTTTCTCTCCCATTCCTGCTTTGGTAGCAAGTATGTCTTCCACGTAGGATGTACTTATTTCCTACTATTGAAATTTTTCAAAGTGTGATACCATCACACTTGCATAAGAAGTGTTTGATTAAAAGAAAAATCACAGTTGTTGGGTATGACCTCAGAAAACAAATATAATCATGATGTGTGAGGACAGCTTTAGGTAATCTGCATTTTGAAAAAGCTCCTCAGGAAATTTTTATGTACAATAAAGATATATGCAAAAAATTTTGTACTCTTCTAACCCTTTCTGACAATTTTCCCCAATTCCAGACCTGTATTTCTTTCTCCATACTCTAAAAAAGAGAGATGGGCAATGTCTTAATGGATGTAGCAATCGCATGTTACTTCCTTTGTAACTTTACTGAGACAACTCCTTATATTACATTTGAGCCTACATTGTACTGGCCAACTCTCATGACTTAGGACATCCTTACTTGTTCTTTTGATTCCTATTGTTGAAAACTATGATTGTACACTTGTGATAAAATGTTTCTAAATAACAAAATCTGAACAACTGGGCAGCCTACTTTCAGAATCCTATTGCTAAGTTTACACCCAAAAATACCAGTCAAAAGTAAAGTATTCAAACTAGTAGAAAGGTAGTGCAAGACATTCACAGACACATTCAACTTAACTGAATGTATATGTTATGTTTCAACTGAATTCAGTTAACTAATGAACAAGCACAACTACAAGTAGCCTGGTAATTAAATATGGGGGAAAAGTGGAGTTTCAAATGGAACACATTTGCACTATCCAACAATGATGTAATAAAGAACAAGGAAATTAATAATGAAGTACTTTTTTTAAGAAAAGGGGAATCACATGGTCAGCTTTGTCTACTTAGAAAATACTGGATATAGCTTATACTAATCAATTAACCTGCAGTTATACACTGAAAGAAAGTAAAAAAGATGGGAAGTAGAATAAAATTTATTGCTATGCTACTTGTGCCTGATTCTATATATTTAATTGTCAGAACACCACTGTTATAAAATCTGTCGAAAGCCTTGACAAGTGGTATAGTTGGAATCAAAATCTGACTCTAAAGCCTTGCTTTTTTGAGCTCTTTGATTTTCCAGCATTATGTGGGTAAGGCCACTGTTTCTGGTCCTCCCGTACCTGTCCAACCACACCTCCCACTACTGTATTTCTCATTCCCTGAACTCGAGCACATCTGGCTTTATTCTTCTGATTTTTCTACAAAATTTTTTATTGACAAAATTCAATATATAATAATAAGAGTACTTTTAGTAATATAGGTCTACTAAGGAGGAGAATGGAATTCTTTTTAGGGGGAAGATAAGGTTTTGCTTAATTGGAGTTTAAAGTTAGTGTTCTCCATCATCAAATAGATTGCAAATGTTTATCTGTAAAAACCATTCTTTTCTCATGAGCCTAACGAAAACAAACATCTGTCCAGATTTGGTCTGTGGGTCATGGTTTGCAACCCATGGCTCAATTCCTGAAGTCTATATTCTGAAGGATAGGATTCAAAGGTTTTCCAAGATTTGGCTACAATTTACTACCTTTCCATCCTATTTCCCACTACTTCCATTACATACTACTCTAGTCAAACTAAAATACTTATCATTCACTGTAAACCACCTACACTTCCCCAGATTCACCCCTTTATTCATGCTGTTTCCAACATGAGCTCTCAATATCAAAGTAGTTCCAGGTTCTGCTCAAATGACACCTCCGTTTTTAAGTTTATTCCTGAAACTCCAGTTGGAACTGACCCTTTATTCCTTTGAAAACTCATAGGACAGGTGTTGCCAGTTTCAGATCACTTGTACATGTTTTATTTCTCATACTAGACTCAGATTCTAGAGCACAAGTACTATGGTTTGTTCATTCTGGTATTTCTCTCAGTACATAGCATGAACAGATGTTCAAGAGAAAATTGTAGAATTCAAGATTGAACACAGAGGGAGAATGATTCATGTTAAGCTTCCTGCTAATGCTCTGTTCTGAGCTGCTTCCCCCTCCCGTTTCACTTCCAATCCATTTGTAACTGGATCCCTGTATTAAATTCCTTCGATTTATTCACATGACATGAGCTGTTTCTCTGACAGATATAATTAATATAAGTGCATATAAACCACAAGAATTAATGCCACTCAATCATCCATAAAAGTACAAGGAAGGAGAGCACTGAAACTAAAAAGTTCCTGAAGCAGTAAGTTAGATAGGAGTTTTCCACATTTTTTATTTCTCTTATAAAAATGTGCCAAACTGTTCTGTTTCCAGTGTTTTTACATTTGCTATTTCTTTAGCCTTCCATCTCATGACTCAGGTCTCAATTCGAATGCCCCTTCCTCAGGGAAGCCTTCCCCTGACCACTCTAGCTAACAAAACCCCTTCATACATTTGCATTCATATTACTCACTATACATTGCATTTACCATATTATGTATCAGTGCCTGAAATTATTTATTGAACTTTTAATTTTCTGTCTCTCTACACTAAAAGGTACTCTCCCTGAAGGCATATGATCACAATCCCTATATCCCTAGTACTGAAAGCACTGTCTTGAAATAAAAGTCTCTCTTATTCCCTCTCCCTCCCTCCCTCCCTCTCTCTCTCTCTCTCTCTCTCTCTCTCTTTCTCTCTCTCTGTCTCTCCCCCCTCTCACTCGTGCCCTCACTCTCTTTCTGATG
This sequence comes from Aethalodelphis obliquidens, assembly GCF_003676395.1. Lineage (NCBI taxonomy): Eukaryota > Metazoa > Chordata > Mammalia > Artiodactyla > Delphinidae > Aethalodelphis > Aethalodelphis obliquidens. The sequence continues at coordinate 4,649,955 of NW_020837955.1, read as the reverse complement.
ATAGAGAGATAGATAGATGATAGATAGATAGAATGTACCTATCTATAACTAATGAACTGAATCTTTTTTGAGTGAAAAAAATGTTTTTCTTGTTAAGGAGCTTAAAATATAAGACAAGATCAGTTACTATACAGTACACCTAACAATTAAAAGCAGTGCATACTGTGTGGAACTTTCTACTAAATTATTCAGAAGGCAGAGGTTGGTGATATCTATGAACCTAAGGAATGTGAATATTACTTATTTTTGCAGAGTGTTACAGCCTATCATATATTTTATTTTATTTGAGTTTCACAGAAGCAGTGTGATATACAGCAAATTAGCCAATATTTTTACAGAGAGGTTAAGGATATTAAATGCACAAATCCAGCAGTAAAATAAGGCTCCCTAAAGAAGATAGAACTTGTGGAAGATATTACCTCCTTTTGTTTATTTTTCAGAAATATAGAAATCCTCAATTGGGAAAAGTACATCAAATGAGGAGCTAAAAATAAAAAACCTGCTACTATTAGGACATGTATGATATTTTTTGATATTTAGTTTGTTAAAAACATCACAGATTTATTTCCTAAAATAAGAAATTTGTTTTTATATGTATAGGAGTTTATACAGATATTCTTTCAGTATATTCCAGTAAATCAATGGAGCTAGAGTAAGATGTCATATAAATATGTTTAGCCACTGGTTTCAAATAAAGTCATACAATGGAAACATCTGTTTTCAAGAAACATACTTGTGAAACTAACATCACATGGAAGAAATTTATATTTGCCCATTTTATATGTACAGATAATCAATTAAAAGGTGTTGAAAACGGCTTCTATATGCATAGTTCTGTGCATGAGGCCTGGCCCAGAACTGACCTATTAGATGGCATCTGTTCAGAGCCTAGAGATGAAAACAATCTCAGATGTTTCACATGTAAAGGATAATTGGTAAATTGGTAAATTCACAATCTCTCAATGATTCTTTTCTTTTTGGGGGGACATCCTCCTGTGGTCTGATTTTTACGCAATATTCCAGAGCCATTTCTGCCAGTGATGAAAAACTAGAGATGTGGTTGCTTAGATACAACAAATCCTGTATAGCCAAGGGGAATCTGAAGGTCAAAGAGTGAATTAGATTGATGTGTTGCTCTTGTTTGAAAGCAGAATTTATTTGTTTTGCTGATGAAGTAGGAAAATATGGACAGCCAAGGAAGCGAAGATACACTATTTTTGCTATAGAATGAAATTCACCAAAAATAATAGATCAGGAAAAGAAATAGTGGATATTATTATAGTAATAATCCACTTAGAATTGAGAGACTGTGAACAGAAACATTTACTATTTCTTCCGCCAAAATGGGTGGAGTGACAGTTTCAACTGAGGAAAAATCCCACACTAACCATAAATATAAATAACTGCTAAAGGTCAAGCAGAATGACATCATAACACTGGCTTAGGGGCAAAGCTAGAAATACAGTGGAGCTAAGTGCTGAGCTCACTACATAAAAACAACCTTTGTGTAAAAAGGTATCTCCTTAAATCTATTTTTGAAACACCCATTTATGCACTTAATTTTTTCTAACAAAATAAAATAACTTGATAATAAGAAATAAAGACAATAAAATAATAATCAGTATGAATAAAGTCTCAATAGGAACAATATTTTTCAATAACTGATAGCCATACTTCTCCAAAAATCTTGTCTAGCAAATACTATTATGAAACACTAATTTTAATGCTATAGCTCACAATACAAAATCTTGATATAAAACTAAAATCTTTTTTATTTTCTATTTAGCATTTGTGTTTCTTATTTCGACTTGAAATAAGAAATGTGTGCGCTCTAACATGAGCAAATTAAAATGACACTTTCTTTTGCCATGTATTCTTTAAAGCTTTCTTATTCACTTTCAATCTTATAAAATGTATGTATTATAGAAAACCTTCTTGAAAAATTATACAACTTCAGCATTTGAGAAGACAGTGACCTAGAATTACCTTAAAAGTAATCTTCACCATAATGGAATGCTGCAGGAGGACTAAAAGTTTCACTTTTAGAAAATAACAAATTTCACGGCTTTTTAATAGGCCTTGACAAAATAGGCCACAGCCCTGGAAAGAAAATTACTTTCAATACTGACCCTCTTGCCAATGTACTGAATTCTTCTGCTTGCCCCTATCAGAGGTTGCCTAAGATTTAGCTGGAGCTGTGTCCTGAGAGACCTGAAAGGGATCAGAATCAGAATGTACCTTGTTTGTAGTGGCAGCATAAGGAGATGAGAAGAAATTACCATGGATGGTATAGGAGAGTCAAATCAAAGTAAGTGTGTAGTGAGTGTAACCAATTTCCACTAGGCTATATCGGGAGAGTAGTGGTCACACAAAGTCAAATGAGATAGAGACAGAGAGGAGATGAGAAGCAGTAGAAAGCCAGCAGAGAGGCAGCAGCATGGAGCAGTCCCTGAGTAAATTTCAGCAATGTTTAATTGTAATCCTTATGATTTTCCACTACTGTGGTGGGCCATTTAAATAAGCCAAAGTGATATGGACAAGGACATTGCTATATATTGATTCTTCTTTGGGTGCTTCCTGAAACCTAGAGAACTCTGTAGGATACAGACTCAATTTAGTTCTAGAAACTCATTCTCTGTGTTGCTTTCTTGTAAACTCTTTACCACTTTCAGAAATCCCTGGGCCAAGGGGTAATGAACTTAACAACAAAAAAGTCTCAGTCCTTCCAGAAGAGAAATCAAGGAAATGGAAATGATGATTCCTTCTGTATAAAATATAAATGACTTTAATCTGGACTAAAATAAAAAAAAAAAACTTTCCTAAGAATTGTAAAGATTAAGATAGAGTTTTTTATGATAGTGTCAGGAGCATGGCTGCTCATTTTATGCCACTAGAAGTAAGGGAGATCGTAGGAAAGAAAGAAACCATGAACTTTATTTTGAAGAATCATTACTTACATAGTGAGAGTAATGATGTTTATAAGTAATATAAAATCACAATACACTTTTAAACAAATACTGAAGAATAAAATAATATTTTAAAATACAATGAATACCAGATTATCATATATTAGATTAACTGTAAAAATTAATTATAGTTTTGTCAGTACTATGATTTACATACATGCCCCTTCCTAAGGAAGATGGTAGAAAGCCTATTAATCTTTTTTTAATATTCAATTTGTATACAGCCAAGGGTTACCAAAATAAGGTCACTGCACTCATTAATTTTGGTAGTTTTTAATTTAATATAATATTTTGGATATTCAGGTATACCATAATACCATTGCCAATATTTAGCTCTCTTTTCTCAATGCTTAGAAGAATTATTTTAATTTTTTTATCTTAGTAAATTCATATGAACATCCAAAACATTTGTAACAATCGTTTTAATGGGCATCTCTGTGTTGATTCTTATGTTCTTATGTTTTTAAATGGTCTAGGCTTTATTGTTTACAATGATTTCTACTGTTGGTTTTGACAGATAACCTTCATAGTATTTAAGCAGTTATTTTACTTAGGAGCATGCTTTCTATCTAAACGTTGACTATTAATTGGTCTTAAACTTTTAGGGACACAACATCTACAAAATATTTGTAAACCATTTAGAGAAAAACTATAAAGAAATGCAACTTTAGAAGGAAATGTAGATCACTACATACAAAATAGAAAATCTATGAGATCTTACCTACATTAGGTTAACCATTAGCTATCAAAAAGGTAGAGAGATTTTCAGTTACATTAACACTTTAAACATCTGTATAAAAAAGATATTAATACAATTAGTGAATAACATAGATTATGGAAATATATTGCCATCTATCAGAATAAAGCCTAATACCTAAAATAATACTAATATAATCTTAATAATAATAATACTGCTTCAAATAGATAAGAAAAAGAAAATGACCAATTGGGAAAACTGACAAAATTATGAATAGACAAATCACAGATGGGTTAATCATATGGCCTATAAACATTTGAAAAAATGTTCAGATTCATTAGATTTTTGAATGTAATGAATGAAACTATTTAAAAAAATGTATTCGACCGATACCTCAGGATCTTTAGATATTTCCAACTGGTATTTTCTGAAAAGAAAAGTAAAATACCTAAAAAGGTGTATATAATATTTCTATTCTGAAGAAACACATACATACTAAACATTTTATTATGTTTAGTACTATAATACTAGTACTATTATTTAGTACTAAATTAAATAGTACTATTATTTAGTACTATTATTTAGTACTAAACATTTTAAACATTTTATTATGTAAGTATTAAGAATTGAATGTCAGAGTACATATCAGTCAGTGTTGGGGGAAGAGAAGAAAGAAGGAGTACAGAAAGCAAAGAGGGAAAATAAGCACAAAAAAAGATTTCTATGAATAAAACAGCAGGTATGAGTATGTGGGAAATTATCTAACTTTATATGCAGAAATAAATGAATTTAAAAATAGCTATCACTATATGGTAGGATGTGAAGAAATTTTTATTTCCTTCCTTATAACTGAATACATTACAATAAGTATAATTTTAATAAAAAACAAATAACAGTATTTATTTTCTCAAATAAATCAAAGTTATTTACCCACTATCTTCTTCATGGATCTTAAGAACCCATATGCCAATGACAGTAAAGCATGCCTTCCCCTTCTCATTACCCTGGCCTTTATCTAATGTCTTTGGGTAGGGAGAAAAATGGTGAAAAGTGATTCTTCTCATATAGACAAGAGGCAGATAAATACTTTGCATGGTCTGGGTCTTAGAAACAGACTGAGATTTTTTCACATTGTTTATTGTTGTATTTAGCATGGTATTCAACTGGTCAGAATGTTGATACTGGCTTGAGAACCGTTCCTACATTTATCCTGTGAGGATGCTGGGTGTTGAAAATAAACCCCACTCAACTGAGCCACAAGCCACAGAGACCACTGATTTATGTTTTTCAATGCTGCCAATCTAGTGAAAAATCAAAGGAGGTGGAGGTGGCATGGGAAATTAGTGTCACTGATATTTTTTTCTTCTTTCTTATCTATAAATCTAACAAATACCCTGTATTGGTTAAGTTAATGTTCATTGCTATAAAAGATGAATATCCAAATTTCTGTGGCCCAGTATAATAGATGCTAATTTCTCACTCAGGGAAAGTGTAAGGTCTCATTCAATGACTCAGGCTGATGGAGGCTCTCTCATTTTCAATTCGTAGTTTCCCAGACCATGCTAGGGGGAGAGTGGAATATTTTATAGGAGATTTTATAGAAGAGAGGGAATTTAGTTCCTAAAACTGAGTTCCTGATTCACTCACTGAATAAACACTTGTTGGAATCTAGCATACTTATTACTGGCCTGGAAGTTAGGATACAAGAAAAATCTTTAACATATGCCCCAGCTTCTCAGCACTTATATTTTATAGAGTGAAAGAGTTATGAAGACCACTGATTCTGTCTTGTGGTCAAGGGCATCTTCATTGATTAAGCTATTCCTTGATTAATAGTATCTTCCAAAAACTAGTATGGGAAGAATGTCTGTGACTTATTTTTTAAGGGTATTTCCTCACCTGCTTTGGCTACAACAGCATACTTGACACTTTCTCTATTCCCGAGATCCTTAGAACATAACCTGCACTAAATCTGAGTACCTGTCAGTAATTTTTCTTATTCTAGCAAGTATAGCTGCATTCTCTCAATATCATAATGATGAAAAAGTGAGCAACTGGAAATTTAATTTGGAGTATACGTAAGAAACATTCAATTAGTTCAAGTTGTTAAACAGCATATGTTCAGCTTTCAGTGAAGGTGAACTAATGAAGATGAATGAGAAACTGAAAGAAAACAATTCAATATGTGTTTTTTGAGAAACAATATTATTGAAAAGCATGTGTTTTCTACTGAACAAAAGCAACTAACCTTTTCCTCAAATTGACAGTGAGGTGTATCAAAACAGCTTTGGAAAGAACAATGAATACCGTTTAATGAATCAGAGAGAAGAGGGTATAGCATACTTTATTCTGGCAATAATATTCTAGGCACTGAAAGTTTTTAAAAAAGATGAAAAGAATTGCATAGGTATCTGATCATGGTGTTTATTAAAATTGCTTTCTCTATATATGTCAAGCTTTACAGAATTGTCTCCAACAGAATAACTTTGGTGAAAGCCGTGTGAAATGCATTATGAAATATGATTGTTCACTTGGTATGCAGGTATAATCTCATATGCAATTCAGGCAAAAGTGAGGAATTCAATTGAAAGTTCCATTTTTTATAATTTGATGATTGTGATTAAAGAACCATAAAAATTTTCTCTTTGACATTTCATTTTTCCTTCACAAAAGCAGACTACTACAATTTCTATAGTTTTCTTTCCTCTTAACTATGGGGTTACATATCAATGTTGGGTTTCATTTTTTTAGGGATAAGAAACCTATAATCAACTATTTCTGGAGAACCACTTTATTTTATCAAGGCCCATAAATATATTAAAAGTTTAATATGTTCTATAGAGATTTTTAAATGATACGTATAATAAATTTGGGAATGATCATTATTATGATTATAACTATAATTTTAAAACATGTCACCTAAGTGAATTATTGTACATTTTGTCTTAGAAATGTTCATTCTGTCTTTGAATTCTTTTAACACATTGTATTGTGAAGTAATCAAATAAAGTGGCTTATTGGATAGTCATTTACCTTTGGTCTTATATTCCTCATAAGATTCTTATTCCATTGAGAAAGGGAGGGCTTTCTCTCTATCATTGTATCCACTACAGCAACAAGCACATTGCCCAGAACATAGTAGGTGTTTGGTTATTGTCTATTAAATAAATGAACAAATTTAAAATTTTGACAGGCATCATTCTTGATGTCTGTTTTTAAACAAGCACTTTCTGAATTATGTCAGCTATTTTCTTAGTAGCCCTAGGAATTCTTTGGAAGAGAGTAAGTATCAGTGGGGAGCTGAAGCTATAAAGGCACTATTTTTCCTCCCAAAACTTCAATCAGAATATCTTCATTGTTGTTTATTTTTAAAGGAACTTTAACTATAGTATAATAAGAATTGTATCAACTGGATTTTCCACAATGATTCTAACTTACGTGGTGCTTAATAATAATAATAATAAATTTCATTGTATCATTTTGTAAGAAAAACAGACATTATAAAGGATTTGACTTTGCTTTCTCCTTTCCTGCTAATAATCATAACTTAATAAAGAATTACCTGGTGACTACTTAGTGTCAGGAAATGTTTCAGGCACTTGGGCTATAAAAGTGAACACAGTAGGCCCTGCACTAATAAAACATTCATTTTAATGAATTTTAAAAATGAAGTCAGAAAATAGCAAACAAAAAAAATAAACATATGTCAGATGTTAATGAGTGCTGTAGAAAAAAAAAAATGAGTGTCAGAGGTGAAGGGCATCCTGGAAAGTGAAAGATTGCTGTTTTATATAGGTTGGTCATAAAAAGGTTTTTTGTAAAGTTAACATTTGAGAAAGTTCTGAAGAAAGTGAGAGAGCCAGCCATGGGGAATACCCTGAGAAAGGGAGTACCAAACAGAAGGAACATCAGACAAAGGGCCTGAGAAGAAGCACACATGCTACGCTTGAGCAACAGTAAGGTATGTGGCTTGAGTAGAAAGAACAATGACAGGCGAGTCACAGGAGATGAGGTCAGAGGTAGCCACAGTCAAGCTCCTGGAGGATCTGAGTTTAAGAGCAGATGGTAAGCCTTCTTGTGCAGAAGAAGCTGAGAATTCCTAGTAAAGCAAAATTGCAGTCTCTCTAGAAATGGTGTATGATTATAGTCTCCAACTGGAGGACTCTCCAATGACTCTTGTTTCCAAGCAGATGGACTAATACGTTAAAACTTGCATATATATCACCAAGCATTCCTAGCTAATGTTTTGACAAAAAACACAATACCTACAGTGCAATCACTATGTACTGATGTTTACATATATCATGACATTTAATTCTCATATAAAACCTATGTGACAGATCAGTGGTAGTATAATTTTCACACTATGGATGATAAAGCAGAGAATTATAATGGTTAAGAAAATTTGCCTAAGTTTACAGCTAAAAAGTAGAACAAGGACAGAAATTAGGTTTGTCTGAACTAAACTTACTATGGTAATCATTTTGCAATATATACATATGTCAAGTCATTATGCTGTATACCTTAAATTTACATAAAATTTATTGAGACTTAAATCTCAATAAAACTGGAAAAAAAATCCACGTTTAAAAAAAAATTAAAATGCCAGAGAGAGAGAGAGGAAGAGAGGAAGGAGAGATTATGAACACATCATTTACTGGTGACATCCTGTATGTCAGGTACCATGACAGGATTTTATACATACTATTTCACTCCTGAATATATGAGGACTGAGATATAAAGATTTGATCAGAAACCATACACTGAATTTCTAATTAGCTCTCAACCATCTAGGATTAATGGCCTACAACAGTGTTTTTCTAACTATTCTCTGAGAAGTAATAAGATTTTTGCCAGTAGTTATGATGATTGGAAAGAGGGATACTCCCAATAACCTAGGTCACTTCTGCTTCATCCAGAGTAGCTCCATTTGATTCTGCTTTATACCAGGGATTCCTCATAAGATTTAATTAACAATGTTTTAAAATATCTGGCTTAATAGATCTTGCAGAGAATCACATGTGCCCTGCATTGACTAAGAGTTCTCTCTAGTGATGTACCTGGGTGGAGTCCTTAGTGCAAAACCCCCACTCAAGGACATGCATTTTGTCAGCTCAGGCTGCCATATCAAAACATCATAGATTGAGTGGTTTAAAAAACAGATGTTAAAAAAAGTAAAAATAAATAAAAAACATGTTTATTTTCACAGTTCTAGAGGCTGAAAAGCACAAGATCAAGGGGCTGGCAGATTTGGTTCCTGGTGAGGGCCCTTTTCCTGGCTTATAGATGGCCACCTTCTCACTGTGTCCTCACATGGTAGAAGAGGGAAAGACCTTTGGTCTTTCTTTTTCTTTTTATAAAGACACTTAGTGCATCATAGGGCCCCCACCCTCATGACCTCATTTAAACCTAAGTACCTCCCAAAGGCCCCATCTCCAAATGCTATTACATTGAGGATTAGGATTTCAAGGTATGAGTTTTGTAGGGGACATAATTTGGTCCATAGCATATTTACTCCTTCAATTAACACTTAAGCTGAGTGCATGCCCTTTATGATTATTTACAGCATCTGTGTACATTTCTTCTTTTCTCTAACATTTCCACTGGATAATTAAATTTTCTTTCCCAGAATTTTATGTCATAATCTGCAATCTTTTCAATTCACCTGAATATTCAAGTTGAATATAAATTCATTTCTGGTGATCCCTAAAAGTTAACAGATGATACTAAAAGGAACACCATTTAGATGTAGTTTTTTTTAAAAAGTAAAACTACAATTTGATATAATTTCATTTCTTTATACTGATATTTTCTTGATAATGCTATTTTTTATATATATATATATATATATATATTTTTTTTTTTTTTTTTTTTTTTTTTTTTTTTGCGGTACGCAGGCCTCTCACTGTTGTGAGAGGGCCTCTCCCACTGCGGAGCACAGGCTCCGGACGCGCAGGCTCAGCGGCCATGGCTCAAGGGCCTAGCTGCTCCGCGGCATGTGGGATCTTCCCGGACCGGGGCACGAACCCGTGTCCCCTGCATCGGCAGGCGGACTCTCAACCACTGCGCCACCAGGGAAGCCCTATTATATATTTTTGGTTCTAATTACTCACATGGACAATGAATATATGAATTGGCTGACTTCTGTATATTTGGTTCTAAATCACTATATATGATTAAAACGCCCTCTATATTCAGGAAAGAAATGAGAGTCAAAAATATTTATCAATGAAGTCCATGCAAACAGCTAAGTTTTTCCAAAAAGTGAGACTTTGAGAAAAGACTAGTCAGACAATGGATTTTAATTTGACCCTTTTTAAAAACTGCAGCTATTTATTTATTATAAAATTTTTAATTGTTTATATTTCATTAACATGTGATGTTCTTACATATAAATATAAGATATTGATCATATTCCCTTCTCCCCATCACAAGCGTTATATTTTTTCTCATGGGTACAGGCCTTTATTTTTAGTCAAGTATTGGACTTAGCAAGGATTATTTAGCAGTTCCTTGTCTTTACCTACTTAACCAACAGAGGAAGTTTATAAGATACAAATTAATAAAATGCAATGATCCTTACACTCACTATTTGCTCTCAAATCATTCAAGAGTTTAAATATATAAAATACATCTTTGTTGTAGTATATTTTGGGGACACATGCCAATAGAAATAAAAACCTTAGCTCTGACAGATGCCCACCACACAATCTGATTATCATCCTTAAAGCCAGATTGTACAACTCTTACTCCCATGTAGGAAAGGAAACCTGCTACCACACCTCCTACCCAGTAGCAAAGAAATGTGAATCATCGTTTGAAATCATGCCTGCTGGTCATCATAGCGTTTAAGGCCCCAGGGGCACTTAGGTTATAATTTTAATTTTGTTTATAGCTATCTACATATATATTTTCTATTTATAGCTCACTCAGATTCAATTAGGTAGCCTACTATTTGATTAATTATACAGCTATCAAATCATCCAAGGCTCTCACTGTTTCACAACAGTGGGAAATCCTTCTTTCATCACTATATATATGCAACTATTTGTGGTCTAAATGAATATTCTAGCAATTAATATTAAAATTATTTCTATCAGATATGTTAATATGATGACAATGACACATTCCTAAAGTAAAATCAATAGATAAGTTGTTACTGTAAAAATGTTTTTAAATATAATCCTTTAAATCTTAAAATATCATTTATGGATGAAAGTAGCATGTAGGATTTCATTGAATATTTTAAGACAAATCTCCATTTCCATACAATTGGATTACTGACTCTTACAAAATCAACTAAAGACACACCATATCTTTCTTGGAAATTATTCTGAAAATATTTTTGGGTATGCACCTGGTATGATTTCAAGTTATTGTCATTGACAATGGACAAGTGTATGAGAGGGGGAATAGTTTGAGAATAGAAGACTTTTTTTTGTTAACTTGATTATTCAACCAATGTTATCAAGTAAACATAATGCAGACCCCTATGGGAGATAGAATCTAAAATTAAAATAATTTGATAATGCCATAAATGATTTAAGTTTTTAAAAACAAGATAGGTTTTCCAAAGTGGGACATAGAGATAATCATGGTTTTTCTTACTATCATGCATGCAAAAGCACACCAAAGTGGGACATAGAGATAATCATGGTTTTTCTTACTATCATGCATACAAAAGCACACCAAGCTCTTCCCTTGGCGGCCTTATAGAAAATAGGAAATTTCTACATCCTCAGGAAGCAATTATTAATCTCAATTTATCTGCCATCACAAAACCATACTTAATAATGTAGTACAATTAGATACAAATTCATTTAGTACTTTTAAATTTCTATAAAATGTTAATAAAAAGTATTATTGAAAACTATTTTTGAGAATATTGACCAGAGAAGAGACAAATTATAGTACATAAAGGAAAATATCTTGGCTAGTGAATTGATCATTAGAATGTATTAAGTTAGTGAATTTAGCAAAAAGTTTACAGGTTAATGAAACTATTTTACATAAACATATTCTCTAATCCAAGTGTAGAACAGTTAAAAGCCAATAAGAAGAGGGAGCTAAGTAAAGCTATATTTGTTAACTTAAGACACTTGTATGTTACTATAGTTCAAAGAAAAATTACAATGGTAATAATGTTATAATTAGAACCAAATATTACTGAAAATGCCACATAAAAAAGGAAAAACCTGTTGAATACAGAAAAAACTGAAATTATTTAGGAAATATAAATACACAAAATAGGTGCAAATAATGTAGGAGCAGAAATAAATGAAAGAGAAAAATAAAATAGTACATTTAAAAAAAAGTGATTCTCTAAAAACACGAATTAAATAGACAAGCTTCTAGTCAAACTGACTATTAAGACAAAAGTAAAAGGAGAGAAAGACACACAGCAGGATATAAAATGATTAATGAAATGAGAGCCATAACTATAGGTATAGCAGATTTAAAAAAAGATATGAAAATATTTTATCATCAACCAACTTTTCAATATACAGATAAAAGACACTTTTACACAAAAACAATTGAACAAAAGTGACTCAAGAAGTATAAAAAAATAAACAATTACCATACACAGATCATCAATATAATGAATGAATGAATGAATGGATAGTCAATGTCTATCCTTCCTAAAGTATAGGCCTGGAAAGTTTGACAGGTGAACACAAACCACATGTTAAGTAAGAACTCTCAATTATAAGTGCTTGCCATTTTAGAATACACCAGCTATACTCCTGACTCAGAACTTTACACTGGCTGTTCCCTTTGGAACATCCTTTTTCTTCCATCTCTAAACTTTGTTTGTCACATTCTCAATGAAGTTTACCGCGACCACTCATCTAGTGTTCTGTCATTTTCCCTGGTTCCTCCAAGCCTTCTTGATTTCCAGAGCTTAGAACAGGATTCAGGACATAATAAGCAGTCAGTATTACATGCTGATTATTTTTTGATGAGCATGCATACCTTAGATTCCAAACTTGAAGCAGGTGGTAAAGAAATTAAATTACAGGCCAATTTTTTTATTTGAGTTTATAAGTATAAAATATTTAATAAAATATTAGCAAACTCAATTCAGAAATATGTACTTATTTGTATGTGTATGTGTATGTATGTGTGTAGAAAGTCACCATAAGCACACACTTGTATTCCAGGAATGAGTGGTGTGTTAATATTATACAATGTATTAATGTACTTCTTCATATTCACAGATATGGGATCTAACCCCCACACCTTCTCAGTAAACAGAAAAAGCTTTTAAGCATTTATATTTACTTATGATAAAGCTTCTTAGCAAATTAGAAATAAATGACACTTTAATAATTGCTTTTAAAGTAGTTATAAAACCTATAGTAAATGTCATACTTAAAAATTAAATATTAGAAACACTCCCTTTAAAATAAAGAACAAGGCAAAGATGACTGGCGATATGACTCTTTTTCAGATAGTATACATTAAGGATATTAACCATACAAAGAAATAAAAGACATATGGATCAGAAAGAAAATATAAAATGTCATTATTTATAGGCAATAAAGTTCTCAACACAGAGATTACAAAATAAATTAAAAAGTATTACAGTCAAGAAGAGACCTCAGCAAGTTTGGTGAAAACAAAATAGACATGTAAAAATTGTCAGTGTTTCTATGACTCTGCAGTAACTATTAAAAATTAACGTTGAGAAGAAACAATTTTTTTTTAATTTAAAATGTACAAAGTGACATCAGCAAGATGGCAGAGCAGGAGATACCAGCCTTCATCTCCCCCACAAAACATAATAGCTATCCACAAATAAATACAGCTCTTGGAGGGCTCAGGAGTCCAGTTAAGAGCCTACAGCAACACAATGGGGCAAAACATGAAGAATAACCCATGGGAAGCATGGCTGGAGAAACTGGCATGGCTGAGACGTCAGTAACAGCAAAAAAGGAAGAACACAGAAGGATGGGAGCTATGAATGTCAGCCATGAGGTGGTGCCATCTCAGTCCCCAGTAGCCTACTCTGTGGAGGTTCCTGGCAGCCTTTGCTGCTGAGGACCTCAACAGCCTCCATAACAGCTATGGATATTTACAATTTAATATTTAAAGGCAGCTTTCACAGAGAAGAATCCCATAGTATTCATCAGCATGGACCTCAGGGTCTGCTCTCCAAAAGACAACAAAAGCTTTTGCCACAGACGTAACCAAAGCCCACCGCTACTGAAGACCCCTGGGAAGGAGACACTGCTGCACGTCCCGCAGAAGGAGCTGCTATTGTACTGCCACGGGATCAGGGCTGCCGGCCCCCACTGCCCCACACAGGCCCAAGACCACAGAGCTATGGCTATTCCTTACATTCTACACTTCAGATCCTGACCTCAAGGCCTCTCTGTGCGTGCCCGTGCTTCAGACCCTGGCTCTGCAGCCACTCTAGGTGTCCTTGTGCTTCAGACTCCAGCTCTGTGCCTGCTTTGCATGTACCCGAGTTGCAGGTACAGGAGCCAAAGCTGCTGCAGGCTATCCAGTGGCCCTGACACCAGAGCAGCTGTCTGTCACTCTATGTGTACCCATGTGTACCGATGTCTCTCATTGTCACTGTGGGTGAGTCAGGGCCCTGAACCCTGGAACTATGGTCACTCCACAAGCACTGTTACGCCAGTCCCCAGCACCATGGCTGCTCTGCATGCACTCATACCTCAGGCACTGGACCTATCAGCCCTGAGGGCCAGCTGTTGTGACCTCAGGGCTGTTATGGCTCTGCAAATGCCCGTTCTCTAGTCCCTGGTTCTGGGTCTGCATCACAGGCACCATGCATCAGAACCAGTGCCACTGAGGCAAGAAAGATAGGGCCAGACCAAGGACAACCTCCTCATGTACAGGCATTAGGCAGAAGGCAAAACTACCTCCTTGCTTTGCACTTAATGAGGCCATGATGCATGGAGGAATGGCATCTAAAACAGAAACTTCGTAGCACCTGAACAAGTAACTCTGATTATGAAAACAGTGGAGCATGTGAAATAAAAATGCACAGGTTACTGATGACTGCTGTACAACCTTCCACGTGTGGCACTCGACTATTAAGGGAAATTTTAAGGGAAAACAGCTCTTAGAGTACATGTAAGGTGGCTGCAGGAGACAAATGCACACAACCGGGAGCTGACACAACCTGGTGCAATCCAGTCCACGCCTCAATCTTCTCCTCAGTGAATACTCCACCCCTAATCAAAAAGACCCCCAACCATTCAAAGGGCTAAAATTAAGATAAAAAGGGGCATCAAAAAACCCTGCAGGATGCCCCTCACTAGCAAAGATGCCCGCACTCATCTCTGAGTGTGTCCTTTCACTTTTGCCTCAATAGACTGCTTCTTTATTCTCTTTGATCCTCAGCCTCAGTGTTTTGTTGTTGTTGTTTTTGGCTTTGTTTTTTTCCTTTGTGTTCTTCTCACAAACTCTTTTTAGACAAGTTGAACAAGAACCTGAACTTTTGGTAAAGCTTTTCCAGTATCACCACCACTACTGTCAGGGTGCCTGTAAGCTGGAAAAATGAAAAATTCACAAATATATAGAAATTAAACAATACTTTCCTGAATAATCAATGAATCAAAGAAGAAATCAAAAGGAAAATGTTTAAAAATATCTTGAGAAAAATAATAATGGACACACAACACACCAAGACCAATGGGATTCAGCAAAAGTCGTTCTAAGAGGAAAGTTTATAGTGATAAGTGCCTAATTTAAGGAAGAAAGCAAGATCTTATAAAAACAACCAAACTTTACACTTGAAGAACAAATTAAGCCCAATGTTTGCAGAAGAAAGGAAATAATATCAGAGAAGAAATAAATGAAATAGAGACCAGACAAACAATATAAAATTCAACAAAACTAGGAGCTAATTTTTTGAAAACATAACCAAATTGTCAAACCTTTAGCTAGACTAAGGAAAGAAAAAAAAAAAGAGCGAGAATACTCAAATAAATTCAGAAATGAAAGCAGAGGCATTACAACATACCAAAGAAATACTAAGAATCATAAGAAACTACATGAAAAATTATACTCCAACAATTTGGATAAACTAGGAGAAATGGATAGATTCCTAGGAATATACAACCTAACAAGACTAAATCATAAAGAAATAGGAAAAAAAAAGATGAAATCTGAACAGTCAAGAATTAGTAAGAAGACTGAATCAGTAATAAAAAAATCTACTAATAAGAAAAGCCCAGGACCAACAAATAAAAGCCCAAGATAAGATGGTTTCTTTGGCGAATTCTACTAAACATTTAAAGAATTAATATCAATCCTCTTAAACTTTCCAAAAGTCTGAAGAGGAAGGAACACTTCCAAACTCATTTCATAAGTCCAGCATTACCCCAATACCAAAGCTAGATAAGGACACTATTAAGAAAAGAAAATTACAAGTCAATATCCCTAATGAACACAGATGTAAAAATCATCAACAAAACACTAGTAAACCAAATTCAACAACACATTAAAAGAATCATACACCACAATCAACTAAGATTTACTCCTGGGATGCCAGGATGGTTTAACATATGCAAATCAGTAAATGTGATACACCACAGTAAGACAATAATGATAAAAATCATATAATCACCTCAATAGACACAGAAACATCATTTGAAAAAAGTTAGTATCCTTTCATGATTAAAAACTCAAAACAAATTTGGTGTAGAAGAAATGTACCTCAATATAACAAAAGCCATATTTGACAAGCCCATAGCTAACATCATAATCAAAAGTGAAAAAACAAAACCTTTTCCTCTAAGATTAGGACAAGGATGTCCACTCCTGCCCCGTCTTTTCAACATATTGAAAGTACTAGCTAGAACAATTAGGATAGATAAAGAAATAAAAGTTATCTAAATCAGAAAGAAAGAAGTAAAAACTGTCTGTTTACAGACGACATAATCTTATAAATAGAAAATCCTAAAGACTTCACCAAAAAAACATTCAAACCAATAAATGAATTCAGCAAAGTTTCAGGATACAAAATTAACATAAAAAAATCAATTGTGTTTCTGTACCCTAACAATGAACTATCTAAAAGAAAATTTAAGAAAATAATCCCATTTACACTTGCATCAAAAAGAACAAAATACTTAGGATAAGTTGAACCAAGCAGGTGACAGACCTATACACTGCAAAGTATAAGGCATTGATTAAAGAAATTAAAGAAGACATAAATGGGAATATAACCCATGTTCTTGGATTGGAAAAATTAATATTGTTAAAATGTCCATACCCACAGCCATCTAGGATTTATTGCAATCCCTAATCAAATTTCACTGCCAATTTTTAAAGAAATAGAAGAAAAATTCTAAAATTCTTATGGAACAACAAAAGACTTCAAATAGTCAAAATAATCTTGAGTAGGAAAAAAAAAGTTGGAGGCAGTACACTTCCTAATTTCAAACTATATTATTAAGCTATAGTAATAAAAACAGTATGGCATTGGCATAAAAACAGACACAGACCAGTGGAACAGAACAGAGAGCCTGGATGCAAACACACATATATATGGTCAGTTAATCTTCAACAAGGGAGTTAAGAACTCCCTTGGGGAGTTGATAGTCTCTTCAATAAATGGTGTTGGGAAAACTGGAGAGCCACATGCAAAAGAATGAAACAGGACCCATATCTCACACCACTCACAAAAATTAACTCAAAATCCATATAAAAACTTAAATGTAGGGCTTCCCTGGTGGCGCAGTGGTTGAGGGTCCGCCTGCCAATGCAGGGGATGCGGGTTCGTGCCCGGGGACGTGGGTTCGTGCCCCGGTCCGGGAGGATCCCACATGCCGTGGAGTGGCTGGGCCCATGGGCAATGGCCGCTGAGCCTGCATGTCCGGAGCCTGTGCTCCACGGCGGGAGAGGCCGCAGTGGTGAGAGGCCCACGTACCGCAAAAACAAAACAAAACAAAAAAACAAACAACAACAAAAAAACTTAAATGTAAGACCTGAAACTATTAAACTCCTAGAAGAAAACATAGACACTCCTACGCATTGAACTTCACAGTGATTTTTGAATATGACACCAAAGCATAGGCAACAAAAGCAAAAATATGTATGTGGGACATCAAACTAAAATCATTCTACACAGTAAAGGAAACGATAAACAAAATAGAAATACAACTTATAGAATGGGAGAAAATATTTGCAAACCATGTATCTGATAAAAGGTTAATATCTAAAATCTATAATGAACTCCTAAAAATCAACAGCAAAAACCCAATAACCCAATTAAAAAAATGGGTGAAGGATCTGAATAGACTTTTTTTTTTAAAGAAGATACACAAATGGCCATCAGCTACATGAAAAGTTGCTCAATATCACTATTCATCAGGGAATGCATATCAAAACCACAATGAGATATCATTTCACACTTGTTTGATGTATATTACCAAAAAGACAAGAGATAAATGCTTGTGAGGATACAGGGAAAAGGGAACTCTTGGGCACTATTGTTAGGAATGTAAATTGGTACAGCTGCTATGGAAAACAGTATGGAGGTTCCTCAAAAAATTAAAAATAGAACTACTTTATGATCCACTAATCCCACTTCCAGGAATATGTCCAAAGTAAGTGAAATCAGTATCTAGAAGGGACATGTGCACTCCCATGCTCGCATGTTCATTGCAGCATTATTTACAATAGTCATGATATGTAAGCAACCTAAGTGTCTGTCATGTCTGTCAATGGTTGAATATATATATATAATTAATATATTCTATTATACATAATAGAATCTTTTTTTAAGCTTATTAAAGAAGGAAACGCTCCCACTCATGACTACATAGATGAAACCTGAGGTCATTATACTAAGTGAAGCCAGACAGAGAAAGATAAATACTGTATGGTATAACTTATATGTAGAATCTAAAAACAAAAATGATGGTTGCCAGAGCCTAGGAGGTGGGGGTCATAGAGAGCAAAGTTTCTGTCATAAGATAAATAAGTTCTGAGGATCTGATATACAGTATGGTGATTTTAGCTAATAATACTCTATTCTGTAGTAAAATTTTTCTGACAGTTGGTCGCAAGTGTTCTCTCCCTTCCCCAGAAAAGGTAACTATGTGAGGTGACAGACAGGTTAATTAATTTGATTGTGGTAATCAATTTCACAATGTATATGTATATAAAACCATCATGTTGTACACTTTAAATATATATGACTTTATTTGTCAATTATACCTCAATTAAAAAAATTAAAAAGAAAAAATAAAGTGTACATACATAGTGCTTATTATGTGCCAGACACTGGCTGAAGTATTATATAAATGTTAACTCATTTAATCTTCCTTGTGACCCTATGAGGTAGATTCCATATTATTTCCTTTTAATAAATCAGGAGACTGAAGCACACAGAGTAATTGACTTGTATAAGGTAAAAGGTAGCAAGTGGCATAGTTGGGATTCAAAGACAACAGTCTAGATCCAGAATATGTGCTCATATACATAACAATATGCTATGTCTCTAGATACCATGAATAAACGTTGTGCAAGAACTTAAAATAAAAAAATATTTAAATTAGTGCATGGATGGGAAACGTCAGGTCATAAAGAGTAATGTTCCCCAAATTAATGTTAAAGTGTGATATTATTACAATCAAAAGTCTCAATAACATTGAAAGCTGATTCTAAAAGTAATGTGCAAGAAA
This sequence comes from Aethalodelphis obliquidens, assembly GCF_003676395.1. Taxonomy (NCBI): domain Eukaryota; kingdom Metazoa; phylum Chordata; class Mammalia; order Artiodactyla; family Delphinidae; genus Aethalodelphis; species Aethalodelphis obliquidens. Next base: position 4,630,627 of record NW_020837955.1, on the reverse strand, counting down.
ATCCGATAGTATTTTGAAGAAAAATAAAGAACAGTGTATCTCCCTTCTTAACACAAAGATTTACTGCAACAAAAATAGTCTTACTAAAATGCTGGATTGGATCTAGAACTGTGAAACAGGCCAGTACACATCAAAAAATGCTCAGACACAAACAGACCCACATAAGGAAATTTGTTTTATGAAAGAAGTGGCATAAAAAATTTTCAGAGGAAGTGAAGAAATATAAATCAGTAGGGACAATTGATTGTTTATGTGGAAAAAAATAAAGTTGGATCATTACCTCAGACAGTACACAAAATTCAGTTCCAGGTGGACTTAAAACCATAATACAAAAAAGTAAAACTTCAAAATACTTATAAGAAAATATAAGGAACTATCTTTATGGTACCTGAATAAACCATACTTCTTAAGATGCAAAAAAGTGAAAGCCATGAAAGTAAAAACAGATACTTTTGATGATGCTCAAATTTAAAACTTCTTTATATGAAATAACATCAAAAGCAAAATGAAAAGGAAGCCTCAGAGAAGTGGTAGAAAATGCTATCATATGTAACCAGCTAAGATTTTGTGTTCGGAATTCATAAAGAAAATACATAGAGGTGTTCAACTATCAAATTTTAAAAGCAATAAAAATTAAAATGCCAATAGATGGGAATTCCCTGGCAGTCCAGTGGTTAGGACTCTGAGCTTTCATTGCCAAGGGTGTGGGTTCAATCCCTGGTCAGGGAGCTAAGATCTGGCAAGCCACACGGCAGGGCCAAAAAAAAAAAAAAGCCAATAGAAAACATTTTATTCCCATCATATTGGAAACAGTTAAAAATTCTGAATACCAGATGGTAGTGAGAATGTCAGAAAATGACCACATATTCATTTGGACAGCAACTGACACCATGCAATAGATTTGAAGATGTACATGGTTGATGACCAAGAAATTCCACAACTAAGTGTTTATCCTAGAAAAACTCTTGTATATGTGCACAATAGAATCTTTATAAGAATATATATTGCAGCATTTTTTAATTAAATGGAGGATTAGATAAACTTTAAATGCTTCAAAAGAAATAAATGGACAGATTTTAAATACATGCATACAGTAGAAATCAATAAACTTGTTAAATCACAAAAATATAATGTTGAGTAAAGAAAGCAAGTTTCAGTAGACATGTTCAATATATCACTTAGACAAATTAACAAAATAAATATTATAATATTTTGATGGATATGTGAATGAACCATAAAAGTATAAATGTGCAAAGGAAAAATACACACCAATTTCAAGACAGTTGTCTCTCACATCTGAAAGTAGAAAATGGGACTGGGCAGAGAGGGTGATGGGAAATACAAACATTTCTGTAATTATTCTCTTAAAAATTAAAATGATTTGATTCAAAATTTTCAGAGCTAGTTGAAATTCAGCACATTTTTTTTTCCTTGCTTCAGCAAGGAAATGGATGTATAGAGAGATGCCTCTCTCCTCCTGGGCCCCTGATAACACAGGGGGTAAAACACAGAGAAATATTCTCTACCTGACGTGGCAGTGGAAAACAGCATGACTAAAAACAAGGTTGAATTGTTTTAAGCCACTGAGATTTAAGAGGTTTCATCAGCATGGTATATAACCTAGCATATCCTGACCAATATTAAAATTCCTACCACAAGTCCTAAAATATGTGGCATTGTTCATGGTTGTTTGATGAGTGTCAAAGCAACAGTTATTGAGGCTGGAAGTATGATTCACGTTCTGTGGTATCAAAATATTTGACAGGACTTTCACCTACAAGAATATGGAAGGCAAATAACGTCCCTAATAAACTTGTAATTCCAGGGGTAGGATTGCCAGAATTGGCAAATAAAAATTCAGGGCACCAAGTTAAATTTTAATTTCAGATAAAAAATAAATACTGTTTTTATGTGTGCTCCATGCAATATTATATTAAATAATTTGTACATACTTATACTAAAGGAAAAAAATGTTGGTTATCTGAAATTCAAATTCCAATGAGAGTCTCATATTTTACCTGGCAACTCTAACAAGGGAAAGATGTTGTAAAATAGAAACATAGTAATCTCTCTTTGTTATTGTTAAAGTTATTTGACAAGATTCTATGAGGGACCATGAAGTCAGAGAGGAAGGGGGCAAAACACTAGTCATTTTTCAAACAGGATTTTCTCTAATGAGATGGAAAATCATTGAAAAAGTTTGAACTGTGTTGAATTATGCTTTTAAAGGATCACATTGGTGGCTAGTTGAAAATAAAGAGGCTATTGAATATACACGGCTATGGAAATATTACAGATGAGGATAGTGGCTTAGATCTAGGTAACAGTGGTTTGGATGGGTAAATGTTGGAGGAAGAGCTAACCAGATTTCACAAAGGATTGTGGAGTGTGAGGAATATATAGGAACCCAAGATAGCATCAGTTTATGGCTTGGAGAATGGGAAAGATGGAATATCTATTATATGAGATGAAGAAAACTGTAGACATTTAATTTGAGATGCTCATCTAACTGGGGATATCAAATAGAGACCTGGATATATAGGTCTGGGGTTCAGGAGAGGTTCAAATTGAAAACATGTATGTGGACATTGTTAGCATACAGATGATAGGATACTAAGATGATAAAGATAAAATAATAGTACAAGCTAATGCCTATATATAATTTGTTATATGTGAGTCTTTGATTTAAATGTTTTATTTAACTCATTTTATCCCTATAACAACCCTACAATATTGGTTCTATTATTATTACATTATTTAAAATATCATTTTAGAAAGTGGGATTCAACTTATCCTTGGTCTGTGTTAATTGGTCTGATCTCTAAGATAATTTTTAGCAATTGCCTAGTCAGTGACCCCTGCCATAGTCCCTAAGACTGTAAATTTCTTTCATTTGTTGTCATTCTCTTTCACTACCAAAGACGCTTAATAACATCTTATAAAAATTTTACTCTTGATGGACTTGTACTAATGGTGAGTATTTAAAGAACCTCCACCAAGTTTAGGGTATAGAAAGGGGTAAATTAGCTCATCTCTCCTCATATCTCACTACCAATTTGATGGTAAATTAGCAGCCCTAGACATCATGGTCCTGAAAGTGTAGGAAAAAAAGTAAGATGGAGTAACATAACTTGATTAAGAAGCACAACTGAGACATCATCAGCCTGTGGACCTCTGAAGAGATACTGGGATGAAACAGAGTTGAGATCATTTTTATCAACTACAGCACTATATTTTGGGCAAGAACGTCAGAATATATACGTCATATATATGTATGTTCTGAGGAGGGTGGTAACTTGCTGACTGCATGCATCTTAGAATGAATTAATTTCCATCTATGTACCTTTTCTCATATTATTCTATTTGCTTAGAATGCTACAAGATCTCTTTCATACTTCAAAGATTTTCACTAAATTCTTTTTAGTTTGAGACCCATTTCAACATACCTCATTCATAGTTTTCTGCATTCACCTGTTATATCTCTAGGAATATAATACAGTAAGACACAGTTTTGAACTTGCTTCTAAGTCCTTCTGTTTAAATATGTCCCTATCCTCTCTCTGCTAATGAGTATTAATGGATGGGAAAATAAACAAAAATAACAAATTAATATAAAATATTGATTAGACATCAATTCAATAATTATAATAAGTACAAATAATACAAATAAATGAATGTTAAAAATAGCCAGGCATGCTAAGTTGGGCAGCTTTTTGTAGACAAACACTTTTGATTTCAACTTTAAATTCCATAATATAGCAGCATGTTCTGTTGGTAGAATCATTCCTTGGTTGTATGACAAAATTAAGTATATTGATGCGAAGATGATTCCAACTTCTAAATATGTTTTGTTTTGTTTTTTAAATAAATTTATTTATTTAGCTTTTGCTGTATTGGGTCTTCGTTGCTGTGTGCAGGCTTTCTCTAGCTGTGGCAAGTAGGGGCTACTCTTCCTTGACCGGGCTTCTCATTGTGGTGGCTTCTCTTGCTGTGGAGCACGGGCTCTAGGCATGCGGGCTTCAGTAGTTGTGGCACACTGGCTCAGTAGTTGTGGCTCGCAGGCTCTAGAGCACAGGCTCAGTAGCTGTGGTGCACAGGCTTAGTTGTTCCACAGGATGTGGGATCCTCCCGGACCAGGGCTCGAACCCGTGTCCCCTGCATTGGCAGGCGGATTCTTAACCACTGCGCCACCAGGGAAGCCCTCTAAATATGTTTTAAAATATTTATTTTAAACTATTTCATCACTCCCAATAAAGCATAGAATATATAGTTTTGTGTGACATTCATAATTAAATAACTTTGGAAACTCACAACTTCAAAAATATGGTTCTAGTTGTGGGAGGGCTCTATAGTGGAGAAGGGCATGGAATACTATCAGTTTTAAATAATAAGAAAATTATTTTACTATTTTAAATTAACATTCTATTTATTTCCTGTCCCAATATGGTACAGCATGAAGATAGCTCTCATTCCTATTAAGTATTTCCAGATAAAACACACATTTCTTAAACAGGATGTGATACTGATTACCTTCTCAAATCTCACTTAATTTCCCATTATAATTAGCAGTAGTTTCTTTTAATTATCACTGCCCTTCTTAGAATAGTCTCAGGTATATAAAAATTAATTACCTAGAACTAACATCTTTATAATTTTAACCTTTTTATGCTTCACTTGTTTACAGTGACATTTATTTAAAACATTTATCAGGTAACTGCACATAGTAGACATGTAATTTATCAAAAGTGTGGGGGGGAATATAGGGTATTAAGCTTTCAATGGTATTTTGAGATTTTTCTAGATATTATTAACTCATCAAATCTTGTTTTGACATGGCTGAAAGAAATATGTCATTACAATGATATTAATGCAAGATTACTGTTGTGATTAAGCCATCACATCACCTGTTACACATTTACATTAAAAATGTGTTCAAAGTTCCCATTCCCGTACCTTTTAATTGCGATAAGGAACTTTGCAGATTATAGCCATTCAAAATTCAAAATAATAAAATCAGGGTCACCACATGGTCACAGGATTTAGTATAACTCTCTATTTGACTTCTAAATATGTTTGCATTTCAGGAATGAATTGATTGTCTATACATGTGTACAAAAAAATTTTGTTAGAAATTAATTAGCAATGTTTCTAGCTTTTTTTTACTTCTACAGCAGCTCACTGAAATAAAAGACCTTTTCTAAGCTATGCCTTTAACCATGACCAGGCACCTTAAGATAGTTATCAAGTCTCTGTTCCACATATCCTTCTCTCCTTTATCTCTACTGTCGTCACCAAGCCCTTATTTCTGACCCATGATGTCAATCTTCACCTTGACTTTCAAACTTCTTTCTTTTACTGCTAAATGGTGGGATGAGAGGTCTATGATAATGCCTTCACCCTTTCCAACTCTTGTCTTTACCTCCAAACCTGTCTTTGCTTTGAAGTCATACATTACCTTCATACATATGGTTTCTTTCTTCTTTTCTTACATTTCTTTTCAACTTCCTATATATTTGTATTTTATATAGTACTTAACTCTATTGTTCATTCCCTTATCTCCCTCAAGCAATTGTCATTGACTGTTTTTGTAAATGCTCCTGCTGGAAGGGGGTCTTGCATTCGGCTTCTTAGATTAAGTAATTTTCCTGTTTCTCAATTTTTGCTGGCCTATAGATATAACAAATATAAAAGTAATCATAGCAAGTATGGTAAATGCTTTGTCTATAAAAACACAATGTTTGCCTAACTGAATCTTAATATGACCCCGAAAGTTAAGTGAAATATTAAAAAGTTTTAAAAATGCCTTTGCTTAAAACAAGAGTGGTTGGTTTTCTAACTTTAAAAATATGCGTTTATAAATTACTGGATGCCTCATGCAGATTTTTACCTTGCTGTTATGTCAAGTTTCCCAAAACTTGACTTATAGTTAATTATATGAAGGAGCACAGACTTCTCTTCAACTGGGTAGAGGAATTCTCAGCCTACTTAAATGAATTGCTCCCAGGTTGTGGAGTAAGGTCTAAATTTTTCATATTAACAAGAGGTATGTAATCATCTTAAAGAAATTGGCTATAACTTCTACGTTCATATTTTCCACAGCATGAAAAATAAGACAACAAAAATTCCAGAAACACTCACAATTAAAAAACACCACCTGGGCCCTGAGAACTGTGGTCTGAAATGCTGGGTGTGCAGCCTCTGCATGTAGTATCCTATGAGCAAGTGAAATCAGATGAAACACAAAGGAAAAAAAAGGTGAACTGAAATCCACCACTGCTCCAGACTCCACAATGGGGAAGAGGAGAGGCTCACTGGTGCCACCTAGTGCAGAAGCAAGATGAACTACAATCCTGCAGCCTGTGGAACAAAAAACACATTCACAGAAAGATAGAAAATATGAAAAGGCAGAGGACTATGTACCAGATGAGGGAACAAAATAAAGCCCCAGAAAAACAGATAAATGAAGCGGAGATAGGCAACCTTCCAGAAAAATAATTCAGAATAATGATGGTGACGATGATCCAAGACCTCAGAAAAACAATGGAGGCAAAGATCGAGAAGACTCAAGAAATGTTTAACAAAGACCTAGAAGATTTAAAGAACAAACACCTAGAAGAATTAAAGAAAAAAAACAGAAATGAACAATACAATAACTGAAATGAAAAATACATTATAAGGAATCAATAGCAGAATAACTGAGGCAGAAGAACAGATAAGTAACCTGGAATAAAAAAGGGTGGAATTCACTGCTGCGGAACAGGATAAAGAAAAAAGAATGAAAAGAAATGAAGACAGCCTAAGAGACCTCTGGGACAACATTAAATGCACCAACATTCACATTTATAGGGGTCCGAGAAGGAGAAGAGAGAGAAAGGCCCAAGAATATATTTGAAGAGATTATAGTCGAAAACTTCCCTAACATGGGAAAGGAAATAGGCACACAAGTCCAGGAGGCCCATAGAGTCCCAGGCAGGATAAACCCAAGAAGAAACATGCTGAGATACATAGTAATCAAACTGACAAAAATTAAAGACAAACAAAATAATTAAAAGCAACAAGGGAAAAACGACAAAAAACATACAAGGGAACTCCCATAAAGTTGGGCTTCCCTGGTGGCGCAGTGGTTGAGGGTCCGCCTGCCGATGCAGGGTACACTGGTTCGTGCCCCGGTCTGGGAGGATCCCACATGCCGCGGAGCGGCTGGGCCCGTGAGCCATGGCCGCTGGGCCTGCGCATCCGGAGCCTGTGCTCCGCAACGGGAGAGGCCACAACAGTGAGAGGCCCGCGTGCAGCAAAAAAAAAAAAAAAAAAAAAAACTCTTAAAATTTGTATGGAACACAAAAGACAAATAGCCAAAACAATCTTAAGGGAAATAAATGGAGTTGGGGGAATCAGACTCCCTGACTTCAGACTATACTATAAAGCTACAGTAATCAAGACAATATGGTACTGGCACAAAAACAGAAATATAGATCAGTGGAACAGAATAGAAACCCAGAGATAAACCCACGCACCTACAGACAGCCTCTTCAATCAGCGGTGCTGGGAAAACTGGACAACTACATGTAAAATAATGAAATTAGAACACTCTCTAACACCATATACAAAAATAAACTCCAAATGGATTAAAGACCTAAATGTAAGAGTGGACACTATAAAACTCTTAGATGAAAACATAGGAAGAACACTCTTTGATATAAATCACAGCAATATCTTTTTTGACCCACCTCTTAGAGTAATGGAAATAAAAATAAACAAATGGGACCTAATGAAACTTAAAAGCTTTTGCAAAGCAAAGGAAACTATAAACAAGATGAAAAGACAACCCTCAGAATGGGAGAAAATATTTGCAAATGAATCAACGGACAAAGGATTAATCTCCAAAATATATAAGCAGCTCATGCAGCTCAGTGTTAAAAAAAAAAAAAACAACCCAATCAAAAACTGGGCAGAAGACCTAAATAGACATTTCTCCAAGGAAGACATACAGATGGCCAAGAGGCACATGAAAAGCTGCTCAACATCACTAATTATTAGAGAAATGCAAATCAAAACTACAATGAGGTATCACCTCATATCAATTAGAATGGGCATCATCAGATAATCTACAAACAACAAATGCTGGGGAGGGTGTGGGAAAAGGGGAACCGTCTTGCACTGTTAGTGGAAATGTAAATTGATACAGCCACTATGGAGAATAGTATGGAGGTTCCTTAAAAAACTAAAAATAGAATTACCATATGACCCAGCAATCCCACTACTGAGCATATACCCAGAGAAAACCATAATTCAAAAAGACACATGCACCCCAATGTTCATTGCAACACTATTTACAATAGCTAGGTCATGAAAGCAACCTAAATTCCCATCGACAGACGAATGGATAAAGAAGATGTGGTACATATATACAATGGAATATTACTCAGCCATAAAAAGGAACGAAACTGGGTCATTTGTAGAAACGTGGATGGACCTAGAGACTGTCATACAGAGTGAAGTAAGTCAGAAAGAGAAAAACAAATATCGTATATTAATGCATATATGTGGAATCTAGAAAAGTGGTACAGATGAACTGGTTTGCAAGGTAGAAATAGAGACATGGATGTAGAGAACAAATGTATGCACAGCAAGGGAGGAAAGCAGGGTGGAGGGTGGTGGCGGGATGAATTGGGAGATTGGGATTGACATATATACACTAATATATATAAAGTAGATAACTAATAAGAACCTGCTGTAAAAAAAAAATTAAGTTATATTTTAAAAAAACCAAGGTCTTTCTTAAAATAAATAAATAAATAAATTTGTTAAAGTTTTAAAAAAATAAAAAATCTCGAATTGTGACTAAAAATATATGAAAGTAAGATAGAAACAGTTTATAAATAAGGCAATGATTCTCTTTGCTTCCAAAACTTAATTTATGCTATTTTTTGCAAAACTTAACTAAATGAAAACATAAACATTGATTCTATGAATATCCTTTCTTGAACATTTAAAACACTCTTTTAAAATAAAATTATCTTTGAAGCATTCTCTAAGAATGAACCACGTCATCAGTAACAACATTAATTCATAACTAAATGTATTCGGGGTGCACAATGGGAGCAGAATCTGCCTCTAGGAGAAGCTGACCTTTTGTTTTACAATTTATTTTATAATATTCTTCAGTGTAGTATTTTAAACTCATAGTTAGCTATAACAAGTACCAAGATAACTGTACACCAGGAAGGATAATTTTAGTACCACTATCTATAAAAGAGACTAATAAATCTGGAAAGATGGTGTTCTATAATTAAACTGTAACTCTTGCCCATGCCAAAACATAATATTATGTAATTGCAGATAACTATCAGTCCCTTAATTTAAAGTAATATTGTAGGTGTTAAAAAAATAAATTATCTAGTAACTCATCAAAAATATTGTATTGTCAAGGTAATAAAAGCAATAACATATTCCCATGTCAGCCAAAATAGAGTATAATTCAGTTTTGCAAAGGTGTTAAACCACATAGTCTTAAATAAATCAGAAATAAATAAACTTATGGTCAATTAATCTATGACAAAGGAGGCATGAATTACAATGGGAAAAGACAGTCTCTTCAATAAATGGTGCTGGGAAAAGTAGACAGTTACATGTAAAAGTATGAATTTAGAACATTCTCTAACACCATATACAAAAAAATAAACTCAAAATGGATTAAAGACCTAAATGTAAGACTGGATACTTTAAAACTGCTAGAAGAAAACATAGGCAGGACACTCTTTGATGTAAATCACAACAATATTTTTTGGGATCCATCCCCTAAAGTAAAGAATATTAAAGCAAAATAAACAAATGGTACCTAACTAAACTTAAAAGGTTTTGCACTGTGAAGGAAACTATTGACAAAACAAAGAGACAACCTATAGAATGGGAAAGAATATTTGCAAATGATATGACTGATAAGGAATTCATATCCAACATATATAAACAGCTCATACAATTCAATATCAAAAACAAAAACAAGCCAAAAAATGGGCAGAAGAAATGAATAGACATTTTTCCAAAGAGGAAATGCAGATGGGCAAAAGGCACATGAAAAGATGCTTGCTAATCATCAGAGGAATGCAAATCAAAACCACAGTGAGATATCACCTCACATCTGTCAGAACAGCTATCATCAAAAAGAAGACAAATAGGGCTTCCCTGGTGGCACAGTGGTTGAGAGTCCACCTGCTAATGCAGGGGACACGGGTTCGTGCCCCGGTCCAGGAAGATCCCACATGCTGTGGAGTGGCTAGGCCCGTGAGCCATGGCTGCTGAGCCTGTGCGTCTGGAGCCTGTGCTCCACAACGGGAGAGGCAACAGTGAGAGGCCCGTGTACCGCAAAAAGAAAAAAAGAACACAAATAACAAATGTTGGCAAGGATGTGGAGAAAAGGGAACCCTCATACACTGTTGGTGGGAATGTAAATAGGTGCAGCCACTAACAATACGGAAGTTTCTCATAAAACTAAAAACAGAACTACCATACAACCCAGAAATTCCACTCCTGGGTTTATATCTGAAAAAAACCAAAAACACTAATTTGAAAAATAAATGCACCCCTATGTTCATAGTAGCATTATTTACAATGCTAAGATATGGAAGCAACTTAAGTGTCCATCAACAGATGAATGGATAAAGAAGATGTGTATGTGGATACAATGTAACACTACTCAGCCACAAAAAAGAACAGAATATTGCCATTTGTAGCAATATGGGTGGACTTAGAGGGTATTATGCTAAGTGAAATAAGTCAGACAGAAAAAGACAAATATTGTATGATATCACTTATATGTGGAATCTAAAAAAAAATACAACAAAATAGTGAATAGAACAAGAAAGAAGCAGACTCACAGATACAGAGAACAAACTAGTGGTTGGGGGGACAATACAAAGACAGAGGAGTGGGCCTACTGGGTGCAAGATAGGCTTAAGGTTGTATTGCACAATACGGGGAATACAGTCAATATTTTGTAATAACTGTAAATGGAAAATAAACCTTTAAATGGCATTAAAAAAATTAAAAATAAAAAAATACAAATTCCTAACTTTAATTTCTTTTATGGTATTGTGGTATGACCTATCATTTCAAGATATACCTGTTAACATATTTAGATAAAATGATGTGATATCTGAGATGTGCTTCAAATAATGTGGGAGAGAATGATGAGAGGAGATATAGTTGAACCAAGAGAATGCTCATGAACTTATAACTGAGTAATGAGTTTGTGGGAGTTCATGACACTCTTCTCACTATTTTTGTATATTTTTGAAAATTCCTGTATTAAAGAAAAAAAATACAAATTATTAGGCCTCATCCTGGACATATGAATCAAAATCCCATAGGGTTTTCTTTGTTCTTTAATTCTTCCAGGTCTTTGTTAAACATTTCTTGCATCTTCTCGATCTCTGCCTCCATTCTTTTTCCAAGGTCCTTGATCATCTTCACTATCATTATTCTGAATTCTTTCTCTGGAAGGTTGCCTATCTCCACTTCATTTAGTTGTTTTTCTGGGGTTTCATCTTGTTGCTTCATCTGGTACATAGCCCTCTGCCTTTTCATCTTGTCTATCTTTCTGTGAATGCGGTTTTTGTTCCACAGGCTGCAGGATTGTAGTTCTTCTTGTCTCTGCTGTCTGCCCTCTGGTGGATGAGGCTATCTAAGAGGCTTGTGCAGATTTCCTGATGGGAGGGACTGGTGGTGGGTAGAGCTGGGTGTTGCTCTGGTGGGCAGAGCTCAGTAAAACTTTAATCTGCTTGACTACTGATGGGTGGGGCTGGGTTCCCTCCCTGTTGGTTGTTTGGCCTGAGGCAACCCAACACTGGAGCCTACCTGGGCTCTCTCATGGGGCTAATGGTGGACTCTGGGAGGGCTCACGCCAAGGAGTACTTCCCAGAACTTCTGCTTCCAGTGTCCTTGTCCCCACGGTGAGCCACAGCCACCCCCCACCTCTGCAGGAGACCCTCCAACACTAGCAGGTAGGTCTGGTTCAGTCTCCCCTGGGTTCACTTCTCCTTCCCCTGGGTCCCGATGCGCACACTACTTTGTGTGTGCCCTCCAAGAGTGGAGTCTCTGTTTCCCCAAGTCCTGTCGAAATCCTGCAATCAAATCCCAATAGCCTTCAAAGTCTGATTCTCTAGGAATTCCTCCTCCCGTTGCCGGACGCCCAGGTTGGGAAGCCTGACGTGGGGCTCAGAACCTTCACTCCAGTGGGCGGACTTCTGTGGTATAAGTGTTCTCCAGTCTGTGAGTCACCCACCCAGCAGTTACGGGATTTGATTTTGCTGTGATTGCACCCCTCCTACCGTCTCATTGTGGCTTCTCTTTGTCTTTGGATGTGGGGTATCTTTTTTGGTGAGTTCCAGTGTCCTCCTGTCGATGATTGTCCAGCAGCTAGTTGTGATTCTGGTGTTCTCACAAGAGGTAGTGAGAGCACGTCCTTCTACTCCACCACCTTGGTTCAGGCTCCCCAGGATCCAGATATTTGGAAAGATATGCATCAAATTAAGATCTGATGGTTCTCCTGGAGATTGGGCTCTGAGGATTGAAGGCTTCCAATTTTTAATGTGCATAATTAAAATTTTTTCTGTTTAATTTATAATTAGAAGCTAATCATTTTTTTAATTAAATTACAAAAATTTTTCTAAATTAGCAAGTGGGAAAAAAGCAGAATTTTAAATATTATACAAAGCAGAAGTTCTAAGTTTAACTGCAGTAGAAGCCCCAAAGGTTCCTCTGTAGAACTGGAGGTTTTGTGGGACAATTTGAAAAACTTTATTGAAATCATTGTTTTTGTATTTACAAAAAAAAAGAGAGAAAGGGCGCAGGACACTTACTTCCCCAGTGGACGTTTAAAATTTGATTCATTGATATATTTTTGGCTCACATTTTGCATCAGCTGCTCCCTCTTCCCAAAGCAATAATATATTGCATAATTAATTCGGTTCAAGCCGTGAGTATACTAAATCTGTTTTTTTTTTTTTTTAAATGACCCTACGGTTCTTCTTAATAAAGGTATTGGATTTTTTTGGGTTTTTTTGTTTTGTTTTTGTTTTCCTGGCCGCACCAAACGGCTTGTGGTCTTAGTTCTCCGACCAGGGATTGAACCTGTGCCTCTTGCAGTGAGTCCTAACCACTGGACTTCCAGGGAATTCCAGGTATTGCATTTTTTTAAAGAAACAAAGTCATAATGAATTAGGAATAGCACAATCAGAATAAATTAGGCTTATCAACATATACAATTCAGTTTTTAAAGCTGAAATTTTGATTAAAAATAGCTAGATATTTAACAACCAATTTGACTTAGCTACTTCCTCCCATGAGACTCTGAGTAAATATCCAGCCAGATGAAGAAATTCCACAGGAAATGATAATAATAATAGAAATAGCTAATATTGTTAAATCCTTAGTATTTGCTAGGAACAAGTTAAGTATGTTTCATGAATCTTCTTTTGTAGTACTCACAAAATTCCCATATATTAGATTGCATTATCCCCATTTCACAGATGACAAACCTAAACTGAGGTTTAGAGACATTAAGCAACATTCCCAACATCACACAGGTTTCAGCCTGGACTCTGAGTTCTTATAAACTCCCTTATATTGTGATAAGAAACACCTTTGCAAAATGTTCCTACATAATTTAGTAAGCCATCAGAGAGTTCAAGAATAAATGTTTATGAAGTTATCAACATCGAGTCCAAGCCAAATGACCTTGTGTCTTTTCTCTTTATCTGTGTTTCATAGGAAAACATACCTCCAATGCTAATTTAAAAGAATATTTTAAACAAACTCTTCAACAAGAAAAGTTAGACTTCTGTCTTATTACTGAGAAGAATTGTGACTTTGTCCCTTTAATGTTAATAAACTCAATTCCTCCGATTATTTCTTATCGTTCAATTGTTCCACAATTAAAATTATTTTCACATTGTCTATGAATGGAGATATAATATAGTTGAGTCTATTCGACATAAAGTTTGACCAAGGAGAAAAAAAATGAATGATTCCTTTTCTCTGATAATTTCACATACCCATTTCAGAATTACTGTAATACAATTTCACATTGTAGGTAATATGTGCTGAATTCCAGTTTTTGTTTATTTGTTTGGTGTTTAGCTTTTGTTTCCTCAACTTAATTCTGAAGTTTCTGTGATCATTTGCTGCTGGTCGCCTGTAGGTGTGACTGTTTGTGGCAGGAAAAAAATTGGTATAAAATGTAATATATTGACTCTAGATATATTATTTATCATTTTTCCTTTCAACCTACTTTGACAGTCTTCTCACTAAAAGGTTATAGGCAGTTTGAGAGTTACCAGTTGTTTCCTTCTTTATTTATCACTTTGCTGGCCCAAAACGAGCTCCGCAGGACACATTTTGAAAATAATTGGCCTAACGACTAAAGAAGGATATAATTTAATGTTTGAAACATTATTGAAAGGAGAAGGAGGCATTGCAAACAATGTGCTGGGACAACAATTATAAACTGGGACTCTCTATGGTAATTGGGAAATATGCTTTCTTTATCCAGACTACCTATTAGACTCCTATTTGAAGGTTATTCTTGACTAGATGCCAAGTATGGTAGTCCTTGCAAATCTAATTGGAAAACACTAAAAGTGTGTTACAATGTTTTATATATATGTATACACATATACATATGCATATATATATATATATCATGGCTCATATTTGGATAATACATACTTATAATAAATAATTATATATAATATTCTTTACATATGCATGTTTATGATAAATAAACTCTCATTGTGAGAAGGCATGAGCCATGCTTATTCATATTTATATGTAGTATCTCAGTGTACAATATGTATTTCTTGAAATTTTAATTCAATTCAATTTAATTCAATTCAATAGTTTCTGGACATTTACTACATGAAGCGAATGGGTTATACATGAAGACATAATGACAAGTAGGAAATTAAAGAACTAATAGTCTAGCAAAAGAGAAATGGGTAAATGACTGCGATACAACAGGGAGTTCAATGCTTTTAGTAGAAATTCATGCAGATAACAGAGAAAAACTTAATTTTAAGGGCTTATCATTTCATATTACCAAGATGAAGCTTGAATAAAAACCATAAGCTTAATATATGAAACAAAGTGGAGAAAAGGGAGGGTAATTCTCAGAGAAGTCCAGGTACATGTGCAAAGCTCTGTTGCTAGAGAAGTTGCTTTATGCAAGTTAAAAGAGATGAGACTGAAAAATGGTCAGATATAAAATCACTCTAAATGATATGATCAAAGTTTTGAAACTTATCTGGTATATGGTGGGAAATACTGAAACTTTAATTAGACAGTGAAAGATCAGATCAGAATTGTATTCCAATTCTAGGGGTCCAGAGTTGAGGGTATGCCTCTAGGCAGGTATTTGGGCAGGAAAATAGGCGTCAAACATATTTGAGTAACATTTCATAGATAATGCAGAGAATGTCTTTGGAGATTGATTGAGTTTGAGATGAGGGGGGTCATTGAAATCTAGGTCCAAATCAACCAAGACCCCAAAGGTAACAAAGGTAACATGAGAATGGACATGGATGCATCAGAATATATTAGAAAGGATAATGAGGTGTCTGTGGGGAGTATAAGAAAACTACCTAGAAAAATTGAGAATTGTAAGCTTGGAAGTCAGGAGAGATTTCAGGTAAGAAAATACTTCGACAACACACAGATCATCCTTATTTGGTGAAAAAGGAACACATTATGTAGGTTTGATGAATCTTGGTGAAAAATATAGTGAAAAGGAAAAAAAAAAGCTTCAAAAGATAGAAGTCTGGAAAATCCCTAAGATTTAAGAATAAGAATCAATCAATCAATCAATCCAAGAACGGAGATACCCTTTACCAAAAAAAAAAAAGAAATAATAAAAGGCCATCAAAGATTTAAGAGGAGAAACACAGGGCCATCAAGGGGAGGAAAAGAACCAGTAGTTTCATAAAAGACAAGAGAGGAGAGAGTTCCCAGATTGTAACACATTTAATGAGTATGAGCCAAGAGGAAATTATAAATGTCATACATCACTGGAAATCATCACCACTCTTGTAATAATTGAGAAAGTTTCCCTGGAAGGAGAGAGCAGCATAAATAAAGCAGAAGAACTCTCTTTGATAACTACCTGAAAACTAGAGCTCTTTATGACAAAGATTATAGTGGAGGCATTTGTGGCAAGATAGTCTTGGGAACTAACCCAAGGCTTTAAACAGGGTTGGGGAAGAATTCATTAGAGCATGGATTCTAGCTACTAGATGGCCATGTCTGGTAAGCAACTAATGCCAAAATACTGAAAACTGCACGGCACAATAAATATAGGAAAATGTATATATAGTAAACGCATAGCTAATATGTAAATATTATCATATTAATACTATGGTGTTTCTAACCAGGGACAATTTACTCAGCAGTAAATCCAACTAGCCAAACAGTATGCAACTGTTCAACACTGAAAAAAATACATAAGTATTTACTGTCTTTGCCTTTAATAGGAAATCAAGAAAATAGAACCATGGACCCTATACTCTCCAAATTCTACAGAAGTTTTCTATAATACTAGAAATCTTCAACTAGATAGGCATAACAACTTTAAGAGAGTCAGAAAGTGAGAATAAATTTACACAATATATCAGAAGAATTTTATCTTATCCAGGTTGACAAGTCTCCTCTATTAACATAGAGTTCAACATATACTAGGGTCCAGTGGCTATTTACCAAATTAATAAATACACAATAATTAACACAGGGCTACAATTTACTTTAGTGCCCCTGAGACACCAGATTTATATCAGATTTATATTATATTATTTTTATTATATCTTGGTTCATGGGTTAAACACTGTACTAGGCTACCTTTTAAAGATTTTCTGAGCTGATAAATTCTGCACGCATTGTGGTAGAACTAAGGATGGTACCTCAAGTCAAGAATATCACTGAGGTAATTGGTAGAAAATTTCACATCAACCCAGAAGGTGAGCAGGTGTCAAAGCTCTCAAAATTTTGAAGAATTAGTCAGGAAAGGATCAGCAAGTATGTAATTAGAGTCACCATATCCTGTTTAGCTGACATAAATGGTTAGCTCTCTTGCTCTGAATACAAGATCTTATTTATTGAAATTTCCAGAAATTTTAGCAAAGTATGGAAATAGCAAAGGAAAATAGAAAAAAAAAGAAAATTTAAAAAAAGACAGACATAAACACAGCAATTTGAATGTGAAACTTAAAAACTAGCTACACTTCTTAACCCTAGTGATCCAGAGGGGATCTGAAATGGCATGTAAAAGAGCACATGGAAACCTGATGCCATTACTACAGCTGATTTCGTTTTGCTATGATGGCCACAATAAAACTTCCTTCCCCTTATGTTCTTCGTACAATGTGGCTCCTACACTCCTCCCTTCAGGAGATGGTATATACTTCTACTCCTTGAATCTGGCAGAGGTATGACTATAGTGACACTGAAGTGACACTGAAAATTACAAGGCTAGTTCATAAAAGTTCTGTCCAATTCTTTGGGAAAGCTTGCTTTTAGAACCCAATGCTTTGATGTGAGGAAGCTCAAATAGCCCAGGAAAGACCTACATGGAGTAGAAATGAAGCCTCCAGCTCACAGCCCTCACTAAGCTGGAACCAACAGCCAGAATCGACTTGCTAAGTTTACCATTCGGAAAGTGGTACCCAGCCCTTAGTCAAAGTGCCCCCCAGCCCTTAGTCAACGTGCCCTAGCAGATGCTGTGTAGAGTAGGGATGAGGTGTTCCCTCAAGTCTGCCAAAAGTGCAGTTTTATGAACAAATTTAAAGATTGTAATTTGAAGCCACTAAGTTTTGGTGGTGTGTTATGCAGTGATTGATAATCAGAACAATTGCCTAATTTTGTAAGTAAACATATTTAATTTTTTTCTACATGGCAATAAAAATATAATGCTTAACAAATAAATACTTGCCATAAGTATTTAAATCTGTAAAACTAAAATTCTTTTTGTTTCACAGAATGTTAAAGAATGGGTTGATATGTTTAAAAATGATGACGAAGCATTCCAGTTTGATCATTCTGGAATTTATAGCATACCATTTAATTTAAGATACATGATTTTAAAAGAAAACTCTTTTTACTTATTAGCTATAAGGTTAAGTTACTTAAACTCTGTACCCCAGAGATCTCATCTATAAAAAACCATAATAGTGGTAATTATCCACAAGGATTTAAGTCAGTATTTTTGTAGAATTTAACACAGTTCATGACAAACCGAACAATCTATATAACCATTAGTCATTATTGTCATTTACCCCAAATCTGGAGCATGACTTTGTCTCTAGCATGAAACTGTATAGGAATGAGAGAGATGCTTAGTCTGTAATCTGTAGCAGAGAGGAAGGGATACTCAAAGATCCTTTATAAAGTCAATACACTTTGCTTCTCAAGCAGTAACCTCTGTCTTTACTTCTCTCAGTACGTCAAGTACTGTTAAACATTCATCATACTGGTTCACTGATTTTAGTCTTATTATATCAGTATTCCCCTTCTCTTGGGATCTCTCTGGTACACCAGCTACATAAATTAACTCAAAAATAAATTAATACTAAAAATATTTTTTGTCATGATTTCAACTAAGCCTTTCAAAGAAAAGTTCAATGTTCATATCATTAAGGCTTCTCACTTTCAACAAAAATAATATCATGACATATAACTTTAGGTAACCTATGAATGTTTGTCTAGACAATCTCTACATTAGCTTTTTTGTCTGCAAAATTACTCCATTTAGCTGAAAATTTATATTATTTTCTTCACTCAATGCACATCATAACATTTATTCTTTTTTTCCCGGCTTATTTTTTTCATGCAAGCCAATTAGACCAGTAATCATTTATGCCAACAGACACAAAAGTGATTTTCAACCATTTAAGAGCTACTGTTATGTTAGTAAAGCTAGCAGGTAAAATACTGGATAAAGTAATTGGTAAAATATAGGATAAGAATTCTTTGAAGTGACTGGAATGCAGTGTAATTTACACTTAGGAGAAGGGATTTCTGTTCTATTCTTTTAAATATTTCAAATAGAGGACCCCCAAACCACAGTTCTCAAATGTTTGAGAAAAAAATTCAAATACCTTGCAACAAATTCTGACAGCATCAGCCATGTTACTAACCCAGAAGGCTGAATGCTTTCCAGAGGAACAGCAAAGACGTTAATCAAATAGTTCACTCCTAGGAATTTGACTGCTCTAAAAGAGAATTCATTTTTTTCTTTTTTTTTTTACTTTTAAGGGAGAAATTGATATTTTAGCCTAAGCAGGATATCTGTTAGCCTTATAAGTTTTATTCTTAGGTATGTATATTTATCATCCAGGCAGGTCTAAGGTATGAATTCCAGGCTGACAGCAAGTTAAGATTTATTAGAATTATAAAAAACAAATGCAGAATTGAGTGTAGAAAATAGGTACTCATGCTTTAACTTTTTGTTTCTTTAAAATACATCTTTAACTAATAAATATTGAATATTTGAATTCAGGATTCATTAGCTCCCACCTTCAAACAGCCAAGCATAATCTCCAATAATATTTCAGGGCTCTAAGAGACAAGAGAGTATCCTGTTGACTTGTGTGTCCTCTGACTTAGGGCTGCATGTTTACATGTGAATTTAAGGAAATGCTGGAGTCATTTCTTGGGGTTTCCCAGTATATGTTGGTAACTGAAATTTGTTATGCTTTACACACAGAAAAAAAATAAAATAATCAGAGTCAAATGGGCTGTTGCTTCATGACATACTTTCTACTTTGTAAATGATGTAATTATGCATTATGACCAAAAGTTTACCCATACTGTCTCAAAATGGTTTTGAACATAAATATTTTTCAATACCAATCTAGTGAAGTTTCCTATTTTCACTGAATATGTGTTCAAAATACTTGAACAGGATCACACTGGGGTTAGAGAGGTGGAAGTGAAGAAGAAAAGATGGGAGTATGCTTACCGGAGTCATCAACTCAGGTATGGCAGCTTGATAGGTGAGTGGGCGACAATCACGAGTGTTTGGCACAAGGACACAAGGAAGAAACATTGGACCCAGGTCATCTCCATCTAGAACATCCACTGTGAGGGTGGTGGTAGTGGTTCGCCGTTCATTCAGGTTTTGTGCACGGTCCTGTGAGAGAGGAAAAAAGGAAAAGAACACAAGATGGATGCAATGATCCCTCTAGCTTGGCTAAACTGTAGACAGGTTTCGTCCAGAGTGTAGGCATCTGACCTCACTTTTCTCAGAACATTTACTTTAGAAAATTTCCAATTGTAAATACTTTCTCCACAGCTCTGAGATGTCAACCTTCTACCAGCTCAAACTTTTGCCAGTTTTATAACCCATGACTCTTTCTCCAGGACCTAGGAATCATCCTATTGAAATGTAATAATTAATAAAGGAAGATAGAGCTTCTATCTCCCAGTGCCTGTGGGAGGGTAGTAGCCTAACTTCCATTGAAGGCTTTCTCCAAGTTGTGAAACTATCTCCCATCATGAGGATACAGGAATGTTTACTTTTCTTTGAGAAGGCCAGTTAACAAACAAAGATGACTCTTGATTCCTTCACTCCTTCCCCTACCCCAGCATTTTTTTTTTTTTGATAATGCTTCAAGAAATTTAAGTCTATGAGATAAATATTGGTTATTTGGAAAAAAAAAAAAAAAGAAAGAAAAAAAAATGAAGGGGTAAATAAAAGAAAGAAAACCCACCAGATCTGCTATACTCTTATTGGAGAAATGCTTTTGTTTGTCTCACATAAGATTGCCTATGATGAAGTATTTCGAGAGCCTTCCTTGTCTCCATGTAGCCTGCTGGCATCACTAAAATAACTTGTCTCCAAGTTTCTAAATGAGAATTGTTTTATTTCTTCATACTTTGGGACTCTAAAAAGCTACAATTTCTGAGAGGAGTGTCCTTGTAATAGTAAAGGGAATTATGTTCCCACTTTTTCTCTTATCCACTAGCCACAATATTGCCAACAGAGAACAGCTTTTTATTTTTTCCTGCTTTTTTGTTTTGTTTTCTTTTTCTATTTTTACTGGTTGTAAAGAAGTGTTCTAAGCCAAGATCTCAGAAACCAAAAATCTCTATTGATGGAATTTTGCAAGTGCAACCTTCCTGTAATGCAATAACTATGTGACTCTGAAACCAAGCAGGACCCTATAGGGCCCTCCTAGGTACAAATCCTTCCCGTGTTCCACATTTCTTGTTTGTAGGTTTCATCCGGTGTCCTTGACCTTCACTTAGTTCCAAAGGGAAGATTTAAACAGTTGCTAACCAGGAAAGTGAGGGAATGCAGAAACAAAGGAGGAGCAATCAAGACACAATCCTGTGAGCAGAAGCAAGAAGAACTACAATCCTGCAGCCTGTGGAAAACTAACCACATTCACAGAAAGATAGACAAGATGAAAAGGCAGAGGGCTATGTACCAGATGAAGGAACAAGATAAAACCCCAGAAAAACAACTAAATGAAGTGGAGATAGGCAACCTCCCAGAAAGAGAATTCAGAATAATGATAGTGAAGATGATCAAGGACCTTGGAAAAACAATGGAGGCAGAGATCGAGAAGATGCAAAAAATGTTTAACAAAGGTCTAGAACAATTAAAGGACAAACTGAGATGAACAACACAATAACTGAAATGAAAAATACACTAGAAGGAATCAAGAACAAATTAACTGAGGCAGAAGAACAGATAACTGATCTGGAAGACAGAATGGTGGAATTCACTGCTGTGGAACAGAATAAAGAAAAAGAATGAAAAGAAATGAAGACAGCCTAAGAAACCTCTGGGACAACATTAAATGCAACAACATTCACATTATAGGGGTTCCAGAAGGAGAAGAGAGAGAGAGAAAGGACCTGAGAATATATTGGAAGAGATTATAGTCGAAAACTTCCCTAACATGGGAAAGGAAACAGCCACCCAAGTCGAGGAAGCACAGTGAGTCCCATACAGGATAAACCCAAGGAGAAACATGCCAAGACACGTAATAATCAAATTGGCAAAAATTAAAGACAAAGAAAAATTATTGAAAGCAGCAAGGGAAAAATGACAACATACAAGGGAACTCCCATAAGGTTAACAGCTGATTTCTCAGCAGAAATTCTACAAGCCAGTAAGGAGTGGCATGATATACTTAAAGTGATGAAAGGGAAGAACCTACAATGAAGATACTCTACCCAGCAAGGATCTCATTCAGATTCGATGGAGAAATCAAAAGCTTTACAGACAGGCAAAAGCTAAGAGAATTCAGCACCACCAAACCAGCTCTACAGAAAATGCTAAAGGAACTTCTCTAAGTGGAAAACACAAGAGAAGAAAAGGACCTACAAAAACAAACCCAAAACAATTCAGAAAATGGTCATAGGAACATACATATCGATAATTACCCTAAACGTGATGGGTTAAATGCTCCAACCGAAAGACACAGGCTTGGTGAATGGATACAAAAACAAGACCCATATATATGCTGTCTACAAGAGACCATACAGACTGAAAGTGAGGGGATGGAAAAAGATATTCCATGCAAATGGAAATCAAATGAAAGCTGGAGTAGCAATACTCATATCAGATAAAAAGATTTTAAAATAAAGAATGTTACAAGACACAAGGAAGGACACTAGGTAATGATCAAGGGATCAATCAAGAAGAAGATTACAACTATAAATATATATGCACCCAACAAAGGAGCACCTCAATACATAAGGCAACTGCTAACAGCTGTAAAAGAGGAAATCGACAGTAACACAATAATAGTGGGGGACTTTAACACATCACTTATAACAATGGACAGATCATCCAAAATGAAAATAAATAAGGAAACAGAAGCTTTAATTGACAAAATAGATCAGATAGATTTAATTGATATTTATAGGACATTCCATCCAAAAACAGCAGATTACACTTTCTTCTCAAGTGCACACAGAACATTCTCCAGGATAGATCACATCTTGGGTCACAAATCAAGCCTCAGTAAGTTTAAGAAAATAAATTCATACCATAAATAAATGCATATCAAACATCTTTTCTGACCCCGACACTATGAGATTAGAAATGAATTACAGGGAAAAAACATAAAAAATGCAAACACATGGAGGCTAAACAATACGTTACTAAATAACCAAGAGATCACTGAAGAAATCAAAGAGGAAATCAAAAAATACCTAGAGACAAATGACAATGAAAACATGATGATCCAAAGCCTGTTGGATGCAGCAAAAGCAGTTCTAAGAAGGAAGTTTAAAGCTATACAAGTCTATCTCAAGAAACAAGAAAAATCTCAAAAAATCAATCTAACCTTACACCTAAAGGAACTAGAGAAAGAAGAACAAACAAAACCCAAAGTTAGCAGAAGGAAAGAAATCAAAAAGATCAGAGCAGAAATATATGAAATAGAAACAAAGAAACCAATAGCAAAGATCAATAAAACTAAAAGCTGGTTCTTTGAGAAGATAAACAAAACTGATAAACCATTAGCCAGACTCATCAAGAAAAAGAGGGAGGGGACTCAAATCAATAAAATTAGAAATGAAAAAGGAGAAGTTACAACAGACACCGCAGAAATACAAAGCATGCTAAGAGACTACTACAAGTAACTCTATGCCAATAAAATGGGCAACCTGGAAGAAATGGACAAATTCTGAGAAAGGGATAACCTTCCAAGACTGAACCAGGAAGAAATAGAAAATATGAACAGACCAATCACAAGTAATGAAATTGAAACTGTGATTAAAAATCTTCCAACAAACCAAAGCCCAGGACCAGATGGCTTCACAGGTGAATTCTATCAAACACTTAGAGAAAAGCTAACACCCATCCTTCTCAAACTCTTCCAAAAAACTGCAGAGGAAGGAACACTCCCAAACTCATTCTATGAGGCCACCATCACCCTGATACCAAACCCAGACAAAGATACTACAAAAACAGAAAATTACAGACCAATATCACTGATGAATATAGATGCAAAACTCCTCAACAAAATACTAGCAAACAGAATCCAACCACATATTAAAAGGATCATACACCATGATCAAGTGGGATTTATCCCAGGGATGCAAGGATTCTTCAATATACACAAATCAATGTGATACACCATATTAACAAACTGAAGAAGAAAAACCATACAATCATCTCAATAGATGCAGAAAAAGCTTTTGACAAAATTCAACACCCATTTATGATTAAAAATCTCCAGAAAGTGGGCATAGAGGGAACCTACCTCAACATAATAAAGGATATATATGACAAACCCACAGCAAACATCATTCTCAATGGTGAAAAACTGAAACCATTTCCTCTAAGATCAGGAACAAGACAACAATGTTCACTCTCACCACTATTATTTAATATAGATTTGGAAGCCCTAGCCTCGGCAATCAGAGAAGAAAAAGAAATAAAAAGAATACAAATTGGAAAAGAAAAAGTAAAACTGTCACTGTTTGCTGATGACATGGTACTATCCATAGAAAATCCTAAAGATGCCACCAGAAAACTAGTAGAGATAATCAATGAATTTGGTAAAGTCGCAAGATACAAAATTGATGCGCAGAAATCTCTTGCATTCCTATACACTTATGATGAAAAATCTGAAAGAGAAATTTAAGAAACACTCCCATTTACCATTGCAAGAAAAAGAATAAAATACCTAGGAATAAACCTACCTAGGGAGACAAAAAGACCTGTATGCAGAAAACTATAAGACACTGATGAAAGAAATTAAAGATGATACCAACAGATGTAGAGAAATACACCATGTTCTTCGATTGGAAGAATCAATATTGTGAAAATGACTAAACTACCCAAAGCAATCTACAGATTCAATGCAATCCCTATCAAATTACCAATGGCATTTTTTACGTAACTAGAAGAAAAAATCTTAAAATTTGTATGGAGACACAAAAGACCCCGAATAGCCAAAGCAGTCTTGAGGGAAAAAAACGGAGCTGGAGGAATCAGACTCCCTGACTACAGACTATACTACAAAGCTACAGTAATCAAGACAATATGGTACTGGCACAAAAACAGAAACATAGATCAATGGGACAAGAAAGAAAGCCCAGAGGTAAACCCACACACTTACGGTCAACTAATCTATGACAAAGGATGCAAGGATATATAATGGAGAATAGAGAGTGTCTTCAATTAGTGGTGCTGGGAAAACTGGACATCTACATGTGAAAGAATGAAATTAGAACACTCCTTAACACCATACACAAAAATAAACTCAAAATGGATTCAAGACTTAAATGTAAGGCCAGACACTATAAAACTCTTAGAGGGAAACATAGGAAGAACACTCTTTGACATAAATCACAGCAAGATCTTTTTTGATTCACCTCCTAGAGTAATGGAAATAAAAACAAAAATAAACAAATGGGACCCACTGAAAATTAAAAGCTTTTGCACAGCAAAGGAAACCATAAGCAAGACGAAAAGACAACCCTCAGAATGGGAGAAAATATTTGCAAACGAATCAAGGGACAAAGGATTAATCTCCAAAATATATAAACAGCTCATGCAGCTCAATAAGAAGAAAATAAACAACACAATCCAAAAATGGACAGAAGACCTAAATAGACATTTCTCCAAAGAAGACATACAGGTGGCCAAGAATCACGTGAAAAGCTGCTCAACATCACTAATTATTAGAGAAATGCAAATCAAAACTACAATGAGGTATCACCTCACACCAGTTAGAATGGGATTCATCAGAAAATCTACAAACAACAAATGCTGGTGAGGGTGTGGAGAAAAGGGAACCCTCTTGCGTTGTTGGTGGGAATGTAAATTGATACAGCCGCTATGGAGAACAATATGGAGGTTCCTTAAAAAACTAAAAAGAGAATTACCATATGATCCAGCAATCCCACTACTGGGCGTATACCCAAAGAAAACCACAATTCAAAAAGACACATGCACCCCAACGTTCATTGCAGCACTATTTGCAATAGCCAGGTCATGGAAGCCACCTAAATGCCCATCAACTGACAAATGGATAAAGAAGATGTGGTACATACATACAATGGAGTGTTACTCAGCCATAAAAAGGAACAAAATTGGGTCATTTGTTGAGACGTGGATAGATCTAGAGACTGTCATACAGAGTGAAGTAAGTCAGAAGGAGAAAAACAAATATCGTGTATTAACGCATGTATGTGGAACCTAGAAAAATGGTACAGATGAACTGGTTTGCAGGGCAGAAGTTGAGACACAGATGTAGAGAACAAATGTATGGACACCAAAGGGGGAAAGCCATGGGGGGGTGGGGATGGTGTGATGAATTGGGCAATTGGGATTGACATGTATACACTGATGTGTATAAAATTGATGACTAATAAGAACCTCCTGTATAAAAAAATAAATAAAATTCAAAAATTAAAAAAAGTCAGTAAAAATTGGCTTGATGAATAAATAAAAATATAGAAAAAAAGAAACAATCCTGCAGTGATAAAGCAGGACCCTGGTTCCTGCTCAAGGAATATATGTAACCATATATTTGAGTTCTTCTGCAGGAACTAAGGCCCCCACCCAGGTGGAGAATGGTAACTTCAGGGTGAGTATAAGATTCCTGAAACACTGCCCTGTTACCTCACCACCAACCAATCAGAAGGAAGTCTGAACACAGTGGAAGATAACAAAGACTCTGACTCCCCCCTCCCCAAATGATTAATGTGATTAACTTCCCCTTTCCCCCTTTAAAAACTTTCATGGTCAAGCAGAACCTTTAGATTTGGTTCTTGGACCCGAGTCCACCTTCTCCAGGTTGCCAGCCTCCTGAATAAAGCAACCTTTCCTTTTCAACCAACAACTGTCTCTTGAGTATTAGCTTTCAAGTGGCAAGCAGCAGAACCTGAGTTTGGGAACAACTCTAGTATTCTTTGATGTTTAGATCCATTATAAGACAGACTGTGGTCAAAACATGGGAAAAAAGTTTAAATTTCCCAAGTGTGGGGATTCACTAGACCCTCAGAGTTCATATACAAATTATTTTAAATTAAAGACATTAGAGATTGAACATACACAAAAAGGAGGCTTTTCAGAGTTTTCCTTATCTCATTAAAAGCAGAAACTTTCTCAAGTGAAGCTGCCATGAATCTCTTCCTTGGGAGAGTTTTATAGCCATGAGAAAAGGAGAAAAAAAAGAAGAAGAAAAACACTAGCATCTACATAAACACACATTACCACAAACTTTCTTTGTCTACTGTTTACCCTCCCTAGAAACCTGCTCCTTGTTCCCAAAGAAGTATTTTCTCCCTCCTCATGCATGAAGTGAGGTACATAAAACCTCATCTCTAGCTGCTCAGGGAGCAACTTCTTTTGTTTGCGCTCATACGCATATACTTTATTCTTTCTAAAATACTTAATGAAATATTTTATTCTTTCTACTGTTAAAAACTGTTTTGGGGG
Organism: Aethalodelphis obliquidens; assembly: GCF_003676395.1. NCBI lineage: Eukaryota > Metazoa > Chordata > Mammalia > Artiodactyla > Delphinidae > Aethalodelphis > Aethalodelphis obliquidens. The sequence continues at coordinate 4,603,176 of NW_020837955.1, read as the reverse complement.
TTATTGTTTTGTTTTGTTTTTTGTTCAGTTTAATTTGAAAGTCGCCAATTAGTAAATCTAAGAGGGCAGAGAAAAACATTTTTCCTTCTCAAGAAGGGAATAAACATGATCAAGATTACACTGATAATTATGATTGGTTAAACTTTATTTTATTTTATTCTATTCTATTCTATTTTACTTTATTATTTATTTATTTATTTTTGGCCTCAATGCACAGCTTGTGGGATCTTAGTTCCCTGACCAGGGATTGATCCCGGGCTCTGGGCAGTGAGAGCACAGAGTCTTAACCCCTGGACTACCAGGGAATTCCCCTGATTGGTTAAATTTATGGGGTATAAAGATTTTTTCTTAAAGTCCTTCTTTAATTGTTCTAAATTTTCCATGTCTGTTTATTATATCTAGTACAGTTGAAAGTATAATAGGAGTAGCAAATGACACATGAGACAACTTTGGTGGTCCACAAGTAAATTTTTTAAATTATACTTTAAATGTACGAATTGAGTATATATAGAAGACTCTTAATTTAACATAAATTACTTAGAAAACACAACTGGTTCATCAAACCTACTATTTTTTTTTTCTTTTTTTTTTTTTTTTTTTTGCGGTACGCAGGCCTCTCACTGTTGTGGCCTCTCCCATTGCGGAGCACAGGTTCCAGACGCGCAGGCTCAGCGGCCATGGCTCATGGGCCCAGCCGCTCTCCGGCATGTGGGATCTTCCCGAACCGCGGCACGAATCCGTGTCCCCTGCATCGGCAGGCGGACTCTCAACCACTGCGCCACTAGGGAATCCCAAACCTACTATTTTAAGATTATGATTGTGTAGGGGAGCAGAATTTACCACCCCCAAATATGTCTCTTTGGCATAGGATTATTTCAGGCTGATTATTTTTAAGACACTGCAGACACAGAAGTTTTGAAAACTGGGTAAAAGTTACCCCTTTGTATGAGTCATTTACCTGTACTAGGGAAATCTCCATTTGTAAAGGTGTCTCTCTGGCTGTACCAGAAAGAGGGAGATGAACTTATCTCTAGAAACTTATCATGCAGATGGCAACAATTTAAATCTGCATATCAACTTTACCCTTGTTTACTGAGCTCTTTCAGGTAACCTCCCATAACTGACCTTCTACCCTCAACATCTTCTTTTGTGTTTAGCTGAAGATGGTAATTAAGGTGAGGGCTTCTGCCATTCTGGAGTAGAGTTACCCTATTTTCCTGAGTTTCTCCCATGTATACAGAAGGTATATATGTGACGAAACTTTTGTTTGTGTTTCTTCTGTTAATCTGTTTTATATCAATGTGATTATTAGATCAGCCAAAGAATCTAGAAGGGTAGAATGGAAAAATTTCCCACCCCTACAACTGCTTAGGATGTACTTTTTAAAAAAGACTGCATCAATCTAAAGTTTAAGAAAAATATTGAATGAATACGATTTTATGTGATATTGGATGTGTTACTGGCAGAATGGCGATTTCCTCAGTTCTTGCCCTTCTCAAGAGAAATAATTCAGTCTAGAGGCATAGAGCAGTTTTAAATAGCAAGAATTTTATTAAGCAGAGTGAAAGTACACTCCTGAGAAAGGATTAGAGTGGGCTGTCTGGAAACCAGAAGTAGTCTCGCAATGGGGCAGGGTTAGGATTTTTAGAGTGGTGGTCCCTCCTTGTGTCCTGCATCATTTAACTGACAAGTTGATTGACAGCTTTAAGTTATATAACTTTTCTCCTAGTGTGCAGGTGCTTACCCATAAGCACCGAAGCAAAACCCACGTGGGTGGGGGGAGGCAAAAACCGCAATACTAATTTATTAGAAATATGGCACAATGAACCCTGGATTACCTTGAGTCACCTTTTAGGTCTTGGTGCACCTGTGCCAACCTGTGCTGGCAGGTTTACCTTGCTTGGTCCTGATATGGCTGGAAACTTAGCAGTGGTCCTTGACTAGAAGAGGGAAGATCTCTGGGCATGCTCTGATTACCAGTGTCCACATGGGGAGGGAAAGATGACCCCATCCAGGATGGGATGGGACCCAGTCAAGTCTGACTACCTACCTAACAGATGTGGCAAAAAAGTCTATAATATCCCAGAAGCAGTATTTCTATACTTGCATGTCACTCAACCTTACCTCTCATATGTTACAGCCAAGTCACTGTAATAGACAAAGTATAATGTTTTCTATCCTAAGTCTTTCAGTTTGTCAGCAACAAATCTATTACTATTCTCTGCTTCTTTGGGTTATTGTTGCCACTCCATAACATGGATACAACTGCATTAGAGAGGGTGCATATTTACCAAAATACACAATATAGGCTTTTGTCTTATACTGGGAAAAGAAACTGCTTACAAAGTGTTGAGCTATAAAATCTCGATTTTTAAGTGGAAACTAAAAAAAAAAAGAAAAAGATCAGATAACCTACTGTGGAGGGGAAAAAATAATTTTCCTCTACCCTTTTAGGTTCTTAGATAAAACCCCTCAGTAGTAAAAGACAGATTAACAGGAGTAAAACAAACAGTTTAATAACATGTATACTTCCTGTATACAGGGGAGATAACCAGGAAAACTGAGTAACTCCCCAAAATGGCCCAAATCACCACCTTGAATACCATCTTCAGCTAAAGACAAAAGATGTTGGGAGGGGAAAGCCGAATTTTCAGTGAAAGCACAGTAAACAAAAGGTATGTTTGTTATGCAGATTTAAATCTAAGCCTTCTCCATTAATAAGAGTTTCTAGAGATTTAGAGTCATCCTTGTCTTCCTGGTACAGACCGAAAGACACCCTTATAATTGGAGATTTCCCTTGTAAATGTAAATTGCTTCTACTGGTTTTCAGAGCTTCTTTTCTGTCTGCTGGGTTTTTTTTGTTTATTTTGTTTTTTTGTTTTTTATTACTTAGCCTAAAATAATTCTTATGCTTGCTGAAATAAAATTCATAATTTATGGCAAGATGAGAAAATTCCCTCCCCTTTAGTGTGTATTGCACATCTGCATTATTCAGACCTCCTTAGGAAAAAATATTCCTTCTAATCCCATCAATGGTCACAACTCCTTAGGAGATAACCTTCCTTCTTAATCTTGTAAGGAGTCATGATGACCCATGACCCACTACTCTTTGTACCTATAGATCTAGGTTGTGTAAACTGTGTAAAATATGTCATTTAATGTACAGCCCTCTGTCTCAAAAACCTATATAACTGTGCTTTGACCTCTAATGGGCAGAACAGTTCTGCAAGCTCTCTGAGAGGTTGTTCCTGAGTTATAATCCTCAGTTTGGCTCAAATAAAATTTTCCATAACTTTCTTAGATCACTTTATTCATTTTTTTGTCAGCATGCTAAAGAGGCATATTTTAGAGTGACACATTCTGCTTCCCTTTACTACTACTAGGAGCAGAGATACAGTAACAAAAACTACCAACATGTTTTATGTGTACATGGAGATTCCCCAGAATTTGCCACCAATAAATATAACATGTTATAATGAAATATGAAAATAGGCCTCATGCACATTCCTAACTTGCAAGCCTCTGGAAGGTGTTGTTAATCCATGATGCTCTTTTTCCAGTTCAGAACCAAATTTGATCTTAAAATACTGTCTAAAGCAAAGCCCCTGACAATTAAGATAAAAACCGAAAAGAAAGGAATATTTTACTCTTTCTAGTATAATGCTGCTGCTCACAACTCTTCTGAATAAAGGAAATAACATTCTAAATTGGGAGTGGTATAAATAAAACATAATTATTTACATAAATATTTTATATGATTTCATTAAATTTACATTTGCATTCATTGTTATGTGAAAATCCAGTACATATTAAAAACTAATCCCCAAAATCCTTCCTTCTCCTCTTCTATTTTCCTTCATTTCTTTTCTATCATTTTAAAAATAAGGTAACACTTTAAAATTTTAGACATTTAAAAATAAGATTTTGGGCTTCCCTGGTGGCACAGTGGTTGAGAGTCCGCCTGCCGATGCAGGGGACACGGGTTCGTGCCCTGGTCTGGGAAGATCCCACATGCCGCGGAGCGGCTGGGCCCGTGAGCCATGGCCGCTGAGCCTGCGCGACCGGACCCTGTGCTCCGCAATGGGAGAGGCCACAACAGTGAGAGGCCCGCGTACCGCAAAAAATAAAATAAAATAAAAAATAAGATATCATTAATTTAGGAAACTGTGACTGTAACTGGCAAGCAAGAATGTATCTCTTTCAAAGTTAACCAAGTTTGACTGTTTCATTTGTATTTTCTCAATGTGCGTTATTATTTCACATATCATTTATATATTTGCTAACATTAAACATTTAATTATATGAAACCTTTATTTAGCTTCCATAACCACTGTGAGTATAGTTATGCAAGTAATTGCAGGTGATACAAAGAATAATCCAGTATAAAAACTGACATGCAGGAATTTAAAAGCAGAGAGATAACTACAACGTAGACTCAAAGAGCCACAAAGAATATTCATCAGAGTGTGAGATTTGACCTAGCTGAAACATTCTCTCAACGCCTCATAAGGAAGTGGTATTGACCTTGTCACTGAATCACTGAATACTTAGCATCTTTATTCAAAGCCTCCAATCATCTGGTCTCGTAACATCACAATACAATATTATAACATGATATCTGACATATCAAAGACATGCATTTTTTAAATTAATTATTTAATAAATAAGTAGAAAATTTCATCAATATATTGTAAGGAAGAACTATTCTTTAATTTGTTTCAGAAAAGGAGATCTGTGCCTAGTAGAATTTCAAAGAAAGTTACTTTTATAAATAGCTCAGAGACAACTAACTCATTGTCACAATCCACTTTTTACAAAGCACATTTTTATAAAACTGCAAATATTTCAACTATGAAAATGTTAGAGAAATAAAACACCTCTAACCATCAAATGATAAGTAAGACTTCAATTCCTTCATCTCAATAGAAAGGCTTTCTTGCTATAAAATAGTTGAATTGCACACTATTCTTTGATCAAACTAGAGATAAATGCTAATTTTTAATTCACCTAGTATCTGCTCTATATTTAGAACTGTATTAAGTCAAATATTGATTATGTGGAGTGGAGCCAGGAAAAATCTGGACTCTAACAAATACTGTGAAATTATATGAAACCTGGTTTTAAAAATGAGTATGAGACAAAAATGCTGATGTTCAGATTTATTTTTGAGGCAATGTCATAGGAGCCTTGGAATAAAGAGACTTCTAACACTTACATACTTAGTATTCAAGTAGTTTGTAGTTGACAAAATGGCTAAAGGCACCTACCAGACTCACTCATAGATACATATATTAAGTACTCTTTCATTACCTTATCTGGTATTTGCAGTAGAGAAAGCAAAAAAAAAAAAAAAAAAGGCAACATAATTAGAGTTGCCTTGAGTCTTTTGACTCTAACTCAGTTACCTAAGACCTTGGAGGAATCTGTCATGCTTCTGTTCACCAATGGAAGATGGTCTATCACCAACTGAAATTTTAAAACTTACCCTAGTAACTTGATTCTGTTAGATTTCTTTATTCGAAAAAGAAAATAACAGCAACAAGTTTGCCTGGGTCTAAATCACTTTAGAAGTGTGTTCCTTTTTTCTTTTCTTTTCTTTTTCTTGAAAGTGTCTTTTTTGTTTAACTAATTTTCCTTAGCTTTTATGCATACTAGTAAACAGAATACTATCATTTTGCTTACTTATAAAATTTTCAAGCAATATCTTCATTACTTGAAAATTTTATAAATAGTTCTTAAACCATCAACAACTATCCTATTTCAGTCTTACTCTCCAGAATATGCCCAAGAAACTGGCAAAACTAAAAACAATGGTTGTAATATTAGCACTTATTCCACATATCAGTAGGAGGTAGACATCAGGAAAGGTCAGGCAGGATAGGGGTTATTCTGAAAAGTGGTTTATATAGTTTGAAATATGAAAGTATAGAAAGTAATTTTTATATCCAAGCCTATATAATTGCAATGTTTTGAAGAAGAGCAGAATATGCCACCCCAAAATATGCTACATTGGCATATTGAGTATTTTACATTAAAGTTTCTTAAGAAACAGCCAGTGCAAGGAGGACATTTTGATCATCTTTTGTCCCCCTGAAAGCAGGACATAGATCTTCCATATGAAAAGAATCCTCCCTGTACCAGGAGAATAGAGGGCATCATTATCACCAGAAATAGGGAACTTAGGGCCAAGAGGCTGTGTAAAAGTACCATGGTCCTTTCTAATGTGATACCCTGAGCCCAAACCTCTTTGCCTTGCAAATTCTTCAGAAATTTGTAGTTTCCTTGTCTAAAAGACAGCCTGCTTTGGTCACTTTTTTCAGTCTCATATTTTTTTATGGAGCTCCTACACATACATTATTAAATTTGTTTTTCTCTTGTTAATCTGTGTTATGTTAATTTAATTTTTAGGCCAGCCAAAGAACTGTAAAAACTTCAACAAACTTCAGTTAAAGAGTCAGGAGACCAGAAGGGGGAGCCCTCACACTTTGCAAGGACAGCATAGCTCAACAAGAAGAAGAATGCCTCCTCTTCCATCCTTACAACAGCTCAGCTGATGAAAAGCCATGGTCTCTTTGTTTACTATAGCTCTCCCAACTTCTTATCTCCCCCTCTCTCTCCTTCCCTTGTTTTGTAGGGACTTGCACATGGCTCACTGTGGTTGTAGACCCCAAATTGCAATTCCCTTCTTATCCCAAATAAACCCATTTTTGCTGGAGAAATAACGGGCAGTCTGTTTATTTTAGGTCAACAGAACCTGGAAGGGAAGAAGGAAAAAGTTTTTCATCCCTACAGTTTACACACTTTTTTTGCATACTCGAGTCCATTAAGAGAAAAGAGAGAGCTGAGAAAGATATAGTATCATATATTTTTTAAATACAGTATCTTGTTATGAAAGATAGTTATGTCCCTTCTCTAGATTTTTGATGTATGTGAAAATATGGAATAGCACTGCTAATTGACAGAATAATTCAAAAAGTATTCTTGCTATGAGTCTTAATGAAATGTAAATCTTTTCTTTCTGACAATTATTTAAGGGCTCTTGAGTAGTTAAGAGCCCTTAGGATTTCCCTCAGGATAACCATAATACAGAAAGAGTTGGCTTGAAGATATCGATGTATAGAGATGGGTTTGATTTTTTTATGATTTAGGGTAACATCAAAATTGGAGTTTGTGGTGACAGAATGTATCAGAAGTTTCAACAAAAGGAAACCCCTGACTTTTGTACTTCTTTGAACTTCCTTTCCTAGATTTTTTTCTCCTTTTTTCTGGAATTTCATTGCCTCATTGGCTATTCATATTTTTTAAAAAACGGTGTGGGTAATACTGTTGCAAAAATCCTAAAGAAAATAAGTGACAAGTTTTCTAATGTGGGTCACCCAAAACTCTTGCAATTTATTTAAGAATCATAACATGTTCACATGGATAAAAAATCATAACATGCTCACAACTACAAGAAATTTGAATGATTCCTTTTGCAAATCAATCAAATCTTTGTACTCTAAGCAAAGCCAGGCCAAATCTGAGTAATGTTCAGTAATTTATCATCAGACCTCTAGCTTCTTAGAAACCATCTACTTTAAAGTCCAAATTGATTGCTCATATTTCAGCTCTTCTTATGACTCCAAGATAATAAGTAGGTTTTTAATTGACATAGTTTACATTGTACATTGGTTTACATACCATCAATAAAATAATAATAACTACAAAGAATATAAAATAATAATTAAAAGATATTTTAATATATGGGTATCATTATTCTATATAAATATAAGAATATAAATTGTATAGATATTGATATATATGAGTAAGTAAATGTTTAACAGCCAACTGAGACAAGCAGTCCCGACTGAGGCTTGAGATAGATGGGTCCCAGGCAAGACATTTACAACTAGCCTCCTGTTTATACTTTGAGATAGAAATAACAACAGGAACAGGATGAATAGCTAGACTTTGTCTCCTGTGGACACTGTAAGATAACAGTAATGGTAGGGGAGGGAGGGGCTAAGTCTTCCTGGGGTAAAAGATAAGGAGGTCACAACTCCCTTATTTTTGGGGTCAGGGAGACCTCCCAAATTACACTTGCACAGAAAGTTTCCTCAGGAAACGGGGTGCCAGACAACAGTAAGTTTTGCTAACTTCCCTGAGCCCCTCACACTGAAATCCATCTTGGCTAAAGAGGGCGAAGGCACATGGGGAGGGCCCTGAGACAAATCAGATAGGGGTAAAAGCAAGACGACTGGTCAGAGGAAAACAAAGACCTGGAAGCCTGCCCCCTTATAAATGATTTAAACTTCCCGAAGATGTGACTCTTACTGAGCCTGCCCATGTGTCTATCCACAATATTCCTCTCTTGTCCTCCAAAGGGGACAAAAGCCAGGGCAGTGTTGCAGCCAGGGTTGAATCCCTGGTTGGGGAACTGAGACCCCGTGTCAAGCTGCTGCAGCCATGGCTACACCACAGGGCCCCCAAGAACATGACTTGGAGCATTTGTCACTTTCCATACTGTAAATATCTCCCACCATGGCCACAAATGAGGTCACTGTACTTGGAGTTGGAAAGAGATGTCCAAAATTGGCCCTCAAAGCAAGCGTGAGCCATCTTTTCAGCTCCAATAAGCCACTGTCTTAAGTAAGTTATATATCTAAAATGTAGAGGAAATAGGCATTTTTCTTTATAACTTGTGGGAATGTGATGTGCTGCAACAATTTGGAAGATAATATGGCATTACCTACTAAGATGAAAAGTATATGTATATGTATGTATGTATATACATATATATACATGAATATATACAATTTTTCTCATAGTAACTTTATCTTTTAATTATCTATTCATGAACAAGTAAGTACTGGTACTTAAGAGGTTTATGTAATACTGTAATGATATCAGAATATATTCCAAGCATTAGTTTAAGCACATTTTTGTTTGCTAACTTGCTAATCCTCACAAGAACCCTATGTGGTATATTTCATTAATATCCCCATTTTATTACTTAGAAAACTGACACACAGAGTATACCAAAAGTCACACGCTAGGAAATGGCAGAACTAGGATTTGAATTGGGGCAATGTGGTTCTAGAATTCATGCTTTCACCGCTATACTATACTCCCTGCCTCTCAGGAGAATCATGAGATTAGCTATCAGTTCTGTGCCAAAAACCAAAAATAAACAAAAAAACCTTAAGTATAGTTGAATAAATTGTGATATATCCTAATTTTAGTATATTATATAACTTTTAAAAGGATATAATCTGAAAACTTTTAAAAACACTAAAAATCTTATAACTTCCTATATTTAGCATTCACATTTTGTATCGTATAATTTACATTTGTATAAAAATTACTATTACAGATAAATTCATGTCTTCATTCAATTTCTCACCAATTCCATTCCTTCCTTTCGAGGATCCATGTATATCCTGTTATTTCATAATTTTACCCTTGAAATGCTAAAATCTTATCAGTCTTTCCCCAGTTATGAGTAGTCTAGCAAATTGGATTTGAATTGTCCCAGATGTCTTTATAAATAGTTTAAAGTAGATGACAAGTCAGAAGATTTATTTTATTTTATATTTCTTTAAAAAAAAACACCTCATTTTAAATAGCACAATAAAAATTAGCTTTCAAATCCATTCCATAGCAATCTGACTTTTCTGTAAATTTTATTAGAGATTCTGAGTCAGAAAGGAAAATTGTACCTTTTCTCCACATTTTCATTTACATAGGAAAAAAAGGGGTTCAGTGTTTTTGAGGAATGATGAGGGGCCCTCTTTAAGAGGTTTTACTTTTTCCTACATCTATAGTTTCTACTCTAGTCTCTGCTACTGAGCCCTAAGACAACCCACATTGAATTGGAAAAAAAGAAACAAAACAAGTATTTTGAATGAAAGTCTAGAAATCTGTCTTCAAAAAACTAGATTTCTATCTATACCTACCCACACACATATACTATATATGTAAACATGCATGCCCTTTCTGCTGAAATATCTCTAAAAAAGACAAAACATGGCCACTTAGCAACACTTTCTCACATATAAACTTGTTCAGAACAGCTGATGGAGGATATTTCCTTTTGCCACTCCCTCTTGTCTTTCTGTTCAGCTATAAAAATATGATTACAATGCTTAGGGGTTATTAAAGGTACAGGCTGGCTTCAGAGTCTAACTACCTTTTCAGAATATGGCCCTGCCACTTATTATAGGAATTTTTTCAATGTCAGATGCTATCTGTCGCCAGCCCTGTTAGATTTTTTTTTACTGAAATACTAGCCCAATTCTCCTCCTTCCTAACAAATTATTATTATTTTTTCAATATGCCCAGCCCCAGGAGACGAACCATACTTGCTTGTCATCCAGAGATGATTGTCTCATTCCCCTTTACCACCTACAGACTTCCTTAACTTTACCGTCTGCTATGCTGACTCATATTCCTGTTCTGTGTGGGGAAGCTGGGTGGGAAGGAGCTTCCTCTCAGATAAAAGCAGACAGAATCAATGAACATAAGAAGTCCTAGTTTTACCACCCTTATACTCAGACTTGAATTGCAGTCGTGATGCTTATGGTGCTGGTATTCACTAGCACCAGAGCCATAAGCATCACAACTGCAAATGGGACATAAGGCATTGGAAAAACAACCAAATTTCAGGAAAAGATGGATTTTAAGGACAGAGGGAACCTGAGTCCTTGGTGATATACTTGAACTGTCAAATCAACTCTTGAACCACATAAATCTAAGAATTTTATTAAAATAATAATGATAATGACAATAATAATGTTATACAAGCAATTGTTTTTCAGGTTTTCTGTTACTGCAGTCCATATATGTGGGTTATGATCATAGTAGCTTAGATGTAGTGAGCAACTACTCAATAAAAGATAAATGATTCAATAAATGATTCAACAGTTCTCTACCTTTAGTGTACTTTGAAGTTCCCTGGGGAGCTAATAAAAAATGCAGGTATTCCACTTCTACCTTCTGAAATTTTTATTCAGAGGGTCTGAGGTTGTGTCCAGGAATCTGCATTTCTTATACACTCCCAAGGTGATTCTGCTGCAGTCATTCGGTGGATCATGCTTTGAGAAATACTTCAGTATGAGCTAAAAACAAATTATTGAAGTGTATGAGTGATTCAAAGAGTGAAGAATACAGTGAGTGGGAATAATCTTCCTACCCCATTCCATCCCATTTCCTATTCAGAAGACTATAATATACAAATTACACTGAGCGCAGGGCTACCCTGTTGAGGTCACAGTGAGCACATACATTCTGGGCAAGTTCTGTACTTCATAAATTCAGAAGAGGAAAGTAAGAGAAATTAAACACTCACATTAGCTTGGATGATGACAAAGTAGCGAGTCTTGTCTTCGTAGTTGAGCCTCTTCCTTAACACTACATCTCCAGTCAACATAAGGGGGATTGCAAAGGTGTCATTGGATGTCTGCAAATAGGTAAAGATACGCATTTGAGATCATCTGAACATAAGATGAATTAGACAATCTTATATTTCAGTTTAGTCCCCTAGAAAATTATAGACAACATGTTCATCATCTGAAAACAGGATGTGAGTGTAAGCTTCAGATTTAATATTCTTATTTCCAAAAACTTGTCATTCTGATCAATAGGTCTCACTTTTGATAATGATAACCAGGAAACTTACTTCTTGTAAGTTTTTCATATATTATTAGGGTTACCCATCAACAGCCCTGGGATACTTCTAAGCCCAGATATCTGAAAAATCTTTCCTATTACCATATTATCTTTTCACAATTTTTTTTTAAACACCGAAGAGTTCAAAGATTGCAATTTGTGATTTCTACCTAATATCCCTTTTCGACATTGGTGCCCATTCTGTATTCTCAGTATTTTCAAGTACTGTATTAAATACAACTATTAACTTGAAACTTTGTGTTTTTGTGAAAAAGAATGTGCTGTAGCTTGTTTTTTGTTTGTTTGTTTGTTTTGTTTTGTTTGTTTTTCCAAGCCTCAGAACTGCTGTTCATTAGTTAAGTCTCCTATCCTGACAGGGGTTGAGTTTCTTCTTGGCAACATGCAGGTTATAAGGGCAACTTCCAAAGTGCCTTCCAGCAATACTGCTGTGGCATGAGCAGCCCTCACTGTAAGACAGTATAGTCATTCCTCAAGGGAATATAATTTAGGAGATCTGTCTCTCAGTCTTAAAAAGACCTTACATCACTTTTTTGTTTTAGTGCCATTTTGAAGACTGATAAAATGGTCTCTAAATTATGACAAGAAGTCAGTTTTACTTTTAGTATTGGTTGATTGTTTTGTGCAGTTGTTTTGTGCAGCAACTTTTTTGGTTGATTGTTTTGTGCAGTGGTAGGCGTGCAAGTGATTGTGGGCAGCAGATGAAATACTTAGATTCTTCAGAAAAAGGAGGAGGAGGTGGGGGAGAGGGAGGGGGAGAGGCAAAGCAGGAGGAAGAAAGCAGAAGAAGAGGGGAAGGGAAGGAAGAAAGAGTGTGTGCATGCTTGTCTGTGTGTGTCTGTGTTTATACACTCAGCTGACACAAGGGGAGTTACTTAGAAACAGCGTTAATGAGAGAACAGCTGACTCAAATCTTCTATCTCAAGTTCATTTGGGGGAATGTGGGCAAATTAACCTTCAATATCTAGAGTTGTGATCTCTCCCTCTCCATCTTTTTCTCCCTCCTTCTGTGACCCCCTCTCTTTCTCGTACACACACACAGAGTATACAATTGATAGATATTTTTTAATGATTTATTCTGTGTTCATGCAATTGGCTTTGCAGGTCTTTCTTGGATTCAGTCATTTAAAAAGTAACATTTTAAAACATAAATATAGAAAATGTGCCATAAAAGATATTTACAATTAAAAACAGGCGTTTGACATTTTCCCTAAATTTTTGCCTATTTAAACACTGCGGGACTCTAAACTATGCCAGGGAGAGTAAAAATTGTTTAATCTAAATATCTAAGTTAGTTATGGGGAATACTTTAGTTGATAATTGCCATATACACTGTAAAACACAACTCAGTGTGTTGTTATAGGGTTGTTAACTTTCAAAGACTCAATAACTGTAGAGACATATATCAATTCTAGCTTGTTTATGAAATATACGGTGGGTTGCTTACCGAAACGCCACCTCATCCTTGGAGTCAGAACTCCAAATGAGTTCAGATAATTGGTGGCTTTGTGCTTTAGGGGAGGCTATGACCCTAAGTGGGGTGAGTTTTGACAAATCTAATCCTACCATGGAAAATCCACACTCTTTGCCAGTGATTGTTTTGGAAATGTACGTGAGAGCTGATTCTAAATAATCTGAAGAGTTTTTCTTAATTGTAAAGAGAGAGAGAGACAAGAAAAAAAAGTGTTCCCTTCTCTGCTTACAGATGCTTTTATAAGGATGTAAAACCTGGAACCATCAGCAGCCATTCTGGAACTATTGAAACAGTTAATCTAGAAGTAAACAAAATGCTGAAAATGGAAGAGCAGAAAATGGAAAGAAGCTGGCTCTGTGATATCTCTGAGTTGCTTAACAAATCCTGATACCTCCCCTTCTCTGAACAACCTGTTACAAGAGATAATACATGACTTTGTTGGCAAAGTCACTTTAAATTCAGTTTTCTATTATTTGCAACTGAAAGCACTTTGATAAATGATTATCTCCTGCCTATGTGTCCTCATCATGCAGTCCCCTCTCTTTTCCATTTATGCCATGACTCTTTGCAGGTGACATTTGCTTTTAATTTTCTCCTGCCTAAACATTCTATTCCTCATTTCTCTGGATTATAAATCCTGCAAATCTTATTCAGTAAAATCTTATTTGTCATCCAATTTAGGATTAAATCTTTGCTCTTATGTTACATTATTTTTTCCAAACAGCATTTGTTATTTGTGCATTTTCTGCTTTCCCTCACAGATTTCTCAAGGATCTCTCAGTCTATGATGTGGAAATACTTACATTTATATTTCTAACCAAGTAACGTAATGGATGTTTGTGATCCTATTTTAGCTGATAATTTTCATTGGATATTTATAGAATTATTACAAGCATTGTAGTTAGTAATTAAGGATTATATTGTTCTTAAGAAAATTTTTTAATTAAATCTAATTCTTATTAGCTAAGTCCATCTTTTATAGATATTTGAGATTTTAATTGTGCTAGGAGTTTCATAAATACTTATGTTCCAAGAAACATAAGGAGAATATCTGCTTTATGATCAATGCTGTTTATAAATTATTGCATATGAAAAGCCTTTGTGTTAAAATTAACTAACTTACTAATGAAACAAGTATTTATAAAGTATCCATTCTGTCTTGAAAAAACAGAATAATAATCATGAGAAAAATTAGAAACAAAATGTGGATAAATGTTTAGGGTGCTCTTTATTTGTCCTGTAGCAAAAAGAATATTGGATTAGATCAACTCAAAGTAAATGCCCTGCTGTAATGCTATTTCTAAAGCTCTACCTAAGGAGGAAAAAAAGAGCAAAATTTAGTAAGAAAATATGGTTGTTTTTTAAAATTATTATATGATAAGGCAATGTGACAATAATTTTCAAAGTTTAGAGTATATAAGGATCATAGAAATGTATCACTTAGATTGCAGATTCCAAGTCTATTCCTCCAAATTCCAGAAATTCTCAGAAGTCTATATTTCTAACAAAACTCTTGGGTGATTCTCATGTAGAAAGTCTAGGTTTTACTTTGAGAAACACTAGACTAGAAGATAGAAAGGACCAAGTTAAGCATATAAGAGTTTTGGCATTTGCTTGTGATCTCAACTCAATAATAAGCTCCTATAATACATTTTTAAGATGGATAATTATTTCATTTTTCTTTATTTTGGAGCTAGTTGTGTTACGTTAACAAATTGACTTGATGTTAGATTGGGATGAACTTTTAAATATAACTTGAGTGAAGACTCTCAAAGGTAATAACATGTTGAGCATTTAATATTTTGCGATTTTAGTAATTACTAAAATTGTGCTTTTCTAATTCAATCTGATTCCTTTAATAATAATACGTCAGAAGGATCCCATAACTCTGATATAGATATATGTGTCTGTGAGTGTGCGTGTGTATCAGTGTATCAAGAGTATCTCAGTCTTATACTCTTGTCAAAGAACTGTTTGAGGTGGAAAGGGAGGTAGAGTCTGCACCCTCCCTTCCTCTACCATTTATTTTCCTCTCCTCTCATCCTTAGAGATTTGGTTCATCAACAAAGGAGGGGGGTGTAGGAACACAGTCATATCCTTTTTCTTAAGCAACCTACATTTTTTGGAAATAAGGCCCTGACCCTCTTTCTGTTAATTTTGGACACTGCTCTGTAAAGCACGAACTAGCACTTGTTTCTTTGGGTGATGAGAATTTAAATGCTGACCTCTACCTGCCCAGTGTTAATCAGGTCATTCCAATAATGACTAAGCCTCTTAATACCCACAGGCCCCAAACACCTGCTCTCCATCACGAAAGGTCCACTCACAACTCCCTGGCAGTTTGGTGTCTCAGTAACTGTCAGACAAGGGGCAATTCTCCACTTAGTAAATGAGGGCATAGGGCAGTTTAAATGATTTTATCACTGTTGGAAGGATGAGAAAAAGTGTAGGAGGCATGTGTAATGCCCTTCCTTCACACACACACTCACAGTGACTTAAGCAAAGAAGGGAGATGGAATGTTGACACTAACAATTCCGTGTTTCTCCAGAGTTGATTCCATCCCCCCCACAGCCCTCTTTATTAACCTGTGGGAAGCTGAATTAGTACCAATGTAGATAAAATGACACCTCTCTGCTAGTCCTGTAAGGAGGTGTTGGGCTCCACAGTTGGAGATGATCTGGAAATGGACTATGAGGTACTTAGTGTTATTTGTTCTCAGCTGAGAACTCTGGTAATTCATCATTTTCTAATAAGCAGAAAAGATTCTGTTTGGCTTCTCATACCTATGCTATATTTACAAATACTGTTTTTGATATTATCCATTCAACTGTAAGGACTAGATATTCAGTTCAAAAGAAGAGAGATTTTTGAGACCTGCACACACACAGACACACACATACACATATACATGTATATCTATTTCCTGGTTATCTAATGACAGAACCAAGGTACAAATATGCTTTACTGGGCCTGTAACTGGGAAGTGGTGGGAACTTAGGTAACAAGGAAAACATTTCTCAGTCTCTCAGAGGCTGTTAAGTTCTCTTATTATTGTTTTTCTACATTTTTTTGGAATCTCTCTCTCCCCTCTCTCTCTTCCTTCATCACCTCTAATCTCTCTCTCTCTTTCCCCATTTGTTCATGTTGAACAGGACTGTGACTTTATCTCTTAGTTTGAATAAACAGCACCAACTCTGTGTCCTAATCAGTCTGTAGTTGGTCTTAAGCTTGTCGTGGATTAATCAGGCCACCATGCCATTAGCTGCTGAACCATCCATGGTTTGGTGTGACTCCCCTAATCTGAATTACCTGAAGTGAAAAGTGGAGGATTAAGAAGATCATGTAGCCGTTGTCTACTCAAAAGGGACTATGATTTGAGCAGCAACATTCATTTGCTCCTAGTAGAATACCAACACTCTGATAATTGTTTCTCTACTTCATACACACTCATTCCTCCCTGCCACATAAACACACACAAATATGTATATGCACATTTAGGGGTGAAGGAAAGATTACAATGCAGTTCATGTCACCTTCTTCTAACCAATTTCGTAGGAAATTGTATTTAGAAGTTTCTATTTGGCTTCAAAAGTCCATATGTTATAAATTTAAAATGTCACAGACTCACAGTTAAACAACCTGGGTTCAAAGTTTTACACAACGAAGGACTTTAGGCAATGACCTAATTAAACACAAGTGTTCACAAAGCTCATGCTTTGTGACCACCTAGAGGGGTGGGATGGGAAGGGAGGGAGGGAGACACAAGAGGGAAGAGATATGGGGATATATGTATATGTATAACTGATTCACTTTGTTATAAAGCAGAAACTAACACACCATTGTAAAGCATTTATACTCCAATAAAGGTGTTAAATAAATTAAACAAATAAAATATCCAAATGATACCTATTATATTAATAATTTCCTTTTTCCAAATAAGATAAACTCCCCAAAATGAAAAATTCCACACAATACATGACAAATTATTCTCCTCTTTTTTTTCCTGAATCTTTCTTTTTCCTTTCTTTTCTTTTCTTTTCATGTTTTAAAATATAATTAGTTCAGTGTATTGTAGATGGCCTTAATTTTTATTACCATGAAGGCACAAAAAAATAGTATTTTACAGTAACTGTGATGAGCATAGTACAAATCCTCTTAGTTCGCTCTCTAGCGGACACCAATAATGAGGTATTTACTAAATTATTTTCATCTGAAAATATCAGACGAGAAAGGATAGGTTTGATGCAAGAATAAAACCCCCAAATTAATAGAATTTTTTAACATTAGAATTTTTAATTTCGTACCCATTCTACATATCTACACTAACACATGTCAGCAAGTGGGCTCTGTTTATGTTTTCACTCAGGGACTCGGGCTAATGCATGTTTCACCTCAACATGTTTTTCTCCAATCACTGCAGCAGTGGGAGGGGAAACGGTGACTTGTATTTGATTCTTTGCGCCCATATCTCATTAGCCAGAGCAAGTAATTTTCTCCAACGCAAAAAAGTTCACTTCTGGCATGTCTCCAAAAAGAGAAAGAGACAGAAAGTTTTGGAAAATAACACAAATGCTTTGGCTTTAAATTTGGTTAATCAGTTAAGCAGTTCTTCATCCCCAAACTTCTTTCTTTATTGTAGATAAAATTCAATAAAAACAATGGCAAAAAAAAAGTGCAATTTAAACTCTTCTGATTTTGTTAATAGGTTAAATAAAAGTGCTTTGTTTCAGTGAAGAGTTTACATTTGGCAATTTAATTTTTTAAATTTTATTTTGGATAGTAAAAATGTCTGATTCTTATTTATTCCACATCTCCTAGTATAATTGTTCATCTACATCATAAAGGAAATACAGGTGTGGTAAAAAGGATCCTAATAATGCAAATGATTATTTTCAATTTATCCTCTATTAAAACCAGAATAGAACCTTCATTTCCTCTATTTTTTTCCACAAACTTAAACAAAAAGACTCAAAAGTGCTTTTCCAAAGTAGATCAGTTTATATGACATTCAAAATGATGATAATAATACTGAACATTATAGTAGGTATGACAGATTCTTAAGGGAGGCCTCTCTATCCCCACTTGCTGACAAGCAACTCATACCTTTGTGTAATCCCCTCCCCTTGAGCGTGGGAAGGACCTCTGACTTGCTTCTAACCAATAGGATATGGCACAGGTGATAAACTGTCACTCTTGTGATTGCCTTATGTCATATAAGACTCCATCCTGCAGACTAGCTCTAGATACTCTCCTTGCAGGTTTAAGGAAGTAAGCAGTCAAGGAACTAAGGGTGGTTTCTAAGAGTTGAGAGCAGCCTCCAGCCAACATATAGCAAGAGGCCAAGGCCCTCTATCCTACAACAATAAAGGAACTAATTCTAACAGCAGTCTGAGTTTACTTGGTAGGGGATTCTTCCCTACTCAAACCTCCAATGAGAACTAATCTGGGCAACATGTAGATTGTAACCACATGAGAACCTAAGCAGTTCAGCTTAGCTCTGTCCAGACTCTTAAGCCGCAGAAACTAAACAAAATGAAAGTGTGTTGTTTTAAACCACTAAGTTTTTCATCCAACAGTAGATAACTAATACATTATGCTAATTACCAAGCCTTGTCTAAAGGATTGGTGGTGACATATAGTACTGGTAATTGGTAACTACTACATTTGATGAGTCAATAATTTTAAGTGATATTATATTTTTACTTCTCTGATATTTAGGAACACATTAATATGAGGGTATCCTCATATTAAAAACAATATGCTCACTATAAATGAAAAGATGGGAAACTCACCAAAATTACAAACTATAAAAACTATAAAAATATGGAAAATTTAGACCTGAAGATTATATTATCTGAAATTTTAAAAATAATAAATAAAAAAAGACAATTGGATACATTGGATAGTTTTAAGAATAGAATGGAGATGGCAGAGAACACTGTAACTTTGAACATAGATCAATAGTAAACACCCAGCTTGCAACCAAGTAATTAAAATATGTTGAAAATATATGAACAGAGCCTGTACCTGTGGAACAGTATTTAAATGCCTAATATGCCTGTAATTGGAGTCTCAGAGGGAGGAGTCAGGGAAATGGCATGAAAATATTAAACAATAGTGTCTGATAATTTCTTTAACTGGTGAAAGACAAATTTAGAGATTAAAGTTCAGCAAAACCCCTAAAAAAAGACAATTACAAAGAAAACTATACATTGGCATGCTCCCATGGTCAAGTTGCCAAGCACTCAAAATTAAAATAAAAATCTTGAAAACAGTCAAAGAAAAATGGCACATTACATACTGGAAACATAATTCAAATTTCCATTGTCTTCCCTTATCAGAAACACCAGAGGCCAGTGTTTAAAGTGATGGGAAGAATTAATTAAAACATACTTCGGGGCTTCCCTGGTGGCGCAGTGGTTGAGAGTCCGCCTGCCGATGCAGGGTACACGGGTTCATGCCCCAGTCCAGGAAGATCCCACATGCCGCGGAGCGGCTGGGCCCGTGAGCCATGGCTGCTGAGCCTGCACGTCCAGAGCCTGTGCTCCGCAACGGGATACATTCATAAATTTCTACAAGGATGACTTGGATGATGTAAATGAGTGAAGTGATGAGGGTAAAAATGGATATACATATATTGTCTGAGTGATAGAAGTTTGCTTAATGGGAAAACATTAATTCAACCGTAGCTGATGCTGTCTTATTGGAAATCAGGACCAGGGTTGTCATACATCTATTTCTTAAGAGAGAAGAGAAAACTAAATTTGGATGTGAAATTTCATGATTTTTAGATTTTGGCTCAGAAATTATTTAAAATAATTTGTGGCCAAACAAAATTTTGTGAGTTGAATGAAACTCCAGGTCACTAATTTGTGATTTCTGCTAATGAATAATGTAGCATCAGACAGAAAACAAACAAAACAAAAAATAACCTAGGGAAAAAAAAATACCCTGAGATTTTTAAGTAGAACAGACCAATCTACACCTTTTACTATTTACCATACAGTGTGAGACTAATTTTAAAGAAATTTTTAACTGTGGTTGCAAAAGCCAGAGGGGGCCACATTTTCAGGTTACGTGTATTTGTAATACATACAAGTTTGTTTTAACTCTAAGAAATAAGCAGGATAATATTATGATGCTATTAATTATAAGCAGAATTTCTAGAGATTTAACAATTTAAGAATATAAAAGTCATCAGATAGCTCTTTCTCAGAGATTTTATAAGAGAAGAAACTGGCATTGAGGTTTGCATTAACTCTCTATGATGATTAAAGATGGATTCTCTCTGTAAGGATGTGACTTGGTTAATGCTTTCTCTTCCAATATACCCTAACTTAAGTGCCGTCATGATGTCTTATTCTTTTGCCTCACTGAATTAGAACCATGCCCAGAGAATTTCTTTCGTTATTCCATAGTAGCGCTAGCTTGCTAAAGTACATTGTTTTTTCTTCTTTTGCAATTTGGAAACTGCATGTGAATGATTGGTTTATTCAATCTGTAGGTAATAAAAGGTACATATTATATTTCATGCCAAGCCCAGAAATCTCTGAAAAGGGGAAGCATTCAGAAGGAATTACTGCATAGCTAACAAGGAATTTCAGCCTCACAAAACTTCTAAAAGATACATTCCAAGGAATACATTTCTGTCTCGCACTATATCTAATCCTTGGGTAGGTTTGCAATGTAATAAATATTTCCCTAAAATACATGGCCTGGTCATTCTATACTTTCTTGGAGTTTCATTTTTACAGCTTGAGGAGTAAAGATTAGGAAATGACCTTCATAAAATATAAGCTAGAAACATGACATACACATACAATTAATTATTTAAAAATCTAAATAGTAAAGAAAATAAATGGTTTAGATATATTCTGTATAGTCAGCTGCCTATTTCTACTTTAAAAAAAATGTTTCTCTTGCCCTTTTCCCTTCTGCTGTTTCTTTGATCTTTTCCATTCGACTTCTGTGTAACCCCTCATACTTATTGTCCTTTTCTGTCACATTCTCATCATCTCCCCATCTCTTGGTTTCATTACCTCTGTCTATAAACATGTGGAGGCATACATTTTAGGGGAAAAACAAAAACAAAATCCCCCCAAATATTCCCTTGACTCTGCTATACCCATGGGCCTTTTGTTTTGTTTTTAATTTTTTTTTGAAAATTTTAACTCAAGTGCTGCAACTATTTTCTTAGAGCACAACAGAGGAAGAGTGGAGCACATATTACTCTGAAATCGAGTCCTGACTCTCCAGCTTAGAGGTGGGTGTGTGTTACCAGGCAAGTCACGTCACCTATGAACCTGTGTTCGCTTCTATGTGATAGAGATACTACTACTAACTAATTGATTTGTGAGAATAAGATGAGGAAATGCATTCACAATTCACTTAGTTCTCACAATCAATTTGTGAGGTAGATCTTATTGAGAGCTCTTAGTCTCTACAAGTTCAACAGGTTTTTTTAAATTGTTTAAAGCTTATATAAGAAATATATAATTTAAAAACAAAGATACAATGTTAACTTCACCACTTTTATGTTCCTAATATTAAACCTAAAGGAGAAGCATTAATTTAAAAAGTCACTTAAGTGATTTTAAAACTATGCTTTGGGGAGCCCTTGGTGTTCTGAGAAGCTGCCTCCGGGAAAAGAAGAAGGGAAAGATGGCAGGCAGGACTTCCAGCTCTAGCTTCAAGAAAACAATTCTTATTTTATTTGTGTGACATATACTATATCATTGGGAAAAATAATTTCACAGCCTAAGGCACAATGCAGAAGCCCCACTGTCTAATGCAAAAAAACCAAAAACTGAAAAACCTATTGCTAGAGGCTTTGTCCTCTTCTCTACCTCAGGTTTCATTGGTGGAGAAGGGGCAGTGGTGGTATTAATTTGCAAGTTCCATAAAGCATACGCATCACATTGGTAATATCATATCCAATGATTTACTTAGAATGCTTAGGAGTCCACTAACATAATGGAAATTTAATTAAAATGACATATTATACCTATGAATACATTTTAAACTTTTACCTACAAAACTCACCAAAAACTAGCTTTTATAAGTATAGCACAAATATTTTTTAGAATGTAATTTTGAGATAGTTATTAATAATAGTATAATTACTAATGTGGTTCCAGGAGCTGAGCAATAGAGAAATATAATAAATATCAGCTGAAGTAAATATTAATTTTATTCCTTATAGTGAACTCACATTGCAAGTAGATATTTACATACCGGATCATCTGGATTATATTGAATAACATATTCTATCTGTCCATTTGGGCCATCATCTATGTCTGTAGCTCCATTGTCTCCTGAAAATCCTGTAAATACTGTGGTGCCAACTGGAGTGAGCTGAAAAAAAAACAAAAGAAAAACTGTCAATTCTCATTTGATCAACAGCACACCAGAAGAGTCCTGGCACAAAAACCAGACATTTGTTACACAAAGGAAAAAAGCAGGCAGTTGCCCACAACCAGAGATCTGAAGTATTTCAAAAGAACACTTGCAAACACATGAGTTCCTATAAAGTCTGAAATTTCCAACGCCATGGTCCTTGCTTTGGATAAAGAAATAGAAGGCCCTGATTCAGTGTGAAGCGCATTTGGACCAATTTATGATCATTAGCATCTTAGCTCCTATGGAGAAATGCATCTGCTGTTCCTCCTTAAAAAAACCTTGATGCATTAAGTTATCTACAAACTAGGATTTAAACTGTAAGAAGGAATTAGTTACTTTATTTTAAAATCAAAAACCATTTCAGAGAGATCAATGAAATCCAGTCGGTAATTACATGCAAGTGGCAAATTTAAGGGAGAGAGTTGGAGACAATGGATTCCCTGTCTATCAGAGGAGAGAGAAAGCTGGGATTTTCTTTAGTGCTTGTAGTATCGGTTAAGTAGAAAGCCATTGTGTGACAGAATTGAAGAAATGGTAATATCTTTTCATTTTGGATTAAAACAAAACATAAAATGGCATATAAGACCATGATTTCACATTTGGCCTGAGCATCTAGCTTTATTTCTTATTGATCTCCAACAGAGAATCACTGTTGTTTTCTCTTACTTGTAGGTCTTTGTATTCCTACATCCACAGTCCTGTCTTCAAGCTTTAGCTGGGATCCTTCTCATTAGTTACATTTCAACTTAATTAAGTATTGCCTTCTTCTAAACCATTCCTGACAGAATTTCCCTACCCCACGCCAGAACATGGCACCCTTTTCGTTACTCTTATATTTTACACTTTACTTCTCTAATCATCACACTGTCACAATGAATAAATGAATTTAGTCAATAAACATAAGCTTTGTGCCTCTAAAGAACACAGACTTTTAAATTTTATTCTGAGATATGTTTTGTTAGGTTTTAAATGGGATTCCTTAATGGAGAAATAGTTTCAGAGAGAAAAAGAAGGAGTTATCTCATTTACTTCTATTTTCAGGGGCTACAGGCCCAGATATCTGCAGGGATATCAGGCAATGTAAAAGAGTGAAGCAAGTCTCATGGGAATGGTGGCAACTGGGGAACACTTCCCCCTCTAAAATGGTAGCTGCTACTCAGCCTCAGCAAATTCTTGCCATAATGAAATATGGAGCCAATGTTACTACATCTTCTAATGTTCTAATTTTATAAGAAATCTCTTGGTTCTAAAGTCAGCAACAGATTTTAGAGAATTAAACTATGAATTTAATGCCCCCCCCCATACATCCTTTGGCACAGCAAACACAGGAGTTTGCAACCTCTGATTTAGAAAAAAAATACAATTATGATTAAAGATGTGATTTTAAAACTGTGCTTTGGGGAGCCCATGCTTTGGGGAACCGTGAGTACAAAGTAGCATATTTATAAAGTCAGCTCTCCTGGCAGGCAGCTTTTAAAGGCAAACTTTGACTTTCTGCAGCTCAAAGAGAACTGAGGATAAAGTGAGAGGAGATAGTTTTAATAGCACATATATGAACATGGGCACATCTTTGGAAATGTTAGTTAACAAAAAGGCTTCCAAGCCAACATTTTAATATTTTTTTAATGTAATCCCTGTCCCCAAAGACATCATTCTCTCTTATAAAAATTCACCCACTCCTATGCAGTTGTGCCTTGGTTTTTAAATTATGAAAATTTAAAACTGAATGGCAACAAGTTGTTTCCAGATATCTAATAAAACAAACTTAGAGTATTTAAAGATCTTTGTTGCCAAAGTAAATAACTGTGCCACAGAGTTGAATTAAAAAATTAAAACCAAGCAAAAGACAAAAGGAAACAAACCAAAAAACTTGAGCAATAGGTATCTGAAATTTTTGAAAATAGACTTCTGCCCCTACTTTAAAAATGTGGTATTTAGCTGTTGACAGCAAAGGACTCAAGTAGTATATCAAGTTATTAGTTCAGCATTTTATAGTGAGTTTTGCTCCCTTCCATATGTACAAATGTTGTACATTTAGGCCAAACATCTTAGCACAGATTGTTCGTTTTCACTACTGGAATAAGTAAACATCTACACACAGACATACACATGTAAAATGCAACGTTAAAATGGATCCATAATTGAGCTACACACATTAATTCATTATCTACCACGCGAATGGTGGACCTGTTCAGATATAGGCTAGCGTTTGGAAACTTTGAAGCTACTATAAGAGAAATAGCTAAGAAAAAAGAGGGTTAAGGCATTTTGTTTTAATATGGAAGGTCTGGCAAGAGTAAAATGGGTGCAAGAGTAAAATGGGGCAAGAGTAAAATGAAATGGCCTATACCAGATGCAAACAAGCAAAAGAGAGAGCATGCAAAATGGGTTTAACAAATAGATTCCAGCAACTTATTTCACTCATTTTCTTTATATATATATATATATATATATTTATATATACCCAACAAAAATATGTACATATCTATGTACACATACACATATCACATATATAAATTCACACATATCACTGTTACTTATTCTTATTACAGAGACATGGCACTCTAGTGCTTTCTGAATTTCTAAATATTACGTGGAGGTTGAAAATCTTCACAGGACAGTCAGGTTGTTTGTTCTGTGTTGCGCTATACATTATTATTTACAATTTTCAGGGCACATCTGCCATACAGATGGTCATGTTCTGTGCCCTTTAACATTTCAATGAGTCTCAGAAATATAAATTTGGTTTTCTGAAGAGCATTCTATTCATGGGATGATTATCAGCTTGGGCACCTGCCTGAGGGTTTCACTTACTTATTTAGTTCATGTCTTTTTCCACAAATGATTTTATACAACTACTGGGAAAATAAAGAAAAATGCATAAATGTACACATAAGTTAAAGAAAATAAAGCCAGAAAATTCAGTATTTCAAGAAGATGCATAAGAGAAATTTGAATGTAAAAGGTGAGCAGTTCTCAGTTAATTGATTATCCTGTGAGCCACAGCTGCTTGAGCCAACCTAAGAAAAGAGAAAATTTTCCTGACTAATCTTACTTGCAATATTTCCCCACAGAAGTATTGTATTCACAGTTTCATATAAATATAGTTGATTCTCATCATCCATGGTAGTTCTGTACTATAAAGACACCATGAACACTGAATTAACAAATACTGAACCAATGCTCCTAGGGGGAATTCAAGGTTATTACATTGCTGAGGGGAACACAGGATTAAGTTCCTGCAAGCCTCTGGTTACAACATTTTCATCAACAAATCAATACATAACCTTGTTTTATGGTTGTTTCTGTTTAAAAACACTTTATTTAATATGTTTGGTCTATTCTACTGTAGATGCTCTATATTGCACTTTTCATTTTATTGACTGAATTATTCAGCTCCAGAATTTGTTTGGTTCTTTTTTTTATGAGTTCTATCTGTTTGTTAAATTTCTCATTTTGTTCATGTCTTGTTTTCCTAATTTCACTGAATTGCCTTTCTGTGCTTTCTTGTAGCTCATTTAGTTTTCTCAAGACAGTTATTTTGAATTCTTTATCAGGTAAATCACCAAGTTCCATGTTTTGGAGTTCGATTACTGTAGGATAATTGTTATCTTTTGGCGATGACATGTTTCTTTGATTCTTTGTGTTTCTTGGAGATTTGCATTAGCTGCTTTCGCATTTGATGTAGCAGATACCTCCTCAAATCTTTTGTAATTGTGTTGCAGATATTTTTCTTGGTCACGCTTACATCTGGGGTTTTCTTCAACCTTGTATGAATACACCGCATATGTTGCTCCAACAGAGGGCTGGAATCTCTCCTCGAGAGGAATGGACTTTTACAAAGTCTCTTTCATCCACAGGTGTCTGCCCAAGTCAATATTACCCAGGTTTCCCCAGACCATGACCCAGAGGAGTTGGGGCCATTTCACTGCTCAGCCAGTTCAATGGCTTCTGCTAGTTCAAATTCCAAACCAAGGTCTCTCTGCCTATTACCCAATGCACAGGTGGGCAGAACTACTTCCAGGTCTTTTGCATATAGTGTTGGATCCCACAGCTACAGCAGAGGTACTTTTGTTCATAGATAGATGCTAATTTTTATTTGTTCAAAGCGGGGACTTAAAGAAGGGACATCTTACACTACCATAATGTTGATGTCACTCTAGGGCAACTTTATATTCAGCAAAGAAATGGTATGTTGTTCATTTTGAAGAAAATATTGAGAAGGATGACTCTTGGAAAGCACTCCATAAATCATAATATTGTGTTAAATGTACATATTTAGTGATAGGGTAATGCCACTGGCATCAATGGCCTTGTATTGATAGGTAACAATAATCTCCTGACATTTATATCTATTATATATTTCTTGGAGTCTCATGTAATATATTTACATGAAAACTGACATTTTGGTAGAAATAAAATGCTAAAATATATAATTTCTGAATATCTAAAATAGTTTTTTATACATATTTTAAACCAATGCCTTCCGATAGACTTCAATGGCTTTAATGATTAAAGAGAAAATGTACAAGAGTCCAGAAGAAAAAAATATTTTTTATAATAAACACAACTAAAATAACACCACTTGAACTAGGAAATAATTGATACAAATGATGATATTATCCAGTTTTGAAAACCTTCTCAAGAAAAAGGCACCCCAAAGGAATAATTTAAAATGCAATTGGTGTGATATTACTTTCTTACATACTTCATCAAGAATCCAAGTGTTTAGTTTTCCCCTCCCCTCTAAAAAGGATAGAACTTCTGAAGGGTCATGGACATTAAATAAGCTGAACTAGAATTCACTATATAATGATTTACATATAATAATCATTTAATGACAGAACATCAACAATGGTAGTGGGTGCTCTATATCTACTCATAGACATTATCAAAACAGAAACATTGTCTTTAGTGGAGCAAGATTATGTATAAGTCTATATTGGACTAATACATGTTTATTTTTCAGTTACAAATATTGTAATCTGACTTACTGTGTACTAGACAGCTATTTTGCACCAATTATTCTCTTAAGAACAAACACAAATGATTTTCTCCTATATTTTTGTAGCATGAATCCATCCTCCTTGTAATTGTGAATTTTATGCCTCAACTTGACTGGGCCATGAGTTGCCCAGATATTTGGTTAAATATTATTCTAGGTGTGTCTGTGAGGGTATTTCTGGATGATATTAACATTTGAATTGGTAGACTGAGTAAAGCAGATTGCCCTCCCAAACATGGGTGGGCCTCATCTAATCCACTGAAGACCTGAATAGGACAAAAAGCTAGTAAGGAAGAATTCACTCTCTGTTCCTGACTGTCTTCAAGTTAGGACATCTGCCTTCTCTTGCCTTCAGACTTGGACTCAGATTGGAATTTAGACAATCAATTCTCCTGTTTCTCAGACTTTGGCCTTGGACTAGAACTATACCAGCTGGGTCTTCAGCTTGACAACTGCTAATCTTAGAACCACTCAGCCTCCATAATCGTGTGAGCCAATTCCTTATAATCAATCTCCCTTGCTATATCCCTAAATCAATCAGCCTATCTATCTATCTAATCTATCTATCATCTATGTATCTCTCAGTTCTGTTGACTAATACACTCCTGATCCAGTTTCTCAACAGTGAACAAATAAAATTGAGTATTTGATTTTGCACAGGTAAAGATTCATCTCCCATCTTCTAACTCATCAAGGTCTATACGGCTACTGTATAGCACTTTATGGAACAATTGCTGATTTAACTGCAACAGGGGCCATAATATCTTTTGGCACTTTGATCATACTCCATGGTCCTTTGAAGATTATCTACAGTGATTCCATAGTCATCTATACAAGATATTGTAAATTCCTGAACTCTAACTTATGTTGTCCTGGAAAATACACCTATTTTAAAATGATAGTTACTGTCGTCTTCTGCCCCTGCACTTATTTTCAGGCTCTTCTCATTATACTGCATGATCTAAAGATCATCTTCCATAAAAATCTTTCCAAATTAGAAGTCACTCATGCTTTGGCTATAATTCAGCCTTTAACCTCCTTCTCTGAAAAAGTAATTTTATGAATCTCTCTTGCATGTCATCCCTGCCTTACAAATACGCTTTAGAAATAGCAATATATTTAAAAACCATTGGGGTCCAACAAATGAAATGGAGTGATGAATTTGTAAACAGGTGCATATTACTGAGAACTTCAGCTTTTTCTCACAATTGCAACATTACATTATCTCTGAATCTGTGATTATTGACTGAGAGTTTATTATGGGCCAAATCACTGTTTCTATGACCATTATGTTGGTTTTATATTAACTCATTAATATAACATTTGTTTTATTCAAACATTCAACCAAATCAAATGTCTATTTGAAGTTTATCTTAAAACTTATAGAATCAGTACCAAATAGTACACATTCTTGAATTCACATTCAGTGGGTATTATCTTGCAGTGATTTATTGAAATCAAAAAGAAAAATATAATAAAGGAATTACATATGTTCTTCATTTTCCCTTTAACATAATATAGCTTTTGCGCCTGTGTATAAAATCTTGACTCTGTTTTATTCATGAAAGCTAGATAATTAATATTGAAAATCATTTCCTCTGAATAAATTTTTTAAAATAAATTCATGTAGATAATCAAGACAATATGGTACTGACACAAAAACAGAAATATAGATCAATGGAACAGGATAGAAAGCCCAGAGATAAACCCACGCACCTACGGTCAACTAATCTATGACAAAGGAGGCAAGGATATACAATGGAGAAAAGACAGCCTCTTCAATAAGTGGTGCTGGGAAAACTGGACAGCTACATGTAAAAGAATGAAATTAGAACACTCCCTAACACCATACTCAGAAATAAACTCAAAATGGGTTAAAGACAAATGTAAGACCAGACACTATAAAACTCTTAGA
The DNA here is from genome assembly GCF_003676395.1 of Aethalodelphis obliquidens. Lineage (NCBI taxonomy): Eukaryota > Metazoa > Chordata > Mammalia > Artiodactyla > Delphinidae > Aethalodelphis > Aethalodelphis obliquidens. The sequence goes on along the minus strand of NW_020837955.1, from coordinate 4,573,718 downwards.
GGAAAACATAGGAAGAACACTCTTTGACATAAATCACAGCAAGATCTTTTTTGACCCACCTCCTAGAGTAATGGAAATAAAAACAAAAATAAACAAATAGAACCTAGTGAAACTTAAAAGCTTTTGCACAGGAAAGGAAACCATAAACAAGACAAAAAGATAACCCTGAGAATGGGAGAAAATATTTGCAAATGAATCAACAGACAAAAGATTAATCTCCAAGATATATAAACAGCTCATGCAGCTCAATATCAAAAAAACAAACAACCCAAACAAAAACTGGGTAGAACGCATAGCACAGGGAGATCAGCTCGGTGCTTTGTGACCACCTAGAGGGGTGGGATAGGGAGGGTGGGAGGGAGGGAGATGCAAGAGGGAAGAGAGATGGGGCTATATGTGTATGTATAACTGATTCACTTTGTTATAAAGCAGAAACTGACACACCATTGTAAAGCAATTATACTCTAATAAAGATGTTAAAAAAAAAAAAACTGGGCAGAAGACCTAAATAAACATTTCTCCATGGAAGACGTACAGATGGCCAAGAGGCACATGGAAAGCTGCTCAACATCACTAATTATTAGAGAAATGCAAATCAAAACTACAATGAGGTATCACCTCACACCAGTTAGAATGGGCATCATCAGAAAATCTACACACAACAAATGGTGGAGAGGGTGTGGAGAAAAGGGAACCCTCCTGTACTGTGGGTGGGAAGGTAAATTGATACAGCCACTATGGAGAACAGTATGGAGGTTCCTTAAAAAACTAAAAGTAGAAATACCATATAACCCAGCAATCCCACTACTGGGCATATACCCAGAGAAAACCATAATTCAAAAAGACACATGCACCCCAATGTTCACTGCAGCACCATTTACAATAGCTAGGTCACGGAAGCAACCTAAATGCCCATTGACAGACGAATGGATAAGGAAGATACGGCACATATATACAATGGAATATTACTCAGCCATAAAAAGGAACAAAATTGGGTTATTTGTAGAAACGTGGATGGACCTAGAGACTGTCATACAGAGTGAAGTAAGTCAGAAAGAGAAAAACAAATATCGTATATTAATGCATATATGTGGAATCTAGAAAAATGGTACAGATGAACTGGTTTACGAGGCAGAAATAGAGACACAAATGTAGAGAACAAATGTATGGACACCAAGGGGGGAAAGCAGCGGGTGGGGGGTGCGATGAACTGGGAGATTGGGATTGACATATATACACTAATATGTAAAAAATAGATAACTTGTAAGAGCCTGCTGTATAGCACAGGGAACTCCACTTCGCTGTACAGTAGAAACTAACACATCATTGTAAAACAACTATATTAAAAAATTTGTTTTTTTAATTTTAAAAATATTCATGTAGATAAGTATCTTTAAGATAAGAGTAAGGATTATTATTAGAGAGAGTGATAAGTAGCTCTAGTCATCTTTACTAAAACCTGAAGAGTAATTGCACTTAAATTGAATTAAGCTTAAATTGAATATATATGTGTGCATTATGTATTGATATATACATACAGAGAGAATATATATATGAAAGAACTCATTAAGTTGAAAGTTGTCAAACAGTTGAATACATGAATATTTTAAAACGGGTGAAAGATTGATTCCCATTTACATGCTTAAAGTAGAAAATGTATTTTTATGTGCTTTTTCTCTCCCCTTAATATCCTCCTTTTTTCTCTGTTACCCGTCTCCTGCCTCCTAGAATGTGCCTAATTCCTTGGAGGAGGAAAATAGAGACAAGTAAAAGGAACAAGGGCTTAGTCTTTCATTCTTCAGAAGCTTTTGTGTGCTGTAGATTAAATGCTAGTACTCTCTATTTAAAGAAACTCTGTGAATGGGAAGGGCTCTAAAGGTACATGATTTTTACTCCTTGAATAGTTAAAGATATTTATCAAGTTTCCAATACCATGGACCATATTTCTTAAAAAAATGATTTGTTTTACTTATATAAAAAAATCACATTATGAAATATTAAAAAAAATTTTAAATGAACAAACCAAACAAGAACAAACACATAGATACAGAGAAGAGAGTCATGATTACCAAAGGAAAAAGGGGATAGAGAAAGGGCAAAATTGGTAAAGGGGGTCAATAGTATGGTGATGGGTGGTAACTAAACTTTAGGTGGTGAGCACACTGTAGTGTATACAGAAGTCAAAATATAACATTGTACACATGAAATATATAATGTTATAAACGAAAAAAGAAAAGATTATAAACTACTAATACAGTCAACTCCTTGAGGCCAAGGACGATGTCTTCATAGAATATGAATTCAATAAATGTTTATAACTAATGCACTGTGGAAAAAAAGAAAGACATTATATGGGTAACTGATGGAGCTGGAATGGTAACTATGGATCAGAAGTAGTAATGTATCAGTATTCATTTCCTGATTTCTGATGGCTGTACTGTTATGTGGGAGAATATCCTTATGTGTTGGAAATACACACTAAAGTATTTGGGGGTAAGAAGGACTCTTTTCAGTAACACTCTCAAATGGTTTGGAGAAAAAGCTTGTATTATTCTTATAATGTTTCTGTAAGTTTGAAACTATTTATACATTAAAATAAAATAAACCTTTCCTTGTTAAAAAAATCACATTATATCTAGAAATTATAAAGAAAACAGATATAAAATGTGTAGAAAATATTCTTAACTATATATGGAATCTCTCTGTTATGCTTCATCATGGAGACCATCTGTGCATTTAGATCTACCAGAATGGCTCTGAGAAGAACAGATGTTCAAAAATACATATATTAGGGCTTCCCTGGTGGCGCAGTAGTTGAGAGTCCACCAGCCGATGCAGGGGACACAAGTTCGTGCCCTGGTCCGGGAAGATCCCACATGCCGCGGAGCCTGTGCTCCGCAACGGGAGAGGCCACAACAGTGAGAGGCCTGCGTACCGCAAAACAAAACAAAACAAAAATACGTATATTAAATGGAAACAGATGATATAGTCACAATGAAATGTGAAAGAATAGCACAGAACTAAAAATGTGATCAGGAAAGTGAAAGCTCAAATTGAATAGATTCAGAGACATTTCACCATTGTGAGAAAAAGCTGAAGTTCTCAATAGTGTTCCACTAATTACTGCCGGTTTACAAATTTATTTTTGCATTTCATTTTGAAGACCCCCTTGGTTTTAAAAAAAAGTTATAGAAATATAACTATTTCTAAAAAGCATATTTCCAAGGCAGAGTTGACTTGTAAGATGGCCAGAACCTATACTAAGTATTTTAAAAGCATTATCTCTTATAATCCTCAATACAACATTTTAACATTATTTTTTGTTATTATATTTATTTTACAGTTAAGGAATCCAAGGCTGAGAGCTTCTGCCTGATGTCATACTTCTAATATTTGGTAGATAAGGACTGCAACACAGATTATCTGGCTTCAAAGTGTTAATTCTCAAGCACTATGAAATATATTATTTCAAAATTTTTGCAATTTGCTATTAAGAAACTTTTGACAAGAAAAGAAAATGAAAGAGGAAATAAATATAATTTGGCACATAACAGAACCAAGATATATAGTAATCTGAAATGATACAATTTGGATGATGTATTACATCAAAGATAATTTATGTTTGGCCCTAAGGAAAAATACTTTTGATATATTTTACAGAAAGACAAAGAAATCCAATTTAGCTTGTGCCTGTGTTTCAGCAAACGTGTATCAAATAATTACTGCTATTGAAAACCGGTTGGTTCTCAGCAAGTAAATTATTTCATGAATCCCCAAATTCACCATTTCAGCATGCTAACCTTTTCATCAGTAATCAAAACTTTATTGCTAGTGTATTGCATAATGTCTGAAAAAGCACTCAATAAATGCTCAAGGGGCAAAGAGAAGAAGGAAGAAAATATATCCAACCACAGTAATTTGCATTTTCATCAATGGTTTTCAACAAATCAATGTTTCATAAATCACTAATAAAAATGTTAGGTGAAGGTTTGATGAGGAACAGGATATTTACAAAGTCTTAAAGTCGTTTTCCACAAAATAGTTTTAATTACTTATTAATTATTAAGTACACAAAAATGAATAAATACAGTAGAAAAACCTGGCAAACACTGTCTTTCCAACATGATAAAAGCTATCATTACCAGAAATGGGACACACTGATATTGTAAATCTCTTTTATTACATACTATGAAGAACATGCTATCACTTTTGTGGTATTTCTAAACAAAATCTATAATCATGAGGAAATACCAGGTAATTCTAAATTGAGAAATATTCTATAAACTGTCCCACTCCTGGAAATTATTAAGGTCATTAAAGTCAAGAAACTATTAAGGAACTAAGATTGAGACTAGAAAGACATGGCAACTAAATGCAATGTGTGACCTTAGGTTGAATCTCTGACCTATAAAGGACTTTACTGGGAAAAAAATCAGCAAAATTTGGCATCTGTAGATTACATACTAATATTGCATTAATGTAATTTCCTGATTCTGATGGTTATATTGTAGTTATATAGATAAGTATCTGTGTTTTTAGGAAATACACAATGAAATGTTAAGAATTTAAGGGGTTTCATATGTGCAACTTACTCTTCATTGGTATAGAAAAATAGTTGGGACTTCCCTGGTGGCGCAGTGGTTAAGAATTCTCCTGCTAATGCAGGGGACACTGGTTCGATCCCACATGCTGCGGAGCAAATAAGCCCGTGCGCCACAACTACTGAGCCTGTGCTCTAGAGCCTGCGAGCCACAACTACTGAAGCCCGTGTGCCTAGAGCCTGTGCTCCACAACAAAAGAAGCCACCGCAATGAGAAGCACGCCCACTGCAGCAAAGAGTAGCCCCCACTCGCCACAACTAGAGAAAGCCTGCGTGCAGCAATGAAGACCCAATGCAGCCATAAATAAATTTACTTTAAAAAATAGTTATATATCTATATATGATATATATTTGACTGTATTGTCACATACAAATAAGCAATATATTGTATGACATTTATATTTATGTGTATATGCATGTATGTGTATACACACACATCTCTATCTGTTCATTTATCTATTAGAAAGAAAGATTATTTGACCAGTACTCTTCAAAACTGTCATCAAAAACAAAGAAAGTAAAAACAGATATAGTCCAGAGAAGACTAAAGAGACACGATGACTGATAGTACTATGGTATCATAGATGGGGTCCTGGGACAAGAAAAAAGACTAGTAAAACTAAGGAAATCTAAATAAAATATGGATTTGAGTTAACAGCAATGTTTCACTGTTGGTTCAGTAGTTGTTAAAATATGTAGCATACTAATGAAAGACATTAAGAATTGGGGAATTTGGAACTCTATTACTTCTATTAAAATGCTATTTAGGTCTAATTATTTCTGATGTTTACATAAATGGTAGAAAATGTGAACATAAACAGACCATTTCCATAATCATTTTCATTATAATAAAGTCTAAGACTTAAACATATCATTTACTATAAAAATATTTTTAAGGATAATAAAACTTTACTTATATTACATTTAGTTCTTATAAATACATAACATACACTTGAGGCAACTGTTAGCCAAAAAATAAGGGAGACAGAAAGAGAGAGAGAGAGAGGGAGGGAGAGAAGGAGAGAAAGAACAAAAGAGAGAACAAAACAGAGCAAGAGAGAGGTTCTCATCTTTTCCTATGGTTTAATTTGGCTGAAGTTCAGCTTTGGGTTCCTGCTGATGGGTCTGATCATTAAAATGTTTTTAATCATTCACTTAAACCCTAGGAAAAAAATCAAAACATTTCAGAGCCCCTTTTTTAAAAAACTTAACTAGCATATTAACTTTATTAACAGGTATTGTTGAAAGACATGATCATGCCGCATCAGGAGAAAGAGATATAACAACATCTGAAGTAAAATAAAAATTCTAATTAAACCAGCATATGATACCAGCTACCATGAAATACCCTCTAGGGTATGCCCACTAATCTACATGTAGTTGGGCAAGATGTTCATCTTGATATACTCGTCATTGGGTTACTTTTTATAAATCTTCATGAACTTAAAATCATTCAATAAAAAGTAATATATATATTCCAAAGGCTGTGTTCCTTTCTCTTAAAACTCTACCTAGCACATGATCATTTACTAAATTGTGAATCGAGATGATAATTTAGACCAAAGAAGCAAGTGTAAATCTTTTCAAATTAGTAATAATACTCTTCAGATTAATGGTGTTATTTACTCCTTACTCTTCCTTTATGTATCTGAGCTCCATCATTCTCTTGCCTGATGCACTTGTACAATATGGTGATCAAGCACTCGGTTTTGGAGTGAGACTGCCTCAGTTTCTCACTTAGTAGCCATGAGATCTTGGGCAAATTAATAAATGCTTTTCTGTCTCAGTACTTTTTCATCTTATTGTGTAAAATGAAAACAATACACACAAATAATTTGAGTCTGTGTGTAGGTACAAGTTTTTTTTTTTTTTTCATCATTAGGAGAGAATTTTATTTTAAAAGTGTCATCTTAAACTGCAAGGATGTCCGTTAAACATCACAATTAAACATGCCAAAGGAGAAGCCATGTTGTCAAAATACCCACTTAACCCACCCAAACATCTCAAACCCACCCTTTGCTGACCTTCTATAACCCCATTTTTTTAAGTTTTTTTTTCTTTTTTTAAACAAGAGAAAGTAGACAGATACATGTTGGTAAATGCTAACTGTCCATATTCACATAGAGACACAGTGTAACCTCTGAGCCCAATACACAGAGAAAGGAGGAAAAAAGCTAGAATTCTATGCACTACTACACAGGGGCCTAGCACCCTCCAGCTTCCAGCAGAGCTAAGGGAGCAGAAGGTTTTTCTTTTTTCCCACAGAGCATGATGGTGTTGATTCCATAAAGTTTTTCTTGAGACAGGAAGGGATAAAAATGAATTTGGAACATTAAAGGGTAGAGATTCTTTTCCCACTGAATTCTGCTCAAGGTATTTCCCCCCAAAATAAGTTGTGAGCCATGGTATGAAGGAGAAAAGAGACCTCAAAAACAGGGCAACTGAACACAAGAGGAGAAGGAGGAAAAAAAAAAAAAAGACTACAACTTGCTCCCAGGGACTGGAGAAAATTAAAAAAGGAAGGTTGGAATCCATCAGTGTTCCATTAGTCATCTTCTCCTTCCTATTCCTCTCCTTCCTCCCCCTCATCATCATCATCATCATCATCTTCTTCTTCACCTTCAGCCTCATTCCCTTGTTCATCAATATCTTCCAATCCTTTTTCCTCTCATCATCATCATCATCTTCTTCTCCTTCCTCATCATCCTTGTCCAGGACCAAGTAGTACTGTAATGGATTTGGCCAAATATCATCTTTGATGACCTCTCCTAACTCATCTGCACCTACATCAGAATGATCAGTAAACCAGGTGAAGAAGCTTTCTGGTTCCTCATGCTGTCTCTTCCTGCTGGCTTTATTCTGAGTTTGACTTGAACGTTTTGTCAGATCCTTTCCGGATTTCCATTTGATTTCAGTGGACTTTGAAGATGGATCACCACTCTCATTCAGATGAAATTCTTTGGAGAGAACTTTATTTTCAAAGCAAGGGTTTTCATCAAAATAAAAATCTATTCTGTAACCTGATTTAATATCTTCAAATTCTGTCACTTCAACTCTTGTCAAATAATGCAGCGCCTCTTCATCCTCCTCCCCAAGCAGTGCAGACACTTGTGGATGGTTAACAAATGTTGTTACCCAAAAATTTGGGATTTTGGCAATCAATTCTGACCTCTTCTGAAAAAACGGTTGGCGGAGTTTGTTATATTTCTGTTCTACTTTCAAAATCTCCTTACTGGCTTGTTCGTTAAGTCTGTCTATTTCATTTTGTACTTCATCAATATGTTCAATTGCTTCTTGCTGTTCTTTTTCTTCCTTCGGCAAGTTCGGAGAAGCAGACTTTTCCTCTGGCCTGGAGGCAGGAGTCCGTCTCAGTTTCTTCGGTTTCTTTGCTTGGGGTGGAAGTGAAGACTGGTGTTTGGGGGCCATGCTGGGAGAAAAGCCAAGAATCCACCCAAGGGAAAAAGCTCGTACCAGGAGCTCTGAGAACTAAGGCTGCCCCAGGTGACAAGAGGTTTAAATATGACAAGTAAGTTTTAAATAAGATTTAGCATTCATAAATGATAATTGTTAGAATTAATCAGTCAATACTGTTGTAATCTGTCCTGATTCCATTCAACATCAGGAGATATGATGCTACTAAATTGGCAAAAGATCTATGCAGAAATCTGTGAACTAATTTTAGATAAGAACAAATTTAAAATTAATCTGGTGTCAAGTTAGTTCCTAATGAGCATGTGAAAAAATCGAAGAAGAAAAATAAATACTAAAATTATTCAAAATCTAAAGTTTACAGGGCTTCCCTGGTGGCGCAGTGGTTGAGCGTCTGCCTGCCAATGCAGGGGACAAGGGTTCGTGCCCCGGTCCGGGAAGATCCCACATGCCACGGAGCGGCTGGGCCCGTGAGCCATGGCCGCTGAGCCTGCGCGTCCAAAGCCTGTGCTCCACAACGGGAGAGGCCACAACAGTGAGAGGCCCGTGTACCAAAAAAAAAAAAAAACTAAAGTTTACAGACTTTTAAGATGTTAACCAGGACATGATTTGTGATATACTTGTAACATCAACAGTTATGAAACAACTTGACTGTTCCTGAAACCTAACGTTGTTTCAACTGCTAACCTTTACCTTCCTAAATTGTAAATGACATTTTAAATTTAGATTTATGAAGCATCCTTTAAAGTTTCCTATTATTAAGAACTTAGAGAACTTGATCAAACACAATTTATGAAATTGACTGTGATTATTTTGGTACCCCTTGCATCTGAGCTTCATAAAACTGTGCACGTAGAAAAATCTTGTTGAGATAAAAAAACATTTCGACTAAGGGGAGTCATACTAATGTTACTTAATAAATATGACTACTTTTTCTGGGACACGAAAAGTATGGTAAAGATTCTTAAGCAGCGTATAGTCATATCCAAATAAATACATAATTTGCCCCTAAAGTTATGAGAAAAAGGGCTCTAATTCACATAAATACGTAACGTCCCCCTAGAGCTACGTAAACAGTACTATAATTCAAATAGCTCATATTTACCAGGTTAAAAGAAAAAGAAAAACTGGGTTTCTTTTTTTGTCATCACTGTTGTGTCACCCTATATAATTTATCACAATCACCTGGAAAGATTTTACTCCTTTCTAAAATGCTTCCCATGTATAAGCTTCTCAAATTTAACTCAAAACAAACTCTTACTTTCTAAATCATTCTTATCTCAGGAAAAATCAAAGTGAACATATATGTTAAATAATACTTTCCTGTTGCATGATTGTTCCATTTCTGCTTCATTGAGAAGTCTATTAATACAACTCCTACAATGTGTCAGGTACTGTTCTACTCAAATAACAAAACAAAGTGCTAGCTCTAATAGTGATTCAATTCTAACAGGGTAGATATAAAATAAACAAATATATATATACACACACATATACACACATACATATATATGTATATATATCCATATGTAATATCAGGTTTAAATAAGTGATCAACTAATTTCAGATTTTTAAAATTAGTTATAAAATATACAGGTGAGGTGCTATACACTAAAATCTGTGGACTTATTTTTCTTTCCTACTCTAAGATTTATTACATGTATTCATTAAACTCTATAAGGTAGGTTTCTAATATTTTCATTACCATTTTTTATATGAGGAAACATGTTTCTCTGAAACACACAGAAATTTTAATTTTTTTAAAGATAAATGCAATTTAAAAAATGGTAAGCCAGCTCTATCATAGTTGGACACTTGAGTTGTCTCCAGTTTTTGATTATTATGGAAATATCATCAACAAATCTCCTTATACATGCTTTCTGGTGGACATATGTACCACTAGAGCAGACCTGCTGAGTCACAGGGTATCTACTTGTTTACCTTTCTTTTCTTTTAACATCTTTATTGGAGTATAATTGCTTTACAATGTTGTGTTAGTTTCTGCTGTAAAACAAAGTGAATCAGCTATACGTACACATATAATCACCATATCCACTCCCTCTTGCATCTTTCCCACCCACCCTATCCCACTGCTCCAGTGGCCACAAAGCACCGAGCTGATCTCCCTGTGCTATGCGGATGTTTCCCACTAGCTATCTATTTTACACTTGCTAGTGTATATATGTCAATGCTACTCTCTCACTTCATCCCAGCTTACTCTTCCCCTTCCCCAAGTCCTCAAGTCCATTCTCTATGTCTGCATCTTTATTCCTGTCCTGCCCCTAGGTTCATCAGAACCATTTTTTTTTTTTAGATTGCATATATACGTGTTAGCATACAGTATTTGTTTTTCTCTTACTTCACTCTGTATGACAGACTCTAGGTCCATCCACCTCACTACAAATAATTTTACAAATAATTTTACAATTATTTGAATTTTACAAATAATTCAATTTCATTTCTTTTTATAGCTGAGGAATATTCCATTGTATATATGTACCTCATCTTTTTTATCCATTCATCTGTCATTGGACACTTAGGTTGCTTCCATGTCTTGGCTATTGTAAATAGTGCTGCAATGAACATTGTGGTACATGTCTCTCTTTTTTTTCTTTTTTTTTTGTGGTACAGGGGGCTCTCACTGTTCTGGCCTCTCCTGTTGCGGAGCACAGGCTCCGGACGCGCAGGCTCAGCTGTCATGGCTCACGGGCCCAGCCGCTCCACAGCATGTGGGATCTCAGGCTCCGGACGCACAGGCTCAGCGGCCATGGCTCACGGGCCCAGCCTCTCCGCGGCATGTGGGATCTTCCCAGACTGGGGCACTAACCCACGTCCCCTGCATCGGCAAGCGCACGGACTCTCAACCACTGCGCCACCAGGGAAGCCCCATGTCCCTCTTTGAATTATGGTTCTCTCAGGGTATATGCCCAGTAGTGGGATCGCTGGGTCAAATGGTAGTTCTATTTTTAGTTTTTTAAGGAACCTCCATACTGTTCTCCATAGTGGCTGTATCGATTTACATTCCCACTAACAGTGCAAGAGGGTTCCCTTTTGTAGTATAGTCTGAAGTCAGGGAGCCTGATTCCTCCAGCTGCTTTTCTTTCTCACGATTGCTTTGGTTATTCAGGGTCTTTTGTGTTTCCATACAAATTGTGAATTTTTTTGTTCTAGTTCTGTGAAAAATGCTTCGGTAGTTTGATGGGGATTGCAGTGAATCTGTAGATTGCTTTGGGTAGTATGGTCATTTTCACAATGTTGATTCTTCCAATCCAAGAACATGGTATATCTCTCCATCTGTTTGTGTCATCCTTGATTTCTCTCGTCCGTGTCTTATAGTTTTCTGCATACAGGTCTTTTGTCTCCTTAGGTAGGTTTATACCTAGGTAATTTATTCATTTTGGTAAATGGGAGTGTATCCTCAATTTCTCTTTCAGATTTTTCATCATTAGTACATAGGAATGCAAGAGATTTCTGTGCATTTATTTTGTATCCTGCTACATTACCAAATTCATTGATTAGTTCTAGTAGTTTTCTGGCAGCATCTTTAGTATTCTCTATGTATAATATCATGTCATCTGCAAACAGTGACAGTTTTACTTCTTTTCCGATTAGGATTCCTTTTATTTCTTTTTCTTCCTTCTGCTAACTTTGGGGGTTTTTTGTTCTTTCTCTAACTGCTTTAGGTATAAGGTTAGGTTGTTGATTTGAGATTTTTCTTGTTTCTTGAAGTAGGACTGTATTGCTACAAACTTCCCTCTTAGAACTGCTTTTGCTGCATCCCATAGGTTTTGGGTTGTCGTGTTTTCATTGTCATTTGTTTCTAGGTATTTTTTGATTTCCTCTTTGATTTCTTCAGTGATGTCTTGGTTATTTAGTACTGTATTGTTTAGCCTCCATATGTTTGCATTTTTTACAGTTTTTTTTTCTGTAATTGATATCTAGTCTCATAGCGTTGTGGTCAGAAACATACTTGATACAACTTCAATATTCTTAAATTACCAAGGCTTGATTTGTAACCCAAGATATGATCTATCCTGGAAAATGTTCCATGAGCACCTGAGAAGAAAGTGTATTCTGTTGTTTTTGGATGGACTGTCCTATAAATGTCAATTAAGTCCATCTTGTTTAATGTGTCATTTAAAGCTTGTGTTTCCTTATTTATTTTCATTTTGGATGATCTGTCCATTGGTGAAAGTGGGGTGTTAAATTCCCACACTATTATTGTGTTACTGTCGATTTTCTCTTTTATAGCTGTTAGCAGGTGTCTTATGTATTGAGGTGCTCCTATGTTGGGTGCATATATATTTATAATTGTTATATCTTCTTCTTGGATTGATCCCTTGATCATTATGTAGTGTCCTTCCTTGTCTCTTGTAACTTTCTTTATTTTAAATTCTATTTTATCTGATATGAGCATTGCTACTCCAGCTTTCTTTTGATTTCCATTGGCATGGAATATCTTTTTCCATCCCCTCAGTTTCAGTCTGTATGTGTCCCTAGGTCTGAAGTGGTCTCTTGTAGACAGTATACATATGGGTCTTGTTTTTGTATCTATTCAGCAAGCCTGTGTCTTTTGGTTGGAGCATTTAATCCATTCACGTTTAAGGTAATTATCGATATGTATGTTCCTATGACCATTTTCTTAATTGTTTTGGGTTTGTTTTTGTAGGTCGTTTTCTTCTCTTGTGTTTCACATTTAGAGAAGTTCCTTTAGCATTTGTTGTAAAGCTGGTTTGGTGGTGCTCAATTCTCTTAGCTTTTGCTTGTTTGTAAAGCTTTTGATTTCTTTATCAAATCTGAATGAGGGGCTTCCCTGGTGGCACAGTGGTTGAGAGCCTGCCTGCCGATGAAGGGGACACGGTTTCGTACCCCAGTCCAGGAAGATCCCACATGCCGCAGAGTGGCTGGGCCCGTGAGCTATGGCCGCTGAGCCTGCGCGTCCAGAGCCTGTGCTCCGCAATGGGAGAGGCCACAACAGTGAGAGTCCCGCGTACTGCTAAAAAGAAACAAAAAAACAAAAAATCTGAATGAGATCCTTGCTGGTTAGAGTAATCTTGGTTGTAGGTTCTTCCCTTTCATCACTTTAAATATATCATGCCACTCCCTTCTGGCTTGTAGAGTTTCTGCTGAGAAATCAGCTGTTAACCTTATGGGAGTTCCCTTGTATGTTATTTGTCGTTTTTCCCTTGCTGCTTTTAATAATTTTTCTCTGACTTTAATTTTTGCCAATTTGATTATTGTGTGTCTCGGCGTGTTTCTCTTTGGGTTAATCCTGTATGGGACTCTCTGGACTTGGGTGGCTATTTCCTGTCCCATGTTAGGGAAGTTTGCAACTATAATCTCTTCAAATATTTTCTCGGGTCCTTTCTCTCCTTCTTTTCCTTCTGGGAGCCCTATAATGAGAATGTTGTGGCGTTTAATGTTATCCCAGATATCTCTTAGGCTATCTTTGTTTCTTTTCATTTTTTTTCTTTATTTTGTTCTGCAGCAGTGAATTCCACCATTCTTTCTTCCAGGTCACTTATCCGTTCTTCTGCCTCAGTTATTCTGCTATTGATTCCTTCTAGTGTATTTTTCATTTCAATTATTGTATTGTTCATCTCTGCTGTTTGTTTTTGTTTTTGCAGTACACGGGCCTCTCACTGTTGTGGCCTCTCCCATTGCGGAGCACAGGCTCCAGACGCGCAGGCTCAGAGGCCATGGCTCACGGGCCCAGCCACTCTGCGGCATGTGGGATCATCCCGGACCAGGGCACGAACCTGTGTCCCCTGCATTGGCAGGTGGACTCTCAACCACTGCGCCACCAGGAAAGCCCTATCTCTGTTATTTGTTCTTTAATTCTTCTAGATCTTTGTTAAACATTTCTTGCATCTTCTCGATCTTTGCCTCCATTCTTTTTCCGAGGTCCTGGATCATCTTCACTATCATTATTCTGAATTCTTTTTCTGGAAGCTTGCCTATCTCCACTTCATTTAGTTGTTTTTCTGGGGTTTTATCTTTTTCCTTCATTTGGTACATAGCCCTCTGCCTTTTCACCTTGTCCCTCTTTCTGTGAATGTGGTGTTTGTTCCACAGGCTGCAGGATTGTAGTTCTTCTTGCTTCTGCTCTCTGCCCTCTGGTGGATGAGGCTATATAAGAGGCTTGTGCAAGTTTCCTGATGGGAGGGACTGGTGGTGGGCAGAGCTGGCTGTTGCTCTGGTGGGCAGAGCTCAGTAAAACTTTAATCCACTTGTCTACTGATGCAGGGGGCTGGGTTCCCTCCCTGTTGGTTGTTTGGCCTGAGGTGACCCAACACTGGAGCCTACCTGGTCTCTTTGGTGGGGCTAATGGCGGGCTCTGGGAGGGCTCATGTCAAGGAGTACTTCCCAGAACTTCTGCTGCCAGTGTCCTTTTCCTAACGGTGAGGCACAGCCACCCCCTGCCTCTGCAGGAGACCCTCCAACACTAGCAGGTAGGTCTGGTTCAGTCTCCTTTGGGGTCACCACTCCTTCCCCTGGGTCCCACTGCACACACTACTTTGTGTGTGCCCTCCAAGAGTGGAGTCTCTGTTTCCCCCAGTCCTGTCAAAGTCCTGCAATCAAATCCCGCTAGCCTTCAAAGTCTGATTCTCTAGGAATTCCTCCTCCTGTTGCCGGATCCCCAGGTTGGGAAGCCTGACATGGATCTCAGAACCTTCACTCCAGTGGGTGGACTTCTGTGGTATAAGTGTTCTCCAGTTTGTGAGTCACCCACCCAGCAGTTATGGGATTTGATTTTACTGTGATTGCGCCCCTCTTACCATCCCATTTTTGCTTCTCCTTTGTCTTTGGATGTGGGTATCTTTTTTGGTGAGTTCCAGTGTCTTCCTGTCGATGATTGTTCAGCAATTAGTTGTGATTTTGTTGTTCTCGAAAGAGGGAGTGATAGTACATCCTTCTACTCCACCATCTTGAACCAATCCTTGACATTATTTTTTAATCTAGTCTGAAAACTTTGTTTTTCAATTTGAGTATTTTCCCCTTTACTTTTAATGTAATTTTTGTACAAGATGAATACTTTTATTTTGAACACTCTTAGTAAGTGTTCATATTTTTCCTACCTATTCTATGTTCTTTTTTGTTTGTTCCCTTTATTTTGTTTGATTAATATGTATATTATTCATTATTTCATTCATGTTCTAGGCAACAAAAACATTAGACTGTATTTGTTGGTTATCTCCCAGTTTATAATTACTGTTCTTATGTTTTAAGTATATATCTGTTCTTATGTTTTAAGTATATATCTTTACATGATATATAAAGATATACATACATATCATGTAAAGTTATATACTTAAAACAAGATATATATATATATCTTTTGCATCAATACCCCCTCATTCTCATACTACTTTGATTTTTATTGATACCTACTATCTGTCATATTCTGCAAATCAAAAACAAACAAACAAAGCAAAACACCTCACTTCGGCAATCTTAATTTACTCACTGTGGTTCACAAATCTTTATGTCTATTCGACATGGACTATTCGAGATCTAAAGACATTCCTTGCTGGGTTGCAACAACTGATATTCTCCTCAGATTGCAAATCTTCCCAAAAGTGTTCTTCTCTAATATATTCTCTCAGTAGGATCCTGCTATATTTTAAGCCAGAACCTCAAAGGTAATCTAAACAATATATAGTGTCTACACTTTTCTCCTTTACCCTCTGCAATTAACAGGTCATCTTTTCTCATTAATTTATCCACCTAATAGCCTTCCTACACCCTCTTTTTCCATTTTTATTCAGTTCAAGACTTTTACCTTGCATCTCTTTTCAGCTCACCTCTTCAAAAAATTCTCCATCCAGCTGTGGGAATGATATCATAAATTGGCAAATCTGAATGCACTTATATTCTAAGCCATTTACTGGTCCCTTATTGCCTAAAGCTCCTCTTTATAACTGATGGTGCCTTTCAGGATATGACCCCAACTTGTTCTTCAGTTTCATCTCCTTCCATTCAATCCTTTCTTTCTTTTTTTTTTTTTTTGCGGTACGCGGGCCTCTCACTGTTGTAGCCTCTCCTGTTGCACAGCACAGGCTCCGGACGCGCAGGCTCAGTGGCCATGGCTGACGGGCCCAGCCGCTCCACGGCATGTGGGATCTTCCCGGACCGGGACACGAACCCGTGTCCCCTGCATCGGCAGGCCGACTCTCAACCACTGCGCCACCAGGGAAGCCCTAATCCTTTCTTAATTTAAGCTTGTTATACAGAACTCCTTATATTTAAGTCAGTAGCAATCCATGAAAATAAGGTCTAAGTTAAACAAAACAAGTGATAGTAGAAACAGTTCACCGCATAAATTCAAAACACCATCAGGAGACAACAGTGCTGAAAACAGACATGAAGTATGTATTTTTGATTAGTATAAGGCCAAAATAGAAACATTACCATAATACAGTGGCATGAAATTTTATTTAAGACACCTTTTTATTTATAGAATATTATTCAATTGCCATTTTTATACATCAAAAATAGTTGAACATTGGCAATTTCCTTGAGTCCAACCTTATAATTACATCTGAACTCTATTTCTCCAAGTTTCCAGGAACAAAGAAATAGAGTTCAGAATTTTTATATATACCCTTGACGTTTGAACGGTACAGGTCCACTTACATGCAAATTTTTTCAACAGTAAATACTACATTACTACACAATATATGGTTCCTTCCTCCCTTCCTTCCTTTCTTTCTCTCTTTCTTTCTTTCTGACTGTAAACCATCTACCTGTCAAGAGAAATGCAAGGAAACATTCTTTCAGAAAGTGCCAAGAAATTATCTCCAATAAATCACGTCATGTCACAGCAGCAAAGTACATTTAGTGTGATATTCAAGGTGACAAAAAGAACAAATTAATATTGACTAAAAAAATTGCCCATCTGTAATGAGATCATTAAAGACCAGGACAAATATAACCTCTATGTTATCCTGAGATTAATTCTTCACAGGCACAAGAAAACACTACGTCTGCCTTGACTTGTCCTTGTTTACTTTTTATTATGTCAAAAGGAATTTTTTGAAATGGGATGCATGTGTTATCAAAGACATCACTGCCAGAAAATATTTATCTTCCAAAAATTATTTAAGAATAATCAGCAGCAATTAGACTTTGCAATTTGTTCTTCGAACCAACAAGACTAATTACTTAATGATACAATTATCCAAAACTAATTGAGAGTCTCCAATTACCCAGAGAGAAAAAAAATACTTGCAATGCTTTATGTCTCACAAACAAAGAATTTTAAACCTTGGTAGCCAATTCATGTGCTGCTCCAGGTCTTGGTTTTCTCACAGTTAATAAGGAGAGTGACTAATCAGGACTTTAATTTTAGAAGCTTCTTTTATAAATCTGTGATGATGACTTTGTTCCTATCTTTTGCATTCTGATGAAGTGTAAAATATTTTGACACCAACAATCTCTTAAACCCTGAATGATTTTTTTTTTTTTTTGTAAAAGCATTTAGATCTTTCTAGTCTTAACTGCATTAACTGCGTGCCTTATACTAAAAGAAGAAATAGCATGGAAAATATCTTGCAATCTTGCACAGAGTAAAATGTATTTTACTTAATTTTATTTTACAGGCAGCACTGTAGTTGCATTGTGTATATATATATATATATATATATATATATATATATACACACACACACACACACAGAGACATAGTATATATACACACACACATACATATATACATACACATATATACATATGGGTATATATAAGATTGCAATGTATTTTCCCAGTGGAGAGATATAGATATAAAGATAAACCCATTCAAGCCAATTAAACTAAGAACTACTCAGATAAATGAAGGATGAGAAAAATAGCTAAATTTCATTTTTTCTTATAATTATGTTTTGATGTTTAAATAAACTTTGGACTCTTTACAAGAAAATAGATATGAGAGAGTATGAGCAAAATCAATGGAGGAAAATATCATCAATTACACACATTCTACATAATCAAACCATAGAATATATGACCACAGTAACAGTGGGATAGGATTGCCTCGGTTGCCTTTAGGAAATGCATTGAGAGAAAATCATAATTAGGCAGCTTTGTAAAGAAATCTTGCCTCTACAAATAATGTTTAAGATAAAATGTTTAATGTTTATATAAATTGTATCACTCTAACATTTATCCAGATGACATAGGAGTTTAGAGTTTGGAGAAACTGAAGATTGATCAATGTGTATAGCTGGGGATGAGTATAGAAATAAGAAATGGAAATAGATCATGTGTTAAATTTTAAAAGATGAATAAAACTTGGAGACTTGCAAGGTAGGGAAGATTCCATTCTAAGTAAACTGAACAGTGTGAGCAAAGAAATGAATATATTTGTAAGACATGAGGAAGTTAATCTGAACAGAATGAGGCAACATCAGAGAGAAACTGAAGTTAAGAATACATTGACAAAAGGTCAGATTATGGAAGGGCTTGAAAATCAGCCAGTGGAGATAGATGACATTTTTCCTGATAATAATGAGAAATTACACAATTTTTGAATAGGAGAGTGACACAATTAAAATAGTATTTGAAAAGGTTAGTTTTTAGCAAGGTGCTGAAAAAAATTGGAGGGGGAGTGGAAGTAGTCAAATTACATAGGATACTTTGAATTCAAACTGAACATTATAAATTTCTTTATGAAAAATGAACTAAAGACATGTATCCAACAACAGTTAAACATGGTACAGGAATGGATTTTAAAATTAGATATGTTGCCTAAGATAACTCATCTATTAGTTTATACTCAAAGCTAGCACTCAAACAAAAAAAGCAAAATCTCATTCAAAAAGTATGCTTTAGATGCTAAAATAATTAATCATGTAACATGATTAATTACATTAATTAGCATTTGTCTGTTTTAGCAGAAGCCTATTAAGTAAAAGCTCAAAAAGGTCGAGCATTAACAAGTAATTTCGCCTGTTAAACTTTAAAAAGCTTTTATTTCTTTTATTTATTATTTTGTTTTTAGTAATACAATCTAGAAAGTCTCAGATTACAGGAAACATCATTTCTTCAATTTTTAGTGAATAGAAGAATGTTGAGGTAAATAAGATACATTTTAAATAATTTCAAAAAGCATGTAGAAGTTATAGGCCCAATGCTGTGTTTAATACCCAAATTATACTGACTTCCTCCTATAAAGTAGGTACATATTTTAAGATTAAAAAAAAAAGACATGGAGGTAAAGATGATTTGCTAAAGTATAGGCTATTAAAAATATAGTTCATTTTTTGTGTCTAAAGTACACATAATAGATATTAGAGATACTTTAGAAGTATTTTATAATATTTTATATTTTTTCTACAAAAAATTAATAGAGTAAGCACTATTTTTAAAAAATAACATAAAAAGTGTTCTTGGCCCATGGATTTTGGTTCAAAGGGAAAACAAAACAAAGTAAAACAAGAAACAACAAAAAAGCATGTTCTAATAAAAGCAATAATACTACTTTAAAAATATTTTTAAATAGTTTGATAAGGATTTTCTTACAAGAATTTAGCTTTGATTTATATTAAAATATTTTTAATATGCCAAAACTTGATTTTAAAATTGAGAAAATAACTTTAAATTAATAAAATCTCAAATACATATTTTCTTCTAGTATTGAATTACTGCTACCACCTCAGAGATACAAAACAAAAATCTGTCTCATTTTACAATGAGAATAAATAGCACCTGTTGAGCCTCAGTAAGCATGTATGTATTTAGATACAGGCATTAAGTTGTTGAAGATGATTTAAAAATGCCAACATTTTGGCCATTATTATAAATAAAGCAATTTTTTTCCTGTAGCAAAGTGAATTCCTGAAATCGTATCAGAAGTCACTCAGACCTTATTTCTTCTAAAGCACTATTTTTTAAAATGTTTTCTTGATATTTTTAAACAGTTAAGATTGTTATTATAGAGGAATAATTTCAAAATATTTAAAATATACAGTCAATTACATATATCAATAAAAAGGAAGCAGAGAGTAGTGGATAGAAACTGACCTCATTCACTGTGGCGTAGTAGCTTTCATGCTTGAATGTGGGTGAGTTGTCATTTCTGTCTCTCACCACGATTCGAACTTCATGGTAGATAACAGTACCCACTTTTTTGTTGATGCACTGAACCTGTACCACGATGGAGTGTATGTTCATTGGAGGCTGCAACACAGAAATTGCATCTTTTTAAAAAAATAATTGAAACTGAAGCATCTCATTACTGTCAAAGTATTTGTTTAATAAAATCTTCTATGTTTATTCACTTTTAAATGATAGTAATCTATAAAAATTGATCCATTTTGCCTTATTTTAAGGAAAAGTGAAGACAATCATGATTATTTCATTGCTTAATTTTCAAAATATAGGGTCTGAGGTAGTATTATGTTCATAATTAGAAAACTGGTGATGAACACAATCACAAAATTAATGTCTGATATTTGATGGGATGCCACAAATTTTGTCCTTCCAAAAGTCAAAGAAGCAATGACATAAACTTCTAATTTATAAAAACAATGTATTAATGATAATATACATAGGATAGAGAGACTGTATAACATGGTATATCATTTGTTTAAATCTATATTTTTGCTAAAATACTAAACGTTCGTATCTGATAAAAACTAAAATATAGATAACCGAAAGAAGAGAATCCATTCACAACCCAATCAAACTTCCTAATTCTATACAGTTAGATGTTTATTTTGCTAATCTTTCCCTCTTTCCAAATATACATGTTTTATACACACACACACACACACACACACACACACACACGTGAATATCATCCCATGTTTGCAAATACAGATTTTCTATAGCACTTTGATGTATACTACTATGAAGCTATATTTTGTATTCCATCGTAAGTCTATAGCATAGTTGGTCTAAGTAAAAACTTATAATGAGATGTTTATTATTGTCAATTTTTGTCATTACAAGCAAAATGTTTATACCTTGGTAAACATACTGTATATAAACATGTGCTAACTTTAATTATTTTTTATGTTAAATTCTTATAAGGGGAGAATTGTCATCAAGGGGGCATTTATTACTCAGGTGCTATGATGAAGGGCTTGCAGAAGTGGGATACACACATCTCTGACTCTAGAGTTAAAGTGTTTAACACCACAGAATATTTCTTTGTGATTTTTAAAATATTTTTGAGTTTATAAAATTTTCTTTACATATAATTCTATCAGTATGATCTATTCTGACCACCCTGTTTAGAATGCCATGCCTCCAGTCTGCTCTGTCCTTTCAACTTTCCCCCTATTTATTTACTGTTTTTACTACATTTCTCACGCATCACATGGCATATTACACATTTTATATATTTGTTTCAGTTTGTCTCCCTTTACTATACTGGAAGCTTCATAAAGCCTGGGGTGTTATTTTGGTCATGACTAAATCTCTCTACCCAGTAACTAGCACTATGTCTAGAACAGATGACTGAGTACTACCCGAGTTGTACTGCTGTGCTTCTAGCCTTAGTTCCATAACCTACTAATTGTATGATCTAGATGCAAACTCCCTCTGTGCTTAGTTTATTCACTTCTAAAAATGGGGATAATACTAAACACTGACATGACATAATCATCATAAGTATTATATGAGCTTACCCTGTGCTAGGCACATATTAACACATAACAGATGTAAACTATTTTTTACTTATAAAAAGCTAAATCTCCAAAAAAGTAAAAAAACATGAATCTAAAAAATATACAAACTGACAATCTTGAATTATAAAACAAATTATTAAATATTTGGATTAAAACCAATTTAAAGATATAGCAATGATTACTGGAACTTAGGGTAGGTTCATTAAAAATGTCACATTTCTAATGAGTAGAATGTTGTAGAAACTATACCTAACCTGAAGAAAACATTGTTTAATATCAAGATATTTTTATGGCCAATAAAGAGAAATGCAATCAAATTGTATTGTACCTGGCTGAATAATTGTATCTAGAAAGAATAACTTGAAGCATCATTATCATATGGAGGAAGGTCTCTAGTGAAGTACCATACAGATCTGAGTTCTAATGTCAGCCCCAATTCACTTTTAATCACGGACATATATAAATGTATTAAAGCCATGTGTGTAAAATCTGTGAATGCTACAAAGTTCAGAAGGATATATACTACATTTAATGATAAAAGACAAGGTTCAAAATCATTTTATCAGAATAATAAGTATCAAAAATCTACACTTCTACAATAATAAATTTAAATAATCTTATTTATATTAGAAAAAAAGTTAATTGCCCAAATATAGTAATAAGTGGCTACAAACATTAATATGAAAATATAATTGTAAACTTTTGAGTTTTAAAAAATTTTGAGTTGGCATGTAAAGATGAGTTTACATGCCAACACTGTAAATGGACTACTAGAATAATAATACAAACTACTTCATATGCATTAATAATAGATGAAGAGATAGGTGGATTACAATAAGCACCATTTTATGGGCAAATTGGAAGTGAAGTCTAATCATCCTGAGAATGTGTGATAAAATTTGAGATGTTTAAACTAAAAATCACAAGATTCATCAGACATCTGAATGGTTGTTATGAAAAAGATAAATTAGTTTATTCATTGTAGTCTCAGAGTATAGAAATAAGAATAATAAATAAAAAGTATTACAAAGCATATGTTTTCAATATAAGTAGAGATTTTCTATTAATCCAAAGTGGGTCAGAATAGAATGGACTATCCAAAAAATTAAGCCCCATCACTGAAAATCTGCAAGCTTGAGACTAAAAGATAACTTAAAAAGACTAGGTCTTAGAAATATTCTGGAAAGAATTTAAATTATATGACCTCCATTTTTACTACCAGTTTTAAAGTCTTTGCTTTAATAGGCTTTTTAAGAAAAGTACTGCATATTTCAATTGTAAAGTAAAAAACAATAAATACTTCTACTATTAGCCCTTGGCACACCTCTCAAAAGACAATCAGGTGACAATTTATGTTCTTCTAAAGTTATTTATCTTATAAATATTGTGATAGAGACCTATAAAACCATTCCATATCAACTTCTAATTCTATAGTAAGTGTTAGCATGGGACAGAAAGGTCACAATCTTTGTAAGTAGAGGATCAGATGTAGTGTGCTGCGACTCAGCGCCACCTACTCGCACTAAGTGCTCATAGATTAGATATAACCAGGTCACCTGGAACTCTTGTCACTGTCAACTTTAGTCCCCTATGCAACTGTTAGTAGCATGGATAGAACTTAGCTTGCAATAAATTTCAACCATAATGGATCATGATGAAGGCAAGAATTCCCTGTGGCTAATATACAGCATTCACTGTAATCTCACGTTGGAATAGAAACTATTCTGCTCTGTAAGAAGGTCATAAATATACCAAAGACAGTTCCACCAAGTCTATTAGTGAGAGTTTAGGGAATCTAAAATGCTTAGGAATGTGTTAGGGAAGTTTTGGTTTATTTTTAATAACTGGATGGCAAAAATAAGTCATGGCAATTCTGTCTTCTCTGATTCTCTTAAATTGCTTCATTCATGAAACAAATCAGAAAAAAAAATGCTGTGTATAAACTGTTCGGGGGTAATTATTTAGGGTGATTACCATTCATATATACCTAGACATGCAAACTATTGTCCAAATTTAAAAACAATTGTTCAGCATAGTACTCTGAATGTATATTTGCATATCTGTGTGTTAGTACACATGTGTGAATACATTTTGACATACATAGATAAAGTTCAGGAATGATATGTACCAACAGTTGATGAAGGTTATCTTTGAAAAGTAAGGCCAAGAGTAAAAAGTAGGTGAAGAATTTTTTTCCAATAAATATGTATGAATTTTTTAATTTGAAAAACATTTATTACATTTTTCAATCACTTAAGTTGCAACATGCAAAGTGAAGCTTTTATAAATAATTTATTGATGCGAACAGTGTAGATTATAGCATACATATTCAGTCTAAGGAGAACTGAGTTTTTTCTAGAAACTACATTATTTGGATTGCTTAATAAATAAATGTTTAGCAAACCTGAATAAGAACTGATTTTATTTTTCATAAAGCAAAGGCAAATGTTATTCACTCCTCACAGGAATGGAAGTTTTTTATCATGATTTTTCTTCCTATATAAATACTATTTTTACAAAATAAAAAGTCTTCATTACTTTAAAAATAAACTGGAGGACAGTGAAAAGAAATAAGACCCAGTGTGTTGTAGAAATACTTTTTAAACAATGAAACAAAAGTTAACATAAATGGCTGGCCAGAGTTATAAGTGTACTTCATAAATTAAGCTTTCAAAATAAATGGTATATTTAAAGAAGTTGCCTAAAGAAGAAAGTACGGATTTGAAAATATTGTTAGGTATATGTAATATTTAGAAATGTGTAGGTTTTTCACAATCAGTTATTAAGGACACTAAGTTTATTTAATTGTACTTATTTTATGCAAAGTTCAACATGGGTTGGGATTAATACGACACAGTCCTTTTACATTAAGCAAATCCTGTAAAACTGATATGAGATGAATATAGATAACTATAATGTGAGTCAAAAAAGAGTTCTGAAGGAATTCCCTGGCAGTCCAGTGGTTAGGACTTAGTGCCTTCACTGCTGGGGCCTGAATTCAATCCCTGGTTGGAGAACTAAGATCCTACAAGCTGCATGGCACACCCAAAAAAAAAAAAAAAAAAAGAGTTTTGAAGGCTTAGGAGTTTGGAGTAAGAAATTATGTACCAGAGTTACTATTAGGAAATATTTTATGTAGAGAGTAGAAATTTAAGACATGTTTTGGTAGTAGATAACATTTAACTGATGGTAATGGATAAAGGTAATTTCAAAGTATAGGTTCAAAAGAGTATCAGGGTAGGTATGATAAGAAAAAGTTAGATTATGTTGAGGGAACAGCAATTAGTTCAGTTTTCCTAGATTAGAGAATATATGTTTCTAAATAAAAGGAAAAGAGATAGGCTGCAGGTTGAAT
Source organism: Aethalodelphis obliquidens (assembly GCF_003676395.1). Classification (NCBI taxonomy): domain Eukaryota; kingdom Metazoa; phylum Chordata; class Mammalia; order Artiodactyla; family Delphinidae; genus Aethalodelphis; species Aethalodelphis obliquidens. The sequence continues at coordinate 4,548,703 of NW_020837955.1, read as the reverse complement.
CTAGGAAACCTCAAGGGACAGTTTGCACTGAGAATTCATCTACCAATAAGGTCATAACTGTGCTTTGAGACACTAAAACTGGAGCAGGTTGAATCGTGAAATATAGTAAGGAGAACTATTAGGAGATTTTTTCCAAAGTCAAGTGAGAACTAAGAGGGGCTGTCCTGGAGTTATGCTGATGGATGCAAATGCAAGACATACTGTGGAGATAAAAGTACAAAACTTAGTAGTTAAATGGATATTGGCCTGGAAATAGAAGTTAAAGCTCTTTGTGCATTTACCAATTTAAAATCCAAAAGAAGAGATGTTAAGATATTCAGCATGTTCCATGCTCTTGAATTCTAAGAATTAATATAGTTAAAATGGCCATACTACCCAAAGCAATCTACAGGTTTATTGTGATCCCTGTGAAACTACCCATGACATTTTTCACAGAACTGGAACAAACAATCCTAAAATTAATATGGAACCATAAATGACCCAGAATTGCCAAAGCAATTCTTAGGAAAAAGAACAAAGCAGGAGGCATAATCCACCCAGACTTCAGACAATACTACCAAGCTTCAATAATCAAAACAGCATGGTATTGACACAAAAACAGACATATGGATCAATGGAACAGAACAGAGAGATCAGAAATAAACCCACACACCTATGGACAATTCATCTTCAACAAAGAAGGCAAGAATATAAAATGGGGAAAAGAGTCTCTTTAGCAAGTGGTGTTGGGAAAGTTGGACAGCCACATGTAAATCAATGAAGATAGAACACACCCTCACACCATACAGAAAAATAAACTGAAAATGGCTTAAAGACTTAAATATAAGACATGACACTATAAAACTCCTAGAAGAGAACATAGGCAAAACATTCTCTGACATAAACTGTACCAATGTTTTCTTAGGTCAGTCTCCCAAGGCAATAGAAATAAAAGCAAAAATAAACAGATGGGACCTAATCAAACTTGCAAGCTTCTGTACAGCAAGGGAAACCATAAACAAAATGAAAAGGCAACCTACAGACCAGGAGAAAATATTTGCAAATAATGTGACAGACAAGGGCTTAATTTCCAAAATATACAAACAAATCATACAACTCAACAACAAAAAACCAAACAACTCAATTGAAAAATGGGCAGAAAACTAAATAGACATTTCTCCAAAGAAGACATCCAGATGGCCAACAGACACATAAAAAGATGCTCAGCATCACTAATTATTAGAGAAATGCAAACAAAAACTACAATGAGGTACCACCTCACACTGGTCAGAACAGGTATCATTAAAAAGTCTACAAATAATAAATGTTGGAGAGGGTGTGGAAAAAAGGGAACCCTCTTACACTGTTGATGGGAATGTAAATTGGTGCAGCCATTATGGAAAAGTGTATACAGGTTCCTCAAAAAACTAAAAATAGAGTTGCCATATGATTTAGCAATCCCACTCCTAGGCATATATCCAGACAAAACTATAATTCTAAAATATTCATGCACCCCTATTTTCATAGCAGCACTATATACAATAGCCAAGACATGGAAACAACCTAAATGTCCATCAACAGATAAATGGATAAAGATGCTGTGTGTGTGTGTGTGTGTGTGTGTGTGTGTGTGTGTGTACACACACACACACACACACACACACAGGAATATTATTCAGCCATTAAAAAGAATGAAACAATGTCATTTGCAGCAACATGGATGGACCTAGAAATTATCATACTGAGTAAAGTAAGTCAGAAAGAGAAAGACAAATACCATATGATATCACTTATATGTGGAATCTAAAGTACAACAAAAATGAACATATCTATGAAACAGAAACAGACTCACAGACATAGAGAACAGACTTGCGGTTGCCAAGGGAGAGAGGGGTGGTGGAGGGAAGGATTGGGAGCTTGGGATTAGCAGATGCAAACTAGTATATAAGGATGGATAAACAACGAGGTTTGACTGTATAGCACAGGGAACTATATTCAATATCCTGTGATAAACCAGAATGGAAAAGAATATGAAAAAGAATATATATATGTATAACTGAGTCACTTTGCTGTACAACAGAAATTAACACAACACTGTAAATCAACTATACTATACTTCCATAATTTTTTTAAAATGTTGGGATTGTTACGAACACAATTTTTCACTATTCATATCTTTTAGAAGTTTGCCCAGAGTTTTGAGATAAGTATAACAGGACTGTGCCAGAATGATATTTTTTATTGCAATTTGAATTATTGATTTTATTGTGACCACTATTATCCTATATCCAATAGTGAATAGAGAATATTGCTCATGAGACAATAATTATAGACTTTAATAGACTTTAAAACAAAGAGTATAACAAAAGACAAATAAAGGCATTACATGATGATAAAGAGGTCAACTAAATAAGAAGATATAACATTTTTAAACATATATATACCTAAGAGTGCCTAAATATATAAAGCAAATATTAAAAGGCATAAATAGATAAATTAACACTAATACAATAATAGTAGAGGACTTTAATTCCCCACTTATATCAAATGGATATCATCCAGACAGAAATGCAAAAAGGAAACATTGACCTTAAATGACACATTGTATCACATGGACTAGATAGGTAGCAACAGAACATCCCATCCAAAGGAGCAGAATTACCTATTCTTTTAAAGTCCACATGGAACATTCCCCATAATAGATCACATGCTAGCCAAAAAACAAGTCTCAATAAATTTAATATTACTGAAATCATATTGAGTTATTTTCCCACAACAATTGTATGAAACTAGGAATCAATTACAGGAAGAAAACTGCAGAAAATACAAGCATGTGGAGACACCAACATGGTACTAAAAAAATAAGCAATAGGTCAACAAAGAAATCAAAGAGGAAATTTTAAAAAATACGTTGAGAAGAATGAAAATATAAACACAACTTTCCAAAATCTATGGAACACAATAAAAACAGTTCTAAGAGGGAAATTTATATTGATACAGAAAAATATCAAATAAACAACCTAGTTTTACACCTAAAGGAATCAGAAAAAGAACAAAGCCCAAAATTATTAGACGAAAGGAAATGATAGAGATCAGAGTGGAAATAAATGAAATAGAGACTAAAGGGCAATAGAAAGAATAATGAAACTAAGAGCTGTTTTTTTAAAAGAAAACCAAAATTAATCTTTAGCCAGACTCATCAAGAGAAAAAGAGGGCCCAAATAAAGTAAATTAGAAATGAAAGAGGAGAATTTACAACTAATATCACAGAAATACAAACAATGATAAGAGACTACTATAGATAAGTTTATGTCAAAAACTGGACAACCTAGAAGACATAAACAAATTAGAAACATATAATCTTCCAAGACTGAATACGGAAGAAATAGAAAATATGAACAAATTACTAGTGATGAAATTAAACCAATAATCAATAAACTCCCAACAAACAAAAGTATAGAACCAGAAAGCTTCACAAGGGAATTCTACCAAACATTTAAAGAGTTAATACCTATCCTTCTCAAACTATTCCAAGACAAAATACAAATGAAAGGAATGCTTCCAAACTCATTCTATGAGGCCAGCATTACCTTGATATCAAAACCAGACAAAGACATTATAAAAAGAGAAAATTAGAGGCCAATATTCCTGATGAACATAGATGCAAAAATTCTTAACAAAATATTAGCAAACTGAATTCAACAATATATTAAAAGGTTCATACATCATGATCAAGTGGGATTTATTCCAGGGATGCAAGGATGGTTCAATATTTGCAAATCAATCCAAATTATACACCATATTACCAAATGAAGGATAAAAATCATATGATCATCTCAATAGATACAAAAAAAGGATTTGACAAAATTCAGCATCCATTCATGATTAAAAAAAAAAGACTCTAAACAAAGTTGGTAGACTGGTACTATAGTTCAACACAATGGCCTTTTTTTTTTTTTTTTTTTTGCTAAGAACATAGTATTGATTTAACAACAAGCGATTGGTCTTACATGTATTACTATGCACCATTACTTTCTCTGTTCAAACAACCAAAACTAAACAAATCAAATGCAATGCTGTTTATTTTTTGTTGATTTTCACAGGTGATCCTTTGATGTTGAGTTTGTCCACAGAAACATTTGATCTTCTCCCACGTTCAATGGCTGGACTTAGATGAAATTTCTCCCTTCTTTTAAGTTCTTGGGATCCTGAATTCTCATGACCAATGCTTCACATCCTAGAGTTTTCTAGATTGCACCAGTGTCCCCTTGGTTGGTACTTCAGAATCTCATTTTGCCACTCATCATCAAAAGCATGAGCATCACTTTCATTCATATTGATGAACTCTTGATTGACCTCTTTATCTCCAGTCTTGCTGTTCTCTGACTTTTTCTTTTTCTTTTTTTTTTTTTTGGCGGTATGCTGGCCTCTCACTGTTGTGGCCTCTCCCGTTGCAGAGCACAGGCTCCGGACGCGCAGGCTCAGCGGCCATGGCTCACGGGCCCAGCTGCTCAGTGGCATGTGGGCTCTCCCCAGACCGGGGCACAAACCCGTGTCCCCTGCATCGGCAGGCGGACTCTCAACCACTGCGTCACCAGGGAAGCCCTATTCTTTGACTTTTTAATGACATGAGTTTGGTCATGAAGGTGATGACCAACTGCCATTTTTTCTAGTCCACTCTCAAGAATCTCTCAGTGCCCTCCTACTTTCTTTTATTCCTCCTGGAGCCCTGCGAGTTTGAGTTGAGGTCTGGAAAATCTTCGGTTGTTCATCTCCTACTTTGGAATAAGTCATAACTGAGGAAGAACTAAACAAATGTCCATTTGGATCCATTGAAAAGTGACCAAAGTTTCTTTGTAATTCCTGCATACTGTTTCGTGTATTTAACATTATTTGGTCCATTGACTGAAGAGGGTTGACATCTGTACAGTCAAGGAGTTTTCTCCATCCTCATGTCCCGTACAGTTACAAGCTCTTCCTCTACCATCAGAGATGCTGAACATGTCTCTTCCAAAAGGTTCAGAAAAATTTCTCATCATCTGTCGCATACTTTCTCAGTGTGCCATAAAAGAATCAGAGAAGAAGGGATCATCCTCAAAGCTGCTGCTCAGCATCCCAAACATCCTGGCTCTGTCTCAGGTGGCGACATTCACGGACAGACTGGAAAACGATGCAACTTGCCACGGCCGCAGCCTGAGCCAGCCTGTTCAATAATGGCCATTTATGACAAACTCACAGCTAACATCATACCCAATGGTGAAAAGCTGAAAGCTTTTCCTCTAAGATCAAGAATAAGACAAAGGGGCTTCCCTGGTGGCGCAGTGGTTGAGAGTCCGCCTGCCGATGCAGGGGAGGCGGGTTCGTGACCCGGTCCGGGAGGATCCCACGTGCCTCGGAGCGGCTGGACCCGTGAGCCATGGCCGCTGGGCCTGCGCGTCCAGAGCCTGTGCTCCGCAAAGGGAGAGGCCATAGCAGTGGGAGGCTCGCGTACCGCAAAAAAAAAAAAAAAAAAAGAATAAGACAAGGATGCTACTCTCACCACTTTTGTTCAACATAGTATTGGAAGTCCTAGTGCCAGCAATTAGACGAGATAAAATAAATAAAAGATATCCAAATTGGAAGGGAAGAAGTAAAACTGTCACTATTTGCAGATGACATAATACTATATGTAGAAAACACTAAAGACTTCACAAAAAAATTACTATAACTAAAAATAAATTCAGTACAGTTTTAGGATACAACAAATTTAATATACAGAACTCTGTTGCATTTCTATACATTAATAATGAACTATCAGAAAGAGAAACCAAGTAAACGATCCTACTTACAACTGCATTAAACAGAATAAATACCTAGGAATAAATTTAACCAAGGAGATAAAAGATCTGTACTCTGAGAACTCTATGATGTTGATGAAAGAAATGGAAGATGACACAAATAAAAGCAAAGATATACCTTTTTTGTGGACTGGAATAATTAATATTGTTAAAATGCCCATACTATCTAAAGCAATCTACAGATTCGACACAATCCCTATCAAAATAATCATGGCATTTTTCACAGAACTAAAACAAATAATCTAAAAATGTGAAAAGGGGATGATATCAGAATAAAATGAATACACTTAACTTTGGGGGAAAAATCACTCCTCTGTTTTATTTTGTTTCATTTTTCTCATGTTACTATAGACATGTGCTAAATTTTAAAGACTGGCCCTGTACCTATATATTTATCTCTAAATCTACTGCACAGTTTATGAAAGAAAATACTGAATTAGCAAAACTTTGTTTCCTTTCAGCTCTAACATTCAATAATTCTGTAAAGCATCTATACTCAGCTAACTTTAAATGATACTGTATTAAAAATACGTGCTCTATCTAGTTAATCTTGCCTTGATCTTACATTTGGTATTACTATCTGGCTTTTCCTCTCTTCTTCCTGATTTCTCTGTCAGTGAGGGCTCCACCATCTTAATTTTGTAACAGAAACCATTTAATCTCACACTTTGAATTTCTGGATTGAGGGCATTCTTAATTAACATTATTATTTTTTACCCTGAACTGAAAGCATTTTCCTCATCAACCTTTCTCAACTAATGCTGCCAGGAAAGAAAATAAAGGCATAACGTCTTATTATTTATCTGTCACTCCTTCATGGTCACAAATTCTATTTGGGGAAAAAAAAAAAGCTGCAAAGTGCCCCTACTCATAGAAGGCCCGGCCCAAGTCCTGTGTCTATTTTAATTCCAGTTTTGTAAGTCCCACCACCCTGTAAGAGTACTTGTACAAAATGGCAATGTTAGATCTTTGTCATGACGTTCTTTAACTATACAGGCTTGAATTCACTTAGATAAATAATTGTATATTTATCTAGATAATTATATATAATTATAAATAAATTATCTAAATAATTAGATAAATGTTTAGAACATCTTTTATTTACTATCTTGTCATTATTTCAATAAGTTGATTTGCCAATTGGTAAATACATTGCAAATATGTAAGTACATTTTTGTTTTCTTTTGTTTTGTTTTTCTTTACAGATTTCCCTCTGCCATATTCATTTAACATTTAATATTCTTTAGGTGTCCTATTCTCCAGCATCTTTAGTTAATTTCAGGTAGGTGTCCAATGACAACACTTTAATTTGTAAAACATCTTTTCAAGTTTAACTTAACCATAGCATTTCTAATCCAAAAGAACATTTTAAATGGAAAGGAAATTATTTTTGATTATTGTGTTAAAAAACAAGCCTGGATGGTTCTTTAAATGATACGTGTGCACATTTTTGTAATTATTTCTTTCAGGTCAAATCAATTTTTAAGTGTATTCCCATGATACTATTTCAGTTTGCCCAATGTCCAATAAATGCTGCCCTTATCAGATATTAAAAAACAATAATACCAAGGAAACAGATAAGTATCTTAAAAAGTGAAGATGATTTTTGGTAAGTAATTAAAATTAAAACAATGTTGTAGGTTGGAGACATGGAATGCATTTTATGAATACTGAAGGTTATCTTTTCCTTTGACTCATAAATCAGACCTAGAACTTATGCTTTTTAATATCAAATTGAGAAAAAAAACTGATTCCAAAAAGAAAGTAATTTACCAGTAAACAAGTAAATTATCATAATCATAGGTGATTTTAAAAAAGGAAACAAAATATAAAATGACAGTGGCCTAAAATAGATAAATATTCTATAATTCTCCAAACATGTTACATTATAAAATTCTTATGACTTGGATATGAGTATTCCTACTTAAAGCCAGTAAAGGATGCCTTGTGGGGAGTGGGAAAAACAAGTAAAGGGGGTCAACCATACAATGATGGATGATAACTAGACTTGTGGTGGTGATCACTCTGTAGTGTAAACAGATTTTGAACTATAATGCTGTACACCTGAAACCAGGTGTAATATAATATAGTATAATGTAATTTAAAAAAAGAAGGATGCCTGTGAGTAACACAGCTTGGGGAGACTCTTGCACCTTACCAGTTTGTGCCATTATCCAAATTGCTTTCATAAAAGCAAGACTTATTATAAGATAAATTAAGATAAGGCAAGATAAATTCTAAGATAACAACTGTCCTTATTCCGTTTTATGCCTTCTTAACCACCCAGACAAAACTGTAAATTGTGGGGTGTGAAAAATGTTGCCATGATGAAACGACATAGTGAGTGAGGGCAATGATGGAGATGGGAACAGCATCAAGGATGACTTTTTCCCCCCTAGGTTGAGCCAACAGACTCATTCCTGTTCTCCACTGATATCCTCCTCTCACATCTGTCCCCACTGCTCAGTCAGCTGAATTATGGGCCTACCCAAGTGTACAGGGCAGCCCATGCTGGTGGGAGAGTCCTATTACTGCCCAGCTCAACACAAAGCTCTTAAAGACTCTGAATTTTAGATATGAAATAGATTAGGGATCATCTACTTCACACATATTTAAAGTGAATCATAAATCCCGAACACTGTGGTGATATGATTCAGGTTCCCTAGGTTGAATATCTGATATTTCGATTTTATAAAGTGGAAATTTGGGAGTTGGCATGTTTAGATGTACTTCTCAAGTTTTCCCAAGGTCCTGTACAATTACTGGTTATAACACCCACACACATACATACACACACTTTTCTCTGCACTCAAGACTAGAATGCAAATAAGTGAGACTAAAGTTACATTACAGAGCTACTTAAATGTACTCAAGTTTTTTAACTTTTTCAGAAAGAAGACATTTAACTTTGGTTATTTAGGTATTATTAATACCTAAATACTTAGGTCATACTGCCTGAGAGCGACTGGACTGGGACACTGCCAGGAAACTTCTGCTCACCTTCTTTTAATTTTTTTCAGCTCTATAAGCACATTGCCATTCATCTCTCAATGAACACTTACTGCTTGAAGAGCACCCTCCTGTTAGTAGTTCAACTAAAGTTTCTGTCCTCAAGCCAACATGTAGTTGTACTCTCAAATTCTGCCATGAATTGGGCTGTGCGTATCCTGCTTTTCCAAGGTTACCACCCCTTTATTCTGAGCACTCTGTTCTCTCCTTATTCAGAAGTCTGACAAGCTTCCAGGATGTCAGAAGAGGAATACAATGGTTCTCTCAGACACAGATGGTTCCTCTTTCTTTTTCTTCTTTCAAGGAGTTAAAAAAAATGTTTTTGTTGATGAACACAGAAAATAAACTCAAATTATATAACAAAAATTTGATATATCAACAAATACATGCAGATATTTAAATGATGATAAAGTTGTAACAGAGGGACAAAGAAAAAAAATGTACTAACATCTCTATCCAGAACTCTGCCCGTGCTGTTCAGGAAAAGCATTTGTTTAACAGGATCCAGCAATACCCAGTAATCCACGTTGTCCTTTAAAGAGAGTTCTATGGTTGGCTCTGGTCCTCCAGCAGTCCCTTTGATCAGCATGTTATCCACCAGAATAGTACCTGCAAACCAAAGAGAATTACTTGAAAATATATTCTACCTGTATGCATTCTTTAACAAAGATCATATGCTTAAACCCCAGCTGACTTGCAAATCTGTTTCAAACCGAAGATATTCAACTTTATATCTGTCATGATATAGAAAATGTCCTGCTTCAAAAAGGCAAAAATACCTTTATAATGCTATTTATAAGTGATATTTTTGGGAGATGAGGTGGGAGACAGATTCAAACACTTGGTGAGTCTCATCATCTATTTCTTGAATCCTTTTAACAGCATGAATCTGTTCCCGCCCTGTCCATCACTTCTCACAGGAGTTATCACTGAATTTTATCCTGAACAAAAGGAAAGCCTATAATAACAGAGGCTGATACTTCAATTCACTCAGTAAGACTTCTGATATGAAAAGAGATATTCTGAAAATAAGAGAAAGGAAGAGATAAAGAAGTAGCAGAGACTCCCATGGTGAGAACTGCTTCTTCATCTTTTATCTTAAAGCAAATCCATAAACCATATATCTTAATGTGAAAGACAAAACTAGTGTTCAGATACACAATAGAAGCCATTCTTCTCTAAGACATGTCTGGGGTACTCAACTAGAACAACATACTATTTTAATTTGACATTTCAATGTTTGCTTTCTTATTATTCTTTCCGTGGGCTGAATTGTAGACACTTGTTGAGTAAGAGCTGAAGCGAGAGATCTCTAATCTCTCCAACTCTGTTAAAGATTCCGTCTATTTTAAAAATTGAATGCAAACAGCACTGATGCAATTCAAATCCTCTTTTTTCCCATGCTGCAATGATCCCTTTGACAAACAATAATGTACTATAGCTTACAGCAATCATTTTCAGCTGATCCATTTTACTAAACTTATGGTATAAAGAAGAGATGTGGCCATGCAAATAAAATGTACCCTCCTAAGGACATTAGAATAAATGGCACGTATCTAGAAAATTCATTGCCTTAGGATAGCATACAAGAATATATAATCTATAAATATGAATCTAGCTTGAAGAATAATAATGCAATATGTATTGCTGCATTTTCATAAGGCACAAAATTGGCTTCAATGTTGTATCATTGCACAATTACAAATAAAAGGGGGGTCTCTGGAAGATTTTTCTCCGCAAGTTAATAATAATAATAGTAATAATAATAATCTATAATATTTCTTTATCATGTTATTACTAATGAGCTTTATCTCACTAGGGAATGTTGAAATGAACCATTCTTTTATAACAATATATCTAAATAATGTTTAAATACACACACACACATACTTTTCTAAATGGCAGATTATTTACTTCTACTTTTTCACATACTAGTACACATATATGTAAATATATGAGCGAAACTGATCCTGCCATTTTTTTACTCAACTAGCAAATATATAATCTACAGATATTACATCCAAAAGTACAGATCAGACAATGATGGCATTTTCCGGTCTACAAATATGTTCTAGGCCTGAGTATACACTCTTTTACAAATACTTCACACAACTAACCTTTGAAAAATTATTTGGCCTGTGTTTTCAATATGTAATTAAGAAATTAAAGGGGATTATATTTTCTGATTAAGAAAAAAATAAAGTATAATAAGTAGGTCAACTAACATTAACATTTATGTCTTGACTCATAATGCATAACAGCAGTAATAGCAGGTCTTTCTCTAGTGTACATACACTCTATGCAGGTTCACGAAGGGAAGGCATAATAAACAATGGTTGAAATCAGGAAAAAGGAATTCACCTAGTTTGACACTCATGTCATAGAAGTGAAGAGAGCTGGCCCTGGAACTGACAGAGTTAGAATCTAATCCTGGATCCACCATTTAAGAGCCATGTGAAAGTGGACAGATTACGTAACTACTCACCTTCAATTTCTCTCTTCTACAAAATCAAAAATCAATACCACAATGGAAGAGGTATTTTTTATTATAGCACCATATGTATGCAGTTGAAAAAAAACTTGTATTCTTGTATCGAAAGCACTAACGAAAGCTGAAACAGTCACAATCAAAATACTAGCACAGTTAAGTATTTAATGATACTTTCTTCAAGCATCATAGTCAATATTTACAGCCTTAAATATTGGGGTTTATGCTTCTTCCTTCAAGAAGTAGGTGTTGAGGGTCATTTGCTTCTAAATGCAGATTTTTTTCAATGAAATTGAAAATTCGATCCAGCATTTAGCTTTCTTCATTAATCTATTGTTTTAAACTCAGAAAAAAATTTCACACCTCCTTCATCTGTACCCACAGCTTCTCCATATTAACATATTATCAATCATAACCACTAATGTAAACTCTACTTGCATTAAATAAAGGTGCTGCAGATCTTCAGCTTTTTTCTTAAGATCTGCTTACATAGCTATTTATTTTTAACTGTGATAAAAATGTGCCCAGAATATGTTAAAACATAAATATACTGTAAAATAACATATGAATCAATAAAATCCCTTCCTTATACCAACTCCATTCCCCTATTTACCAATGTGTATAAGATAATTTGCATCAAAGAAGAGCTGTTGGGTTGATCTGATGACTAATGAGATAATGCATGTGAAGTACGGATTGCAGTCCCTGGTATAGAATAAGCAATTGACAAATGTGAATTATGTTTATTGTTGTTAATGTTATTAATTATATTATATATATTTATATTATATTAACTCCATTTTGGAAGCAAAAGCATTTGAAACTAAAGCAAAATGACTTATTTTATGTCCCAGAAGTTTTTGCAAACCAAGTCTACTCTTCATGTCACAAAGCTAAGGCATGTGTGGCAAGCCATCTGAATTCATAGGGGCCCAAAGGATTTGAATGCAAAGTAATCTCTCTGGGAAGTTAGAAGGTAGGGAGAGAATGCTCACTATAGGTAAACTTGTAAAGATAATTCTTTGTCTCTGGTGATGGCAATCCATCCAAGGATTGATAGGCAATCCCTGCTATCACTAGGGAGTGACCCACTCTTTCCACTTTCTAACTTCACACAATTTTGATTTTGCTCATAGAAACTAAAATTAGATTTGATGGCAAGAAAAGGATCTTATTCACAAATTCATAGTAGTAGTGATCTTTAGCTTGAACACTTTTTACTCATCCCCAGCACACATTTGGTTCTATTAGAGACTACACACACACACACACACACACACACACACGTTTATTATAGGAACTAAATCATAACTGGATATTTAATATATTCCTGAATATTGTATTTGCTTCTTTAAATAGGCAGTTATAACACAAGTGGGTTACTTTCTAAAAATGCTATGGAGGTGGCAGTGAGGAGAGGGGTCCATTGCCTTTCTAATTAACCTAATTCAATGACTCTGAAAGAGTAAGTTCTACAGGGAAAGAGTAACTGACTGGGTTCATGCCAAACATTAAAATAAGAAAATCACTCTGTGCACAGAACACACTACTTGCTAGAAAACAATTAATTATGCAAAGGTGTATAACCAATATGAATTGCATAAAATCTCTCCCAACAATCTTTCCCCAGTTTAAGTCAACTAGAAGAATGTTCAGCTACATCATATAGGCAGAAGCATCTGTTGCATTTTCTTGTATATTACTCCTTGCAAATGAAACCATAAACAAAGCTCCCAAATGTACATTATTTGATTAAAACAAAGTTTCTTAAAAAGTGAAATTATAGCTAATATATAGTTTTTCAGTGAGGTTAAACAGTAAGCATGGCCATTATGTAGTTGTTTATTGAGTAAAATCTAGATTCGAAGATTATCAGGCTAAGTAAAACTCTTCTTATGCTCAAATCCTCATCTTTGTTGAAACTTTCCTGGACTTTTCTTGATTTTTCACACTTCTTGGTTTACAATTATATAAAGTACACATTTTAGCTAAGCCTATGCTCATATCATATCTAGATAACTACTTGGTAAAAGGGAAGGAAATATATGTGTATCCAGCAACTTCATAAAGAAAATAGCAATATTAATTGGGCTGTGTTTGAATGCTGGGGATATATTAGCCACATACAATATTTGCTAAAGATGGAAAATGATACCAATCAAGTCAATAGTGATGAAACTAAAACTTACAAAAACTAAAAGCATACTTCTTTGCAAAATTATGTTAGTCTTTAAAATTTATATTTTATTTACTTCAAAAGAACAAACCATTACAAAATGGCAGCTTTGTTCGAGTGTACTTCACTCACATTACTTAAGTAACAATACCTTTTATTTACTTATATTTTACTTCACGATGCATAACAGGTGATATATCAAGTATGGCATAGGCATACAAGTATAAAACTTTAAGAATAAAGGGATTTTTTTCCCTTCTAGTCTTAACTTTTTCCTTAGAAATTGATATAAATATCTTGACATTTAGACAATTGCTATTATCTCTATTCTGTTGTAAATAAAATATTAAGTAAATGTATGTATGTTATGCATTTTGATGTAGTAGGCATGTTCATTTGCTCAACTAAAAATAAGATCACAGAATTTTAGAATTAGAAAAGAACCTACCATCTCATATATATATCATATATATATGGAAAACGAAGCCAAACCTCTGGTATCTCAAAATTTCCCTACCCCGAGCATTGAAATAACCTGACCAAGGTGGCATAGCTAATAAAACCATATCCAATACCAAATCCCAGGTTTACTAATTCACAGTTTAGATATCCTTTCCCTATATCTTGCGTTCACCTTGAAAATACACAAACTTTTTAATTTAAATATGAAATTACGGGGACTTCCCTGGTGGTCCAGTGGTAATGCAGGGGGCGTGGGTTCGATCCCTCGTCAGGGAACTAAGATCCCACATGGCGCGGGGCAACTAAGCCCACACACCACAACTACTGAGCTCACGTGCCTCAACTAGAGAGACTGCGTGCCACAAACTACAGAGCCCAAATGCTCTGGAAGCCACATCCTACAACTAGAGAGCCCACGAACCCTGGAGCCTGTGTGCCACAACTAGAGAGAAGTCCATGCACTGCAACAAAGAGCCTACACACCGTAATGAAAGATCCTGCACACTTCAACAAAGATCCCGTGTGCCACAACTAAGACCCAATGCAGCCAAAAATAAAATAAATAATAAATAAATCTTTAAAAAAATGTGAAATTACGAAAACCTTGTTAGTTTTGTTTTGAGTTCATGGGAAACTCACACAAAAATCCAGTTGATGTATAAATTCATTATTTGGATTGTTGTGCCCTACAATTGTCTGACAACATTTAAAGGGTTAAAATGGAAACAATTCTAAAGATACAGGGAGAATAGTACAATATAATTATCAACTACCTGACCTTAGAACTAATTTTCCTAAATTATAGCCATAAGAATAGATATAGTCTCTGACCTTATAGCTAACAACTCATAAAAGAGAATAGATAGCTGACATTAAGGATAACCCAATAAAACTTCAGGTCAGACTTGGAGTATCAGTTTAAGAAATGAACATACTAACCTAGAACCCCTTGGGACAAATATTGTACCTTCTTTCCACTGTGGCAGAGGGAAGAATTCTGAAGAAAGAAGCTGGATCCTGTGCTTACAGAAGCTAAAATGGCTCCATGGTAGACAGACTCTTAAGGTACCCCCATATGCCTGCCTCCTGGTTTTATGTGGTTCCCTTCCCCTGAGTGTGGGTGGGACCTATGACTTGCTTATAATCAAAATAATATGACAAAGGTAATGGGAAGTTATATTTATGTGTACATTATGTGGTTATGTTACATGAGATTCTAGTGACTATCTTGTTGAAGCTCTTTCTCTCTCTTTCCCTTGCTGGATTTGACAAAACAATTAGCCATGTTGGGAAGCAAGGCAAGGAAGCAAGGCAGCCTTTAAGAGATGAGGGTAGTCAGATGACAGGCAGTCAGATACAGAAGACTTCAGTCCTACAACCACAAGGAAGGTGATTTTGCCAAGCCCGAGTTACCTTGGAAGCAGATGCTTCCCTAGTCAAGTCTGAGCTGAGACTGTAGCCTTGACAACACCTTGATTATAGTCTTGTTGACACCATAAGAGAAACTGGTTACACTATGCCTGGACTCCAGGCCCAAAGTAATTGTGAAATGATAAATGTGTGTTGTAAAATACTGTTTATTTCAATATTGTTAATGCAGCATTAGACAGCTAAGACAGCCCTAAAGCCAAAAGATCTGTGTTCAAAATCTTGGCTCCACTACTTACTAAATCTGTGATCTTAGGCAAGTTCCCAGGTTCTTGTAATCAGCAATATGCATTGTTATGAAAAATAAAGTAATGGATGTAAGTAAAGGCACATAGTTAATAAATAATACTTTTCATCTCACTGTCACTGGGATGGGAGTTTGTATAGACTGAAGCATATAAAGGTGTTATTCATACTATTTCATTAAATTTGGAACACTAGCCACACATTTTAAAACATAATATCACTTTTTTAACTAAGATAGAAGAAGCATACATGAAACCCATGTATTTTCTGCATAACAGAAAATAAAAGTGGGAGGGGCAACAGTTTATTCACAGTTATCACTGAGAATTTGTCATGAAGCAAAGGCCATTTCTTCCTGGTGTAAATAAAAGTGAACAAGCTAGCAAGTAAGGGAGGTCATATTACTGAGATCAAAATGCTTATCAGCATTTACTTACTCTATCAGCTGGGCTAAATGATAAAATATAAACGCTAAGGGAATTATACTATATCCAATTCACAGGCATATGAAAATGATAAAGGTTCAGACTCTCAGAATACTGCAAGATTTTATTTTCAGACCATCAAACTGATGCAACTGAAATAAAGAAACAGACCATACCATATATTTTTTAAAAAACATAATGATTATAGAATGGCAGTTAAAAAATTGAGCCAGATCCCCTATTTCCTCCCACTGGGCAGCTGCTGTTCTCTCCACCTTAAGAAATTTTTTCTCTCGATTTAAACAAATCCCTATACAACCTTATTGAGTGATCCCATAAAGATCCCCTGCTCTCAAAGCTGATGAAAAATGACGTTCATCTAATGAAAGCACATTCAAGACCGAATGTCTGTTATATGACATTGCTGTGTTAGTAAATGAAGAATTTTTGCTTCACAGCACAACTCCTCAAAAGAGTAGCTCATACTCCCTCTGCCACACCTCAACTTACATGTTTTTGAAAATATTCCAGTGAGGCTTTCAACCCGATGTCCCACCAGAAAAGTTTTTGTCTAGTTCTTATTAAGAGCCTCCACGTTCTTAAATTCGGTAGTTGGTTCTCAATCTCCAACTTTATCACCAACATTTCACATGGTTAATCACCCTCTCCTTCATATACCTCTTCTCACTTACCTTTCAGAATACCATATTTTTCTGCCTTAGTTCACATCACTGTTTGCTCCCTCATGGTCTCCCCTGCTTATTCATACTTGTCTCCATGACTTTATTCTTTGTATATATTCTGCATTTTTTTTCTTTTTTGATTGTCTCATCCAGGCTTATATATACTCTTGACTCATGACTCCCAAATATAAATCTCCAGTCCAGATGTCTTTTTCCTCTTTTCTGGACCAAAAACACACATCCTAACTGCCTCCTCCACATCTCCACTCATATGTCGAATAAGCAAATCAAATTGAGATCTCATCATAATGAGCTTTGGATCTTCCCACACACATCTATGCCTATTCCTCATGGTGTCTTTCTCACATCAGAAAAAGGAAACTCCTTCTTTGCAATTTTTCCAGGAAGAAATTTTATTAGTCATTGTTGACTCACTGTCTCTCAAGTCCCATATCCAGTTTCTGAGAAAATACTATTATATACAGAATATAACCAGATTTGACCTTTTTGCTTTACTACCTTTATTGTTATCAACTTGGTCTGTGTGAACATTATCTCTTGACCAGAGTACAGCAATAATGTCCCAAATGATCTTTCTGTTTCAGACCTTGCTCTGTCATAGTCGATTTTCAACACAATAGCCAGAGTTACCCTTCTAAAATATGTCAGCTTACAACTTTCTAGTGGCTCCCAATCTCCCTGAAAATAAAAGCCAATTTCTTATATTATTCTAAAATGCCTGCTTTGATTCTGTTCTTTTAGCCACTAGCCTACAAACTATTTCTCCAACAGACTAAACACACTCCAAACTTAGTACATTTGCCTTATGTCCTCTACCTAGGATCTTCCTCCCCAGAAAGACACAAAATCTGCTCTTTTACTACCTTCTGCTTTGTACTCTAATATCGCTTTTTCAATGAAGCCTTCTCTAATCACTCTATTTAATGACCTGACATACCATATACAACATATCATTTATATTTTCCTATTCCCTCCAGCAAGCATCTCCCCACTCCAGATTAACTCCTGCATGATCCATTAGGAATTGTAGTTCTCTTAAGTAATGGATTTATTTTAAGTTTATAGATATTTTGAAATTTTTGGCTGGAAATAGCTCTTTTTTTTTTTTCACTAGCTATCAGAAAGCTTAGATTTAAAAGCATACCTCATCACTGATGGGTGAATATATTATTGTAACATGCATTTTTTAGCCTCAGGTATTTTATCCCCATCTTTATTTTCTTCTTTTATCTCCATTCTCATTCATAATATTATATAATATTTTATACATTTAAAAAGTATCCAGAAGAACTGTGATATAAATATATGAAAACAATTAGACAAATGCATTGTTTCCTTTTCTTTTGTTGTTTTTCTTGGGGCTATGGCCCCAGATATGTTATTAGCCTTTACACAAAGCAAAATTATAATAAGTACAAAGCAATTAAAAGATCTTCTCAAATACTGTTATATGCCAAAGTCATCTTATTTTTTCACCTGCTCTAAGAATCAGTATTTAGTACAGCAAGATATATCTTGTATCTGTTCAGAGGTCTCTGTTAGAAATGTCCTTGCACTATGGGCTTGCACTATGTGTACAAAGAAACAGTTACTAAAACTTATCATCTCTTTCTGTGACCCAACAATTTTATTCCTAGGTTCAGAAGAGAAGTTCCTGTTCTTGTATATCAGAGGGTATGTGTGTACGTGTGTGTATGGAACAAAGAGAGAGCCAAACATGGAGGAAAAACAACTTAACTCTGAGGTTTGAGGAAAATGAACGTGCACATACTCACATATTTATGTGCACTGACAGCGTTTTCTGTTTGGAACATAGAATTTAGCAATAGAATAAATTTAACATTGAGTAATATTTCTCTCCCATGTCTTTATAGTTGACCGGGAGCAGCCATTTTAAACAGCTTGGTCCAATATTCATGGACTCATCTGGGCATCTACCATAGTGTTAGCAATCAGAGAGCTCTGTCCTAGAATTGTGAACTTTAGTTCCAGAAAGAAAGGTCTGTTCTTTTTCATGTGGCTGCAGTTTAAATATAAAGCTCAGGTTTCCTCCTTTTGAAGAAATTTACTTTAAAGGAAAGGAAACAAAAGCTGATATGCACAGGAGGGTGTGATAGTAAACATACAACAGAACTAAGCAGTGTAGATGAGAAAGGAGGTCCTAAGAGTGTTTGAGACTGTAGTTTGTGTTATTCATTTTCAGGGCTAGGTTATTTCACAGGATAGTTCTTTCCACCTGACTCTCGTAACTTAGGCATATGTGTACTTATATACCCCCAAGGAAATATTTTAATATTTATGAAATAATTTAAAAATACTACTTTTGTAATGTACATTAAGCTAGAGGTTGTATATTTGTAAGTACATTTAGCTAACTTTATTTGAAAATTCATTTATACAATGCTATATGTCCACTAGTAATTATATGAGAAAAACCCAGTAAAATGAATGAGAGAAGTACATACTGAGCCACATTGGCTCAGTGAAGACTATTCACATTATACATAATTTATGTTCCTTACTCTCGGGCTAAGCACAGTTTGCTCGAACAATGATTCCAGTATAGCAAAGAAATAGAAGCTCATGGAACAGATGTTGGGAACTAATTGTACATGGTAAGTGTTTCTCATTTGCTTTGGGGATATTCAATGATAATCACTCCTCTACTACTCTTAAATTTTACATATTTTCCTCATTTCTGGTCTCCGCTTAACATTTGAGGTATGAATGAACATCACTGTGGCTTCTATTCCATTCCATTCCATTTTTAAACCACTTCTCCTTTACCTTCAAGCTAAATAACTCATCCAGTAATGAAAAACTCTAATATTAACAATATTAAATTCCTTCTAAGCCTTAAACCTATACCTGAACATGAAATGTTTTAATTATACCACACAATGAAGCTATGTGTGTCACAGCTGATATATATACAAACACACATTGAGACAAATGCATATGGAGAGAGAGAGAGAGAGAGAAAAAGAGAGTGCTGACAAATGAAGAACCCTAAATTTCTTTTCGTTACAAATAAGTATTATGAGCTGTGAATGCCAGCATGGAATGGCAATGTGACTGAGAAAAGCATGAAAAGACATGAATGGAGTTCTTACTTCCTCATCATAATAGAGAAGATTCACGGTATGTTGCTAATCTCACTGTTACCTTAAAAGTTTTGACTTGGCAGAAATGGTATCTTACTGAGTGAAGGAGGAAACATCAGTCGGTAAAAATGAAGATATCTTTTATTTCTGTATAAAAAAAACTTTATAAAAAGTTTTTATTTTTTATATAAATAAAACTTTTAAAAATTTATAAAAATAGCTTTATAAAACAACTTTATAAAAATATTAATCTTCCCTAGTTCTGTAATCTCACGTTTCCCAAATTGAGTTTTTTTAAATATAAAAAATAATGACAGCATACTAAGTCATTTCTCTTGTTCCTGTGTCCTTATAAAATGTAATGAGATGTCTATCAAAAAATTGCATTGTTGCAAAATGCGAAAGCTTCTGATCCAGCCAGAGTACAGCTAACACAAGTGTATCATAACTTTTTATCATCAATATGGGATTGAAATTCTTAACATAAGTTTTAAGTTCTGAGAGCATTTTAATTAATAATTTAAGATGTTTGGCTCATTTCCATTTGAATTTAGATTGAGGCACTCTGAAAGCCTGGTTTAATCTGTATATTTAAAATGTATATAAAATCAGCCTCACTGCATGCAAACTGGGAGCCAACTCTCCGCTCTAATTACCCTAGAACTACAAAGTCAAAACAATTTTCTATGTAGTCAACTTATAAAGTTACTGAATGGGGCAATATAACAACCTCCTTAACTGTTGTACTAAAAAGTTGAAATGCCTATCATTTGAACAGCTGTGTTTCTTATCTCAAGACCTTGGAGCAACATCCACCATTTGTGATCCACACAAGTGCCCCTTTCTTCATCAAGCTTTGCCTCATATATTCAGTATAAAGAGCTCTCTCACTTCTTTGAAGACACAAATAACCCATCAAAATGATTCTTAATGCTCTTATTATATACAAACCTAAACCTATTAATATGCATGTGATTTCAATTTCTAGGTTGTACGATTTTGATGGGCAGAGCTGTTCTGAAATTAGTTTTTGTATTCTTCATATCACCTAGTTTTATTACACTTGTACAGTATAGTTTAATGCATGTTCTAGAATGGGAAAACAAGTAAAGAGGAAGGAAGGGAATGGAGAGGAAGATGGCGGAAGAGTAAGACGCGGAGATCACCTTCCTCCCTACAGATATACCAGAAATACATCTACACGTGGAACAACTCCTACAGAACACCTACTGAAGGCTGGCAGAAGACCTCAGACCTCCCAAAAGGCAAGAAACTCCCCACGTACCTGGGTAGGGCAAAAGGAAAAAAAATAAACAGAGACAAAACAATAGGGACGGGACCTGCACCAGTGGGAGGGAGCCGTGAAGGAGGAAAAGTTTCCACACACTAGGAAGCCCCTTCGTGGGCGGAGACTGCGGGAGGCGGAGGGGGGAGCTTCGAAGCCGCGGAGGAGAGCACAGCAACAGGGGTGCGGGGGACAAAGCGGAGAGATTCCCGCACAGAGGATCAGGGCCGACCGGCACTCACCAGCCCGAGAGGCTTGTCTGCTCCCCCGCCGGGGCGGGCGGGTTTGGGAGCTGAGGCTTGGGCTTCGGTCAGAGTGCAGGGAGAGGACTGGGGTTGGTGGCTTGAACATAGCCTGAAGGGGTTAGTGCACCACGGCTAACCGGGAGGGAGTCCGGGTAAAAGTCTGCACCTGCCGAAGAGGCAAGAGACTTTTTCTTCCCTCTTTGTTTCCTGGTGCGTGAGGAGAGAGGTTTAAGAACGCTGCTTAAAGGAGCTCCAGAGACCGGCGCGAGCTGCAGCTAAACGAGCGGACCCCAGAGACGGGCACAAGCCGCGGCTAAAAGCGCGGACCCCAGAGACGGGCAGGAGACGCTAAGGCTGCTGCTGCCGCCACCAAGGGGCCTGTGTGCCAGCACAGGCCACTCTCCACACCCCTCTTCCGCGGAGCCGGTGCAGCCCGCCACTGCCAGGGTCCCGGGATCCAGGGACAACTTCCCCGGGAGAACGCACGGCGGGCCTCAGGCTAGTGCAAAGTCATGCTGGCCTTTGCCGCCGCAGGCCCGCCCCGCACTCCGTGCCCCTCCCTCCCCGCCGGCCTGAGTGAGCCAGAGCCCCGAATCAGCGGCTCCTTTAACCCCGTCCTGTCTGAGCAAAAAACAGACGCCCTCCAGCGACCTACACGCAGAGGCAGGGCCAAATCCAAAGCTGAGCCCCTGGGAGCTGTGAGAACAAAGAAGAGAAAGGGAAATCTCTCCCAGCAGCCTCAGAAGCAGCGGATTAAAGCTCCACAATCAACTTGATATACCCTGCATCTGTGGAATACCTGAATAGACAACCAATCATCCCAAATTAAGGAAGTGGACTTTAGGAGCAAGATCTATGATTTTTTTCCCTTTTCCTCTTTTTGTGAATGTGTATGCTTCTGTGTGAGATCCTGTCTGTATAGTCTTGCTTCCACCAATTGTCCTAGGGTTCTATCCGTCCATGGTTTTTTTTAAAATTTTTTTCTTAATAATTAATTTTAATAACGTTATTATACTTTGCCTTCTTTCTTTCTTTCCTTCCTTCCCTCCTTTAGACAACGAATCATCCCAAATTGAGGAGGTGGTCTCTGAGAGCAAGATTTATGATTTTTCCCCCTTTACCTCTTTTAGTGAGGGTGTATGTGTATGCTTCTGTGTAAGATTTTGTCTGTATAGCTTTGCTTCCAACATTTGTCCTAAGGTTCTTTCCGTCCCTTTTTTTTTTTTTTCTAAATAAGAATTTTTTAATTCAATAACTTTATTACACTTTATTTTATTTTTACTGTATCTTCTTTCTTTCTGTCTTTTTTCCTTCTATCCCTCCTTCCTTCCTTCCTCCCTCCCTCCCTCCCTCCTTTCTTTCCTTCTTGCCTTCTTTCCTTCTTTGCTTCTTTCTTTCTTTCTTTCTTCCTTCCTTCCTTCCTTCCCTCCTTTCCTTCTTTCTTTCCTCATACTTCTACTAATTCTCTCTACTTTTTCTCCCTTTTATTCTGAGCCGTGTGGATGAAAGGCTCTTGGTGCTCCAGCCAGGAGTCAGGGCTCTGCCTCTGAGGTAGGAGAGCCAACTTCAGGACATTGGTCAACAAGAGACCTCCCAGCTCCACATAATATCAAACGGCGAAAATCTCCCAGAGACCTCCATCTTAACACCAGCACCCAGCTTCACTCAACAACCAGCAAGCCACAGTGCTGGACACCCTATGCCAAACAACTAGCAAAACAAGAACACAACCCCACCCATTAGCAGAGAGGCTGCCTAAAATCATAACAAGTCCACAGACACCCCAAAACACACCATCAGACGTGAACCTGCCCGCTAGAGAGACAAGATCCAGCCTCATCCACCACAACACAGGCACTAGTCCCCTCCACCAGGAAGCCTACACAACCCACTGAACCAACCATAGCCACTGGAGACAGACATCAAAAACAGCGGGAACTACGAACCTGCAGTCTGCAAAAAGGAGACCCCAAACACAGTAAGATAAGCAAAATGAGAAGACAGAAAAACACACAGCAGATAAAGGAGCAAGATAAAAATGCACCAGACCTAACAAATGAAGAGGAAATAGGCAGTCTACCTGAAAAAGAATTCAGAATAATGATAGTAAGGATGATCCGAAATCTTGGAAATAGAATGGACAAAATGCAAGAATCAGTTAACAAGGACCTAGAAGAAATAAGGATGAAACAAGCAATGATGAACAACACAATAAATGAAATTAAAAGTACTCTAGATGGGATCAATAGCAGAATAACTGAGGCAGAAGAACGGATAAGTGACCTGAAAGATAAAATAGTGGAAATAAATACTGCAGAGCAGAATAAAGAAAAAAGAATGAAAAGAACTGAGGACAGTCTCAGAGACCTCTGGGACACATTAAACGCACCAACATTCGAATTATAGGGGTTCCAGAAGAAGAAGAGAAAAAGAAAGGGACTGAGAAAATATTTGAAGAGATTATAGTTGAAAACTTCCCTAATATGGGAAAGGCAATAGTTAATCAAGTCCAGGAAGCACAGAGAGTCCCATACAGGATAAATACAAGGAGAAATACGCCAAGACACATATTAATCAAACTGTCAAAAATTAAATACAAGGAAAGCATATTAAAAGCAGCAAGGGAGGGCTTCGCTGGTGGCGCAGTGGTTGAGAGTCCGCCTGCCGATGCAGGGGACACGGGTTTGTGCCCTGGTCCAGGAAGATCCCACATGCCGCGAAGCGGCTGGGCCCGTGAGCCATGGCCAATGAGCTTGCGCGTCCGGAGCCTGTGCTCCGCAACGGGAGAGGCCACAACAGTGAGAGGCCCGCGTACCGCAAAAAAAAAAAAAAAAAAAAGCAGTAAGGGAAAAACAACAAATAACACATAAGGGAATCCCCATAAGGTTAACAGCTGATCTCTCAGCAGAAACCCTACAAGCTAGAAGGGAGTGGCAGAATATACTGAGAGTGATGAAGGAGAAAAACCTGCAGCCAAGACTACTCTACCCAGCAAGGATCTCATTCAGATTTGATGGAGAAATTTAAACCTTTACAGACAAGCAAAAGCTGAGAGAGTTCAGCACCATCAAACCAGCTTTACAACAAATGCTAAAGGAACTTCTCTAGACAAGAAACACAAGAGAAGGAAAAGACCTACAATAACAAACCCAAAACAATTTAGAAAATGGGAATAGGAACATACATATCAATAATTACCTTAAATGTAAATGGACTAAATGCTCCCACCAAAAGACACAGATTGGCTGAATGGATACAAAAACAAGACCCTTATATATGCTGTCTACAAGAGACCCACTTCAGACCTAGAGACACATACAGACTGAAAGTAAGGGGATGGAAAAAGATATTCCATGCAAATGGAAACCAAAAGAAAGCTGGAGTAGCAATTCTCATATCAGACAAAATAGACTTTAAAATAAGGACTATTACAAGAGACAAAGAAGGACACTACATAATGATCAAGGGATCGATCCAAGAAGAAGATATAACAATTGTAAATATTTATGCACCCAACGTAGGAGCACCTCAATACATAAGGCAAATACTAACAGCCATAAAAGGGGAAATTGACAGTAACACATTCATAGTAGGGGACTTAAACACCCCACTTTCACCCATGGACAGATCATCCAAAATGAAAATAAATAAGGAAACACAAGCTTTAAATGATACATTAAACAAGATGGACTTAATTGATATTTATAGGACACTCCATCCAAAAACAACAGAATACACATTTTTCTCAAGTGCTCATGGAACATTTTCCAGGATAGATCATATCTTGGGTCACAAATCAAGCCTTGGTAAATTTAAGAAAATTGAAATTGTATCAAGTATCTTTTCTGACCACAACGCCATGAGACTAGATATCAATTACAGGAAAAGATCTGTAAAAAATACAAACACATGGAGGCTAAACAATACACTACTTAATAATGAAGTGATCACTGAAGAAATCAAAGAGGAAATAAAAAAATACCTAGAAACAAATGACAATGGAGACACAACGACCCAAAACCTACGGGATGCAGCAAAAGCAGTTCTAAGGGGGAAGTTTATAGCAATACAAGCCCACCTTAATAAGCAGGAAACATCTCGAATAAACAACCTAACCTTGCACCTCAAGCAATTAGAGAAAGAAGAACAAAAAAACCCCAAAGCTAGCAGAAGGAAAGAAATCATAAAAATCAGATCAGAAATAAATGAAAAAGAAATGAAGGAAACTATAGCAAAGATCAATAAAACTGAAAGCTGGTTCTTTGAGAAGATAAACAAAATAGATAAACCACTAGCCAGACTCATCAAGAAAAAAAGGGAGAAGACTCAAATCAATAGAATTAGAAATGAAAAAGGAGAGGTAACAACTGACACTGCAGAAATAAAAAAGATCATGAGAGATTACTACAAGCAACTCTATGCCAATAAAATGGACAATCTGGATGAAATGGACAAATTCTTAGAAATGCACAACCTGCCAAGACTGAATCAGGAAGAAATAGAAAATATGAACAGACCAATCACAAGCACTGAAATTGAAACTGTGATTAAAAATCTTCCAACAAACAAAAGCCCAGGACCAGATGGCTTC
This sequence comes from Aethalodelphis obliquidens, assembly GCF_003676395.1. Lineage (NCBI taxonomy): Eukaryota > Metazoa > Chordata > Mammalia > Artiodactyla > Delphinidae > Aethalodelphis > Aethalodelphis obliquidens. The sequence continues at coordinate 4,522,724 of NW_020837955.1, read as the reverse complement.
ACAGGCGAATTCTATCAAACATTTAGAGAAGAGCTAACACCCATCCTTCTCAAACTCTTCCAAAATGTAGCAGAGGGAGGAACACTCCCAAATTCCTTCTACGAGGCCACCATCACCTTGATACCAAAACTAGACAAGGATGTCACAAAGAAAGAAAACTACAGGCCAATATCACTGATGAACATAGATGCAAAAATCCTCAACAAAATACTAGCAAACAGAATCCAACAGCACATTAAAAGGATCATACACCATGATCAAGTGGGGTTTATTCCAGGAATGCAAGGATTCTTCAATATATGCAAATCTATCAATGTGATAAACCATATTAACAAATTGAAGGAGAAAAACCATATGATCATCTCAATAGATGCAGAGAAAGCTTTTGACAAAATTCAACACCTATTTATGATAAAAACCCTGCAGAAAGTAGGCATAGAGGGAACTTGCCTCAACATAATAAAGGCCATATATGACAAGCCCACAGCAAACATCATCCTCAATGGTGAAAAACTGAAAGCATTTCCACTAAGATCAGGAACAAGACAAGGTTGCCCACTCTCACCACTCTTATTCAATATAGTTTTGGAAGTTTTAGCCACAGCAATCAGAGAAGAAAAGGAAATAAAAGGAATCCAAATCAGAAAAGAAGAAGTAAAGCTGTCACTGTTTGCAGATGACATGATCCTATACATAGAGAACCCTAAAGATGCTACCAGAAAACTACTAGAGCTAATCAATGAATTTGGTAAAGTGGCAGGATACAAAATTAATGCACAGAAATCTCTGGCATTCCTATATACTAATGATGAAAAATCTGAAAGTGAAATCAAGAAAACACTCCCATTTACCATTGAAACAAAAAGAATAAAATATCCAGGAATAAACCTACCTAAGGAGACAAAAGACCTGTATGCAGAAAATTATAAGACACTGATGAAAGAAATTAAAGATGATACAAATAGATGGAGAGATATACCATGTTCTTGGATTGGAAGAATCAACATTGTGAAAATGACTCTACTACCCAAAGCAATCTACAGATTCAATGCAATCCCTATCAAACTACCACTGGCATGTTTCACAGAACTAGAACAAAAAATTTCGCAATTTGTATGGAAACACAAAAGACCCCGAATAACCAAAGCAATCTTGAGAACAAAAAAAGGAGCTGGAGGAATCAGGCTCCCTGACTTCAGACTATACTACAAAGCTACAGTAATCAAGACAGTATGGTACTGGCACAAAAACAGAAAGATAGATCAATGGAACAGGATAGAAAGCCCAGAGATAAACCCACGCACATATGGACACCTTATCTTTGATAAAGGTGGCAGGAATGTATAGTGGAGAAAGGACAGCCTCTTCAATAAGTGGTGCTGGGAAAACTGGACAGATACATGTAAAAGTATGAGATTAGATCACTCCCTAACACCATACACAAAAATAAGCTCAAAATGGATTAAAGACCTAAATGTAAGGCCAGAAACTATCAAACTCTTAGAGGAAAACATAGGCAGAACACTCTATGACATAAATCACAGCAAGATCCTTTCTGACCCACCTCCTAGAGGAATGGAAATAAAAACAATAAACAAATGGGACCTAATGAAACTTCAAAGCTTTAGCACAGCAAAGGAAACCATAAACAAGACCAAAAAACAACCCTCAGAATGGGAGAAAATATTTGCAAATGAAGCAACCGACAAAGGATTAAATTTACAAGCAGCTCATGCAGCTCAATATCAAAAAACAAACAACCCAATCCAAAAATGGGCAGAAGACCTAAATAGACATTTCTCCAAAGAAGATATACAGACTGCCAACAAACACATGAAAGAATGCTCAACATCATGAATCATTAGAGAAATGCAAATCAAAACTACAATGAGATATCATCTCACACCAGTCAGAATAGCCATCATCAAAAAATCTAGAAACAATAAATGCTGGAGAGGGTGTGGAGAAAAGGGAACACTCTTGCACTGCTGGTGGGAACGTGAATTGGTTCAGCCACTATGGAGAACAGTATGGAGGTTCCTTAAAAAACTACAAATAGAACTACCATACGACCCAGCAATCCCACTACTGGGCATATACCCTGAGAAAACCAAAATTCGAAAAGAGTCATGTACCAAAATGTTCATTGCAGCTCTATTTACAATAGCCCGGAGATGGAAACAACCTAAGTGCCCATCATCAGATGAATGGATAAAGAAGATGTGGCACATATGGAATATTACTCAGCCATAAGAAGAAACGAAATTGAGCTATTTGTAATGAGGTACATAGACCTAGAGTCTGTCATACAGAGTGAAGTAAGTCAGAAAAAAAAAGACAAATACCGTATGCTAACACATATATATGGAATTTAAGAAAAAAAAATGTCATGAAGAACCTAGGGGTAAGGCAGGAATAAAGACGCAGACCTACTAGAGAACGGACTTGAGGTTATGGGGAGGAGGAAGGGTGAGCTGTGACAGGGCTAGAGAGAGTCATGGACATATACACACTAACAAACGTAGTAAGGTAGATAGCTAGTGGGAAGCAGCCGCATGGCACAGGGATATTGGCTCGGTGCTTTGTGACAGCCTGGAGGGGTGGGATAGAGAGGGTGGGAGGGAGGGAGACGCAAGAGGGAAGAGATATGGGAACATATGTATATGTATAACTGATTCACTTTGTTATAAAGCAGAAACTAACACACCATTGTAAAGCAATTATATCCCAATAAAGATGTTAAATAAATAAAAAAAAGAGGAAGGAAGGAAGGAAGGAAAGAAGAAAGGAAGGAAAGGAGGGAGGGAGGAAGGAAGAAGTAGGCAGAGGAAAGAAGGATTTTTTAAAAAAGGAAATAAAAATATGGGTAAGCAAGTCTAGAACCTTGATATACTACAGCTCAGCAACAGAACACAGGTGCAGCAAACAATGATAACAAATGAACAGATTATAAAGAAAAATTTTTTTAAATATATAATAATTTTGCCATAATTTTAGCCTGTGTAGAAACTAAGTCTGGTGTTAAGGCACAGATTACTGCCATAAATTACATTCATCTTTACATTCTTATTTCAATATATGATATTACAATATATATTACATTATATGAAATGCATAGTTCTTAGAAGATACACAAATAAAAGGAAAAAAATGCTTTTCACTTTTTGGTGACTATCACAGACACAGATATATTGGAGGATATGGTTATACAAAATATACTGCCTTATGTTTTCTATCTTTTAATAATATATGAATACCCCACTTTCAATGCATGTAATTATGCTTAGGATGTGATTCATTAAGTCCCTTAAGGATACCTAAAACCTTTTAGCATATAAATGTTCAACCTAATACCTTTTAGCATATAAATGCATATAAATGGCTATAGATGGATTATATGAAAGTGTGTATGTGTGTGTGTGTGTGTGTGTCTGTGTGTGGAGAGAGGGGTCATTTTTAAAAAGGCTCTTACTGAGCCAATATATATATTTAGTATTTTCCTGCTGAGAGAGCAATTGTATTAACACAGACTTCACATTTCATTCTCTTTTAGCACTGTTCTTTTGGTACATCTGATTTTCATTCTGAAAGTCAGTGTCCCTATTAGAAGTTGACAGGAAATATGTGGGGAAAAGCCACTTTTTAAATTCTTGAAATTAATGTACAAAGTAAGAAAAAGCAGGGATATATCTTGAAATATTTTTCATATCAAACACAGATATATCCTAATAAAATGTAAGCATTAAGGAATACTTAGACTGATGTTCAGGGCTCAAAATATGATTTTAATTAAAAGAAAATTTGAATCCAAGTATGGTTATGACAGGCCTCTTTTACAGTATGTTCTTTTCATATATTCCCATAGTGGAAGATGCCCATACAAATAAAAGTTGAAGGAAAGAATTTATGCACTCTTTTCTTTTGCCACATTATTTTTCTTACATATTTTTAAATAATTTTATTCTCAATATTGTGTGTATCTTTGCATTCCTCAATAATTGCTTCTGAATCACAAAGAAAAGTCAAACTGACCAAGATAGCTTTAATATACCTATTTCCCCCAGGATAAGTAAACCCTAGACACATTTCTTCCTAACTGCAGATCCCTGATCTCCCTTTTCTTAAGAGTGTTTACTTTAGAAAAACTTTCCATTGTGAATTCTTTCTCTGCCTCTTTGACATGTAAATTTTATCTTAGAGCATCTTACCAGTTTTACAATGCAGGAAAATCTTTCTTGAGGACCTAGTATCCAATCTTTTGAAATATAATCATCAAGAAAGACAGTGCCCCCCTCTCCTAGTCTTGTGGGAAGATAGGAACCTAACTCCTAAAGACAACAGTTAGCAAACAGAGTGACCTAATCACATGCAACGCCTCCCCCCAACTTTCTTCAGTAATTTCACACTACTTAAATCCCATAGTGTAAAAAAGAAAAACCAAAAAACCCCCCAAAAAGCCCTCTTGTCTTCTGTTTCAAAAGAGCTGAGTTACATGTAACTACATAAACATAATTTTAAATTGAAGACAATGTTTTCCATGCACCCAGAGTCTAAAACAAGTGACACAATATTTAAATAAAAACTTAAGAAAGACCATGGGAATATTATAAATATATATAACAAAATTGTATTTTTTTTCTGTCCAATGGTCACTCACAATACATTTGCGATAATGGTAAATATGGGTCAGTGAAATTTCTTGCCAGCTTGAAGATTCTTTGTGTATCTGCATGGGTGGTGTAAAGGGTTTATGAGAAAAATATTTGGTATATTTCAATATGAAAACTTTTCCACTATGTGAATCTTAAAAATCTTATTTTGAAATGGCAAGCCTATATCCCCTGTCAAAGTAAATTGACGCCTAAAAATATAGCTTGGCAAAAGCAAACAGTGCAAAGTGAATAAAGAAAATATTATTATAAAGCCACATTAACTATAGATTAAAAGAGATTTAAAAGTCAAAAAAAAAAAGAAAATGCTTTCCCTTAAAGAGATGAATATATTTTCATCGTGTCATATATATCATAAAAGATGACTATATAAGTAATCCTTGGTTAAAATCAAAATTTTGATCAATATACAATTAGGCTATGGATATGCATCAGACATTAATATTCTGAATAATATGTATTATTCCAGCTCCTTCAATAAGGCTGCAATAGGAATCTAATACAATTTGCTATTCTTGCAGAGTAAAATTAATAAAAATAATTACTTATTCATCAAAGTATTATTCCCATGACAAAGACTGCATGAAAACAAACAAACAAAATTGCATTTGATTCCACATTTCTTCCAGGTATCTGCCAGAAAAAAAAAATCACGACAAATAAAAAATGAGAGAGAGAAAACACGTCCCACACAAATAAAAGTGAGTTAAATCCTCCATCTATTTTTATAGAGATTATGTATTTATTTTTCAAGTTTGTAGTGAATGTAATGGCTATACACAGGGAATATCCATTAATGAGAATTTGGTTTAAAAGTATTCAGTGATTTTCAGAGCAAGACATGTATATCTGAAACAACTGATAATTAAGTAGTTAAATTCATTTAGTCATAATTGTGAAAAACAGAAGGAAAATATTAAAGTGTTTTTAATTCTCAGAGATATTTCCTGACTTTTGTAGATTCCTTTCACCTCTATTCTATGCTAAAGCCTTACTTTGTATAAAAATAACTTGAACTCCAGATGGTCATTTCCCTTGAAGGTTTTTCTGTGTTAGTGTTATAGAATTACAGAATAATGACTTGAACATCACCTTAAAGAAAAATTTGTATATGAACTTTGGGGGAAAATGAGAGATTTGTGGCAAGAAAAATAAGGAAGTCATATATTCAGGAAAAAAAGACATTTTAGGTTAATTATATTTGCAGTGTGTCAACAAGAGTTACAAAACCATAAATACAGGCATTAAGTAGCCTCATAAAAATAACTCCTTATTCTAATAACAAAGAGAACAATTGAATGCTAACACTGATGATAATCATAATAGCATCAAAAAACGTCAAATACCTAGGATAAATTTTAAAATATATATATTTAATAGCTCTAAACAAAGTACAAATAACAATAATTTAATAAAATGTGTATGAGAGAAATTAAAGAACTCTTTAAAAAATTGGAGGGATATGCTTTATTAACGGATTGAAAAACTGAATATTTTAAAGTTGTCAAAATCTCATCAAATTAATTAATACATTTGATGCAAACCAATAAATATCTCAGAAATTTTGAAGAAACTGAAGATTTCACCCTAAAGTTTGTATAAAATTTCAAAGTGCCAAGTACATCTAAGATCAGCTTGAAGAAAACAAACTACATTGGAGGGCTGAACTATTAGATATCAATATGTATTCTAAAACTGTAGTAATCAAGGCAACATGGTATTGATGAAATCTTGACAAATAGTCAAGTGGAACAAAATATAGTCTAGAAAGAGATTCACTCATAAAAGATTCATGATGCTGAGCCAACTGAATATGCATATTTAAAATAAATGAAATTTGCTACCTCACAAAAGCACAAAACAGTATTAAATTGTAGAAAAGAAAATAATAACACTTCTAGGTGATAATTTAAGAGAATATTTTCAAGATCTTGGGAGAGGTAAGAGTTCCCTAAGCAGAAAAGAAAAGGCACTAAATTTAAGGAAAAGATAGACAAATTGCACTGTATTAAAATAAAGAACTTATCAATAAATGATAATGCTATCAAAAGATTACACTATGAAAATTTTAAAAAATCAAACTACAGAGTATGGGATTATACATATATTGGACAAAATCCTATGTCCAGAGAACATAAAGAATTAAATTCAGTAAGAAAAATAAAGTAAAATAAACCACAGGTAATTTTTAAAAATGGAAAAAGACCTTAACAAACATGTTACAAAAGAGAATATCTACATTGTCAATAAACATATACAAAGATATTCTGCCTGTTTTTCAATCATAGAAATGCAAATTAAATTAACAATAATATACTGCAAACACCTATCAAAATGGCTAGCATTAAAAAGACATTATAGCATATACTGATAAGAATGGTATGCTTATATACTACTAATGAGAGTGTATATTTGTAAAAGTATTCTGAGAAACAGCGTGGCTTTAACTACTAAGTTTGTACATAGGCAAATCTAATGACACATGCATTTTAGTGTCAGGTATATACCCAAATGAAATAAGTGGCATGTATACCAAAAGTCATGTACAAGGATGTTCATAGCATCATTACTTATATTTGTCCCAAGTGGGGAACAACTTAAACATCATTAGTAGAATGGATACATTCATTTGTATAATCATTCAGTGGGATTTTATACAACAAAGAAATGAATGCAGAGTTATACACATTAATATATATAAATCTCACAAACAAAATTTTGAGCAAAAGAAGGTAGACACAGAGAACATATGATTCCATTTGTGTAATATAACTGATTAGGAATCAGGACAGTGGTTAACTCTGAGGCAGAAAGAGTGAACATTTTGGGAACAGCATGAGCAGGACTTTTATCTACTTCCTGATATGGATGAGGTTACAAAGTTATGTACATTTTATAAAAACTCATTGAGTTTTTTGCATTTGTTCATATATAGGCTAAAATTCAGTAATTTTTTAAAAGTTAAGACAAGTTTAAAAAAGAAGAAAAATGCAATGTCTTCTATCTATTGCCGTTACAATAAATTATATGTGACTTAGTTCAATAAATAGTAATATGGTGATATTTGAAATAATAATGACCTGAACAATAAGTCACATATTTTTAGACCACAATTATAGGATGGAAAAATAAGTTACATGATTATAGCGGTTACAAAGCTAAGAATGGATTTGTATATATGTTGAAAATGAAACAAGGGGAAAAGAGGTAAAATACACAGGATAAAACAAATTTATTTTATAATATATCACTCAAATTTTAGGTGATAAGACTATTGCCAACAATCATGTAACTAACCATTAACTTATTCCCTAATTACATCCTCTCAGAAAAGCTTGCACAGGATAGGTGTTCCATAAATATTTGCTGACTGAATCTTACAAGTAACATGCTTCAATTCAACCTGATTCCCGTCTTAACCAATAACGCTGGAGATACAGAATACCTAAATATTCCACCTACATCTCTAATCCTTGCCTATTTGGCATATAGGTATAATATGAACAGTCTGGGCAGTGGTAAAGTAGGCTGCCTTTTAAGTGAAAATTGACACTCCTGAGTTACGTATCTGAAGCATGTAACCTTAACGAAGTCCATGCTTCCTGTAGTCGCAGGTACCAGCCTGGGCTATTCAACTACAAGATCACACCTACAGGGCAAGAGGCAAGATCACACTTAAGTCCACTGTGGGGGTCAGGGCGGGGAGGGGGGAAGGAAGGGTTCTCTCAAGACCATGGGAAAACTTAAATTTCAGGTAGAAAATGAAAGTCATTGGGAAACAAAGAGCAGCCAAGCGATCCCTATTTCCATTCTTGAGTTTAGTCGTTAAGGCAAAGCCTCTGATGTAATCTGACTTCCACGAAAAACTATTTTGCAGTGTTTCTTAGAGAACTATGAACACTCAAGATCAACCTTAATAACAGGGCTCTAATATCTTAATTGGTCTCAGCTCAAAATCTTAGCAATCAGTTCTTTTAATTCATGTTCAAAGTCATTACTCAGTGCACAAGCATGCCTTTTGAGTACTAGGCCAGAAAGGTCTAAACACTGCTATCATGAGTGCTCAGAAGTACCTTTACCTAAGAACAGAAATTAATGTAATATAAAATGAACAGTTATGACAAAAAACAAAATTTGATTAGTTAAAAACAAAATAATATTGATAAACCACTAGTAAGACAGATAAAAAAATAAAGAAAACACAAATTCTATCAGGAATGAAAGAGGTGACATTACTAGAGCTCCTATAAACACTAAAAGAACAACAAGAGACTGTCATGAACAACTTTCCACAAATATATCTGACTCAAACAACAAAATTTACCAAAACAGACAAGTTAAAACAGGATATCTGAATAGCTCTATATTTTTCAAGGAAACTGAATTTTTTACCTAAAATTACTCCACAAAGAAAACTCCCAGTCTAGAGGACTTTACTGGTTAATTCTATCAAACAAAAATATAGAATTCTTGACTGGTTAAGAAGAAACAATCTTAAACGAACTTTTTAAAAATGGAGGGGAATGAAACATATCCCTTCTTGTTTTATGATACCAAACCTGACAAAGATACATCAAGAAAAGATAAGTATAGAATAACATCCTCATTACCTTAGAGGCAAATATACTTAATAATAAAATTATTAGAAAAACATTAGCAAATCACACCCAGCTATATATAAAATGGATAATACCTCATGACGAAGTTGTTTTTATACCAGAAATGCAAGGTGAGTTTAAAATTTACAATAAATTAAATCCTATTAACAGAATGAAGGAGAAGAAAAAATAACTCAAACAACATAGAAAATTTGTTTATTAAAATCAGACACCCATTCAATATAAAACAAATTCAGCAAACTAGAAATAAAAGGTAACTTCCTCAATCTGATAAGCAACATCTAAAACAACAACAGCGACAATAACTACAACTAATACCTACAAGATGGCAAGAGTATCCAATCTTATCACTTCTATTCAGCACAGTGGCTAGAAATCCTAGCTAGTGCAATAAGAGAAGGAACAAAAGACACTAGGTTAAAAAGGAAGAAGCAAACTACTGCTATTTATAGACACATAATCTATTTATAGACACATAATTATATACATAATCTTAAAGAATCATCAAAGTAACTACAGTGTGGGGAGAAAAAAGAAATAGGTGAGGGAGATTTAAAAGTACAAATTTTCAGTTGCAAAATAAATGAGTCATGGATTTGCAATGTATAGCATGTGGAATATATTCTATAATTATGTAACATTCTTTTACAGTGACAGATTGTAACTAGACTTATCATGGTGATCAATTTGAAATGTACAGAAATATCAAATCACTATGTTGTGTAACAGAAACTAACATAGTATTGCAGGACAATCATACTTCAAAAACACACAAACAAACAAACTCACAGAAAAAGAGATCAGATTTGTGGTTACCAGAGGCAGGGGATTGGGAGAAGGGGAAATGGAGGAAGGCAGTCAAAAGGCACAAACTTCCAGTTACAAGATAAATAAGTACTAGGGATATAATGTACAACATGATACGTATAATTAACACTGCTATATCTTACATATGAAAGCTGTTAAGAGAGTAAATACTGAGTTCTCAAAACAAGGAAATTTTTTTTTATATTTCTTTAACTTTGTATGAAATGATGGATGGTCACTAAGCTTACTGTGATGATATTTCATGGTGTGTGTAAGTCAAATTTTTATGCTGTACACTTTAAACATATACAGTGCTATATGTCAATTATATCTCAGTAACACTGGAAGCAAAAAATTAAAATAAATTAATAATTGCAGACATATCTTGTTCTACTGTGCTTTACTTTATTGAGATTCACAGATACTGCGTTTTTTACAAACTGAAGGTTTATGGCAACCCTGCATTGAACAAGTTTAATAGGTTCCATTTTTCCAACAGCATCTGCTTATTTCGTGTCTTTGTGTCACATTTTGATAATTTTCACAATGTTTCAAACACTCTACCATCAAAAAGATTATAACGTGTAGAAGGTTCAGATGATTGTTAGCAATTTTTAGCAATAAAATATTTTTAATTAAGGTATGTACATTTTTTATTTAGATAGAATGCTATTGCACACTTAAGAGACTACAATTTAGTGTAAACATAACTTTTATATGTACCAGGAAACAAAAAGATGTGAGTGACTTGCTTTATTGGGATATTCACCCTATTGTGGTGGTCTGGAACCAAACACACATAATCTCTGAGGTACGCCTGTACTAGAATTTATAAGTAATTTTATCATGGTCTCAAGACACAAGTTAAATACTCAAAAGTATAAGATGAGGAAAGGTTACAAATAGAAAGAAATGACAATTAAAGTATAAAAAATTTCATTAACAGTGGCACCAAAACCACATAATACTTAGGAACATGTTCAGCAAAGAATTGCTAGAACCTTAATATTGAAAATTACAAAATATTGCTGAAATAAAGAAGATCTACACAAATAGGGAGATATGCCAGGTTCGTGGTTTGGAATATTTAATATTGTTAAGATGGCAATGTAATCCATGTATTTATAGATTCAATGAAATCTTAATTGTAATCTCAGCAATATTTTATAGAAATTAGTAAACTGACTCAAAAATTTATACAGATATGCAAATGACCTAAAATAGAACAATCGTGAAAAGGAAGATTAAAGTTGAAGGCCTTACACTATCTGATTTTAATATGTACCATAAAGCAAAAGAAATAGAGACTGGCAAAGGAGTAGACCTATAAATCAATGGGATACACTAGATCAAAGATTGACCAACTTAGTCTGTAAATAGATAGTAAATATTTTAGGCTTTGTGGCCCACTTATGGGCTATCTCTTGCTGCTGCTTCTTTTCATTTGACAATATTTTAAATATGAATCAACCACTATCAGCTTGTGGGTCATACATAAATAAGCCACAAGTCATAGTCTGGCAATTCCTGGAATAGAGCCAAGAAATAGACCCACAGTTGCTATTTGACAAATACATCAGAAGAATTCAGTGGAGCAAGGAAAATCTTTTAAGCAAATGGTTCTGGAACAACTGGGTATCCATATGAAAAACAAAATTTAACCTCAACCCGTACCTCTTCCAAACACAAGAATTAATATAAGAAGGGTCAAGGCCTAAGCATAAAAACCAAAACTACAAAGCATTTAGAGGAAAACAGAGGAGAGTATCTTTGCATCCTGAGACAACAATTTTTAGGAAGGACACAGTAGCAACAACCATAAAAGGAAACTTTGATAAATTACACTTGCATCAAAATTTAAAACTTATGTTCTTCAAAAGACATCTCTCTATAAACCATACACTGGGAGGCAATAATTGCAAAACATATCTAACAAAGAACCTGTATCTGGAATACCTATATATTTGATAATATGAAACTCAATTCAATAATACAAAAAACTTTTTAAATGGAATAAAGATTTGATAGAAACTTCATGAAGGGAGACGTATGAATGGCTAATAACCATATGAATTGCTCAATATCCATTGATATGAAATTCTTTTTTTTTCAATTTTTAATATCTTTGAGTATAATTGCTTTACGATGGTGTGTTAGTTTCTGCTTTATAACATAGTGAATCAGCTATATATTTGCATATATACCCATATCTCCTCCCTCTTGTGTCTCCCTCCCACCCTCCCTATCCCACCTTTCTAGGTAGTCACAAAGCACCGAGCTGATCTCCCTGTGCAATGCGGCTGCTTCCCACTAGCTATCTATTTTACATTTCATAGTGTATATATGTCCATGCCACTCTCTCGCTTCGTCCCAGCTTACCCTTGCCTTTCCCCACATCCTCAAGTCCATTCTCTACGTCTGCATCTTTATTCCTGTCCTGCCCCTAGGTTCTTCATAACCATTTACTTCTTTTTTTAGATTCCATATATATGTGTTAGCACACGGTATTTGTTTTTCTCTCTCTGACTTACTTCACTCTGTATGACAGACTCTAGGTCCATCCACCTCACTATAAATAACTCAATTTCGTTTCTTTTTATGGCTAATATTCCATTGTATATATGTGCCATATCTTCCTTATCCATGCATCTCTCGATAGACACTTTGGTTGCTTTCATGTCCTGGCTATTGTAAACAAAGCTGCAATAAACATTGTGGTACATGACTCTTTTTGAATTACGGTTTTCTCAGGGTATATGCCCAGTAGTGGGATTGCTGGGTCATATGGTAGTTCTGTTTTTAGTTTTTTAAGGACCCTCCATACTGTTCTCCATAGTGGCTGTATCAATTTACATTCCCACCAACAGTGCAAGAGGGGTCCCTTTTCTCCACACCCTCTCCAGCATTTATTGTTTCTAGATTTTTTGATGATGGCCATTCTGACTGGTGTGAGGTGATACCTCATTTTAGTTTTGATTTACATTTCTCTAATGATTAGTGATGTTGAGCATTCTTTCATGTGTTTGTTGGCAATCTGTATATCTTCTTTGGAGAAATGTCTGTTTAGGTCTTCTGCCCATGTTTGGATTGGGTTGTTTGTTTTTTGATATTGAGCTGCATGAGCTGCTTGTAAATTTTGGATATTAATCCTTTGTCAGTTGCTTCATTTGCAAATATTTTCTCCCATTCTGAGGGTTGTCTTTTGGTCTTGTTTATGGTTTCCTTTGCTGTGCAAAAGCTTTTAAGTTTCATTAGGTCCCATTTGTTTATTTTTGCTTTTATTTCCATTTCTCTAAGAGGTGGGTCAAAAAGGATCTTGCTGTGATTTATGTCTGATATGAAATTCTTAAAGAAGCAAAGCTAATCTGTAGTAATACAAAGTCCATCAGCGGTTACTTGGGGATGGATGTGGGGAGGAATGACTGCAAAGGAGTACGTGGGAATTGTTTACCATAATTTAAATATTCTGTGTCTTGATCGGGGTAGTAGTTACAGATTATATATTTATCAAAATGTAATGATTGGACATTTCAATGGAATAAATTTAACCTCAAATTGCCACAAAAATAATAATCACATGAGGGATGGGAAATATGTGGAGGTATAGTTGAAAATAAAACAGTAGAACATTGATCATTGTTGAAGCCAAACACTGGGTAGATGAGGGTTCAACTTGACATTCAATTTATATTATATTTATATTTGAAGTTTTAAGACTCCTCATTTGAGAAGTATTTACACACTTTAGGTAGAACACTGGAGCCTCTTGAATTCTCACTCTACTAAAAAGACATAAAGGTGATTTATCTTTCTTCTAGAAAAATGGGACTGCAATTATCCACTTGTGTCACTAAGGGAAACAGATGATCCAGGATTATTTTTTACTTTCCTGAACGTTAAATTAGCTTCCAATTTATTTTGCTAAAGAGGACAATGGGTCAAAGAGCAAAGAAAACAGAAAACTTACTTTCTAGAGGATAACCCTGAGTAGTGACCTTCACTGTGTTTTGGAACATAACTAGCTACATTTAAAAATAACTCATACATGCTTGCTTTCTTTATATATGGATACATAATGTGGAGGTTTTAATGATGTTTACAAGATGACAATGTTTTCCCACAATAGTACAATTTCCTCTTTTAAAAATACTGTTACAGAGATGAGTATCACATAATATCTAAATATATAGTGATGAATATATAATCTCATTAGAAATCATAAAAATGATTACCCCATTTCTGTAAAATATGCACTGGCATGATTTGGTTTAAAAACAAAGGTTATAAATTTAATGTTAATAATTTACCTAGGGCTTCCCTGGTGGCGCAGTCGTTGAGAGTCTGCCTGCCAATGCAGGGGACGTGGGTTCGTGCCCCAGTCCGGGAAGATCCCACATGCCGCGGAGCGGCTGGGCCCGTGAGCCATGGCCGCTGAGCCTGCGCGTCCGGAGCCTATGCTCCGCAACGGGAGAGGCCACAACAGTGAGAGGCCCGCGCAAAAAAAATAAAAATAAAAATAATTTACCTAATATATTTCACAGTCCAAAGTGATTTTGAAATGGAAATCTGTAATTTCCAAGAGTTTTAACACACTGTGGCATGTTATTTGGACTCCACTTATATCACCATATATGAGACAGATGACAACATACCAGCTTGTGACAGATGTGGCTGATGCACACAGCCATTATCACACAATAGTTCTTTTAACCACCTTCTTTGCACATATTCCTGAAATGTATAATCTGGGAAGCTAAAAACTACACTTAAAAGATTCAATTGCAGCTAGAATTCTATTTATGATTAGGTTACTCTGACAAGATGCTTTTTGCATGAGACATCATTCAGAATGAATTATATGGGGAAAGCAGGTGTTAGACATTCATTTTTACAGGTACGGACTAAAGCAGAAGTGTGTGGTTCTAGAGTTAGCAACTGTGGCAGCAACTTTCTGACTCCACTTCTGGACCACGGTAAAGGCAGAATTTTCCATAGTAGTCCTAGTTTTGCAACTTGTTCCTAAAAGGCCAAAACAGATTCTACCTCTTCCACCCTTTCAATTATCATATGTGACCTATTTCAACCATTGAATAATTTCCTTCGGTTTAAAGAAACTAGAGTGGATTCTGCTTTTGTTTTGTTTTTTGTTTGTTTTGTGTTTTTTTGTAACCAAGGTCCCTGACCAATATTACAGACTTCACACAAAATCATTTCATTGAAGATGAGTAGAGGTAGAAGATTCTTTCCACAGTAACATAGTATGAAACAAAACCAGCAATCCTGGCAAAGTACTTGATTCCCAGAGGTAGTTGGCCCCTGCTATATACATACCAATCTTATACTCAAAATACTATAATAGTATCTACTGCTACAACCCCTTGTAATATGTTCAACTATTTTCTTAGTCATAGTGACACCATCTCCCATCTCATACCCATTTTTGTCTACACCTTGTGGGAATCCCACAACTATAATCATCCTTCATAAGGAATTTCAGTAGAATTTAGACAAAATTCCAGCTATTAAAGCAATCAGGAGAACAGGGCTTCTTTAATAATGAGGTCATAAACTTTGCTGCCTCTGAGAATCCAGGAAGGAATGAGTCTGAAGAAGAGTTTTCTGCCTGCATATCTAGTTCATGCTAATACACACACAGACCTGAGGGGGAAAATTGGGCTTGCCTTTCCTTTTTGATTGCTTAAAGTCACATCCCAGCTCTCTGACTTACCTTTCTTACCAAAATAAGTCAGGATGCAGAATGATCATGGCTTTGAATTTGGCCATAACGTTTCATTTCTTTCTTTTAACCTTTCCTTGACTGTGAAGCTCTGGGGAGCTAGAGTTCAAAGGCAATCATGTGTTCAAAGAAATTACTTAGTTGGGAATATTCTAACAGAAACCGATGGGTTTAATAATTCTTGTAGATATTATAAAAGCTTTTAAAATGCTAGTGTTTATGTAAATAATTGCACAGTAACATGTTTCTTTTGGAATAAATTATTCAGAGTGCTGTTTTTATCTATTTCCAAGTAGTCTCGTTCAGTTTTTGATGAAACTCACAATATACAAATTTTCTAAGGTAAATGGAAACAGGAAGCCTCCTGAAAATATAATATGATTACCTTTACTTTCAAACCCTGAAAGTAGGCTCCTGCAAGTTAGGCTAAAATGTAAATTTTAGTGAGGATTCTCTTAGAAATGCAAAGGCAACAGTCACTTTCAAAAACGACAGACCCACTGTGAGTAAAAGAGAGAAGATAATAAGTCTGGCTGAGCTGGCAATGTTGAAACAGGGCTCTGATTTGCTGCTCAACAGTTGACTCTGCGGGCTTCAATTATAGGAGTGGCTGGAGTAGTGCTGCCCTACAATACAACTAGTAGAACTTGCAAAGAAATGATATATACAGTCTAAGTGTATGTATGTGTGTGTGTGCACGCAGGGGCATGCAGGCACTATGAAAAACTTTGAAAGTCATTCAAAGGAAAAGTTCCTGGCCTTATCATGAAGTGGGTGATCCAATTGATCCATGCTGTTTGTGAAGGCTGTGGGTCATTAATAATAGAATATTTAACCATAAACATGTTTGTATTCCAATTACAGATAGAGCCCACTACACTTCTGAATTGATGTACCAGACTCTCTCTTTTGGCAAATTTTAAACACCAGTTTCTGATATATGCAGAATCATATTTAGTCACAAAATCAAAATTGAAAGAAATATAAATGACTATTATAGCCTCATTAATTTAAAAAAAAAGAACAATAAAGCTGTAGGACATAGTTTAGAAAATATTAAGTCTTTAAGATCTAGATTCAGAGTGCTGGGCTTGAATCACAACTCTATTAATCACTAGCAATATGATCCTCAGTAGGTTACTTAATCTCTCTACCCATGGTGTCCAGATTTATAAACTGAAAATCATCATATCATACATATAGGTCCATCTCTTGGCACTATGTCTGGAACAACACAGTAAATGTAGGCTGTTAATATAATGATCAGTATATTTCTGGATAACTACCAAAAGTTTTCATACAAGACTAGACATTAAGTTCCTCAATTACAAGAACTGCTGTGACTTATTCACCTCTGGATCCCCAGTATCCAAGAAAATGTCTGTCGTACAGCAGTCACACAAAAAGCTTAGCTGAACTGATATGACTCATTAAAGAGACCAATATTATTGAGTCCACCATGGCCATAGCCTCAGTTTACTTTGATTACACCATTTATTTTATTCTCTTTTACTGTCTTCTGCTTCTACTTTAGCAAATGGTAACAAAGGAGTCTGCCTTTCAGCCACTTGGGGCTAAATCTATTGTTTATTTTCTACTTCTACTTAGGTTAATGATAGTAGAGTTAGTATTCTGCATTGACCTCTCAGTTCTTTGGGGCCAAACCTTTCATTTATTCATTTCAGTTAAAGGTTAGTAACTGAAGTGAATAATTAAAGTAAGTGAAGGTATTTGATAAAATTCAAAATAAATCTCTAATTTAAGTATATATGTATATCTTACATGTAGTATATATAATAATAAACATACACAGTATGTATACATCTCTTAAGTGAAATACGAGTTACTAAATGAACTTCTACCTTTGTGGGTCTGCTTTAAAATCACATCTTTAAAATGATCTTCACCAGAGTTGTCCCACAGAAAAACTGATCTGTGCTATTAAAGATTTCTCAAAAATGTCCAAAGAATACTACTCAGCAAAGTATTTCAGAGAATTTCAAGCTGGGGGATTTGGATTAGCAAGACATCTCAGTTCTCCCAAACTCCTCAAGAGACATGTGCTTAAGTTAGTTGCGATGGTTGGTATTTTGACTGTCCAGGATGAGTTCCTTTTAGTTCTCAGATTACCTATTCTCTGATACCCTCAAACACAGAACTGTAAAACTACTATTAGTGCCTATTATTGAGAAAACTGCCTTTATCAAGCCACTTCACCTATTTCGTCCACGTTCCAGCTGCCAACACTGTCTTGTTATATTGTCCACAGCTACATTATAAGGACTAGGCCACACTTATGTGCCAGCATACTGAATGTACATAAGGATGCACAACCTGTTGACATGCACTATATGTTCCAGGCCAAGGAGGAAAGAAGAAACTCAGAGCTGGTCATGGCCTACATACTTGCTAACTGACTGTGAGTTCCATGAGAGCAGGAACATTGGATATAAAATCACCAGGAAACTTGGAGCTTAACACACTGCCTGGAACACATTATGCATTCTAATTATTTGCTGGATGAATGAATGGTCTTAATACAACATAGCATACTTCTCTAAGCTAACAGCAAACAGCATTGTTAATAGAAAAATAACTAGGAGGCTTCCCATTCAAATGAGAAATAATACATAATGGTTAGCTATTGAGGCTCTTTGTAACTAATGTTCTGCAAGTTTGAAGCCAATGTTTCTCAAAGTGAAGCCCAAGAACTGTTTTATCAAAGGTCACCTGGGTTGCTACTTAAAATTTCAGATTTCTGGGCGCCTGCCGTTGCAGGGGACATGGATTCGTGCCCCGGTCTGGGAAGATCCCACATGCCGCGGAGCGGCTAGACCCATGAGCCAAGACCGCTGAGCCTGCGCGTCCGGAGCCTGTGCTCCGCAATGGGAGAAGCCCGCGTACCGCAAAAATAAATAAATAAATAAATAATAAATTCAGATTTCTGGGACTCTTGACCCCACCCCTGACCTCTAGAACACACATACACATACATATACATATGCATATAATATATATATACATATACACGCATCAACAACTCCAACCCCAATCCTTTCAGAAGTCATGCTTTGTGCAATATACAAATTTCTGTCAAATCTTCTTGACTTTTCTCCAATATTGAGTCAGCAATTGTACATGTAGCTCTACCTTTAAATCCTTCATTTGCACTTGCTTTTGCTTTTGAGCTCTTATATGGAGCAAATAGTATGTGATGCCTGAAATATCTTAACCAGACTCATTGCTTTACTTGTTCAAACTCTGTTTACTTTGCTCAAATCAATCTTGTGGGTTCAAGAATTTAAATGTGAATTCCCATTCTATATCATGAAAGCGTTTCCCAAAATCTTGCTAAATTCCTGACTCAAGATATTCTATTTAGTAATGAGTTTCTCTCCTTTAATACAATAGATTTGCATTCTGATAAATACTATCAACACTGCAGTAATTTCTCCGCAACCATCAATTCCCCTTAAGCAGAACTGTACTGAAAACAGCTTTATCCTGCTGGGGATAATGAGTAAAAGTGGCGATGGGGGAAGAATAAAGAAAAGAACAGTAAAAGCAGATGGCAGAGCAGGCATGCAGATTTTTACCCTAAAGCCTCGGAAGAGAAACAGGAATCTGAAGTAGAACAAATGTGGAAAGGCCCTCCTGTGGCTGTAAGGAGGGGGAGAGCAGAGGTGTGTTCAGTGGGGTGTGAAGAGTGTGATTCTTTGCAGCTATTTCTCTAGGACCCTAAGGGAATAAAACGTGTAAGTCAATTACTCTGAGTTATAAAATTAAAGGTATTAATAGAATCTGACCAGGAGGAATAAACTCAATATGCATGTTGTTTACATGGAAATTTTGAGAAGCTTCTAGCAAATGATAGGTGATAGGTACACAGAAAATAATTGCAGGAAAGATGTAAAATTAAAACATGTATAGTTTTCCTTTCATATCTTAATCACATAATATTTTGCCCAAAATGCTTTATTTCAGACAATACCAATCTTAAAAAAAAAAAGTATCTTAGAGTTCGTATTCTACTTTTGTTTCTGGCAGATCCCATCACTCAGCCTCTACTCCTGATTCACTTTTCTCCAGC
This sequence comes from Aethalodelphis obliquidens, assembly GCF_003676395.1. Classification (NCBI taxonomy): domain Eukaryota; kingdom Metazoa; phylum Chordata; class Mammalia; order Artiodactyla; family Delphinidae; genus Aethalodelphis; species Aethalodelphis obliquidens. The sequence continues at coordinate 4,502,801 of NW_020837955.1, read as the reverse complement.
AAAGTGGTCTTTTTCTATTGTTCCTCAAACATCTTGGGCTCAGTCTTGCCTTAGGACATTGACACTAGCTCTGTCCTCTGCCAGAAACATCGTTTTTCCAAAACTTCTGGCTAACTCCCCTTGAGGTTTCAGCTTAAATGAAGTCTTCTTGGTACCTCTCAGAAGTAGAATAGAAACTCCAAGAAACTTTTCTTTTTTTTTAAGATTGGTATTTTCTGAAATAAAGCATTTTGGGCAAAATTTGGTAATAATGATATCATGCTGCATCATTACTGTAGCCTGTACTTTTCTGCCATTTCCAGTTACTTAATTTTATGTTTTGCCTCACTAAGTAAGAGTATTGTTAGTTGGGAAATATTATATCTGTACTAATTATTATTGAAGCTTTGAACAAAAATATGCTATGTAAAGGGAAATAAAATTCTCAGTGTTTCTTTTTTTCCTTAAAAGAAATGAGGTCATTATTACCAAAGAAAAAAAATACTAAAATGTTAAAAAGATTTAAATTGGATGAAACTATAAGCAAAATATTTAGAAATAGTCTCTGACTATAGTTTTTAAGTGCCATAACATATGAAATCAAGATTTGCATGCTGGCTGGAATTTGCATCTAAAAATTATAAAACAAAATAAATAGCTTAATATTATCATTTAGGCATTAAGGTAAATTAAAATACTAGACCATATAAAATAAATTCTATTATATTACTATTTAATTTTTATATATATTATAAAATGAATATAGTAACAAATACTGCAATAAAATTCAAAAGAAGTAAATGTTAGATTATTAGTGTAAAATGTCTATAATACACATACCTAAATTTTTGACCTGTGGAATTTAAACTTTAATGATTTGAGCTAGAGGTTATATTTTCTTTTTTAATCATATTATTCAAAATCTGAATTAATCTGGACTTGAGAATATGAATCAGTTATCCTTCAATTAAAAAAAATTAACTTTGCAGATAAAGTTTAGTACAACTATGGTGGAATACTGCATACTGTATAAAGCTCTTTTTTCTGAGACCCAGAATTAGGCATTCTTCTGTAGCTTGAGATTTGCAGAGGTCTTCTTCTTCAAGTTGCAAGAGCATGGGGAGAAGTGAAGGGAAATAAGAAGAAGAATTTGATTCCCTTTACTGTAGTGGCTAAGAGTGGGGTTCTGGAGCCAAACTGCCTGGTTTGAATCCCAGGTCTATCATTTACTAGCTATGTGATCATTAGCGAGTTACCTCTTCTGTGTCTGTTTCCTTATCTGTAAAATGGGGATTATAGCATGACTTATTTTATAATGAAGAGAGGGTAAATTGAGTTAATGCATGTAAAGTACTTAGAATGACATAATAAATGCTCAGTAAAATATTGTTTACTATTAGTTATGTGACAGTCACTTCACACATATTATTGATTGAATAATGAAGTAAGAACTATTTAGAGTATCACTTCTCAACACTGGCACTAGTAACATTTGGGGCCCAGATAATTCCTTACTGCAGGGAGTTGTCTTATGCATCATAGGAGGTTTAGCAGCACTTCTGGCCTCTACCTACTAGATGCAAGTATTGTCCCCCTGAAACTTGTGACAATCACAAATGCCTCTAGACATTGCCAAATATCCCCTGGCAAGTCCCTAGTTGAGAACCACTGGATTTAAAGTAACCATTCAGAGGTCACATCAAACATTCGAGTGAATTGGCCTAGCGTTACTGAACAAGCATAAGCTTAAGCTTTTAGACTTGATTTTTCCACTTCTAGTAAGGGAAGAAGAGACTTCCAGTTTGGTAAAACCTGCACATGTGTGAATAATCTACAGCATTATCAAAACATTGATATTTTGCATTCAATTTCTTAAAAAATTGGAAATTTTCATTAAACAGCAGCTTGGAGCAATTAACCATAAGAAACTTAGGAACATAGATCCTGTTCACCTATTTCCTCTTTTTCAGTCCTTGTTACATGCCTGCTTCACTTCTGATGAGATCACTTTTTGTCTCTAAGCCTAATGTTTCTTCTGTGTAAGGTTCTAAACTTTGGTGGCTTATGACTCTTCTAAGTTTCTATAAAGCTTCAGAAACCAACAGCAGGTTGAAATTACTGGTAGTATCTTATTCACCAGGTGGTATTTGTAAATTTAGGGTCTGACTCACTCAGGCCAGATGCTACCCTGCCACCCACCAGATCACTAGGAGACATTACACACGTTTCCCTCGGTTACTAAATTAGCCAATGATTGGCAGCTAAGAAAAGGGGAAAAGAAGGACGGCACAGTTCAGTATTTACCTAATAGTGTCCTTATTCTTTACTGTTATCCCTTTTGAATGAATTAGGAATCTGACATTAATATAATTTGCTAAAGTAATGAGGTAAGAGGAGACAGAGGGCAGAATGGAAAGAGGTAAAGAAATTTGAGGGGAAGATAGAAAGAAGGCCTACAGGAAGGAACATGGGGAAGAAGATGGATCATTCCTAATGACTCTGTCCCCAGTGAGGTGGTCACAAGGAGTCTGAGCTTGTTAGAACCTCAGTCTGAAGCAAACAGAACACAATGCAAGTACTGAATCCGTTTGTACTCTGATCTCTCCCCAAGGAAGCTACCCCACCCTACCTCTGGGGAAGGAAGTACCTACAAATCCTTGTTTGTTAGCAGAGGGATGATCTGGGTTGAGAGACAGTGAGATTAGACCCGAGCAAGTAATCAACCTATGCTGGATTGCTGAAATGTCCTTCAATATTTAGGGTATATGTATATGTATATATGTATATACACATATATGTGTATATATATACATACACACATATATGTATATATATATATATACACATATATATGTATATACACATATATGTATATACACATACATACCAGAAAATAGAAAGATTCAACTTTCATGGTCTTATCCAGAACTTTGTAAACTAGAATTAGCTATTTAGCTTCAGCAAGTTTGTATTTTATTTATTTTTTTAAGTTATATATTTTTTAAATTAATTAATTTTATTTTTGGCTGTGTTGGGTCTCTGTTGCTGCGCGCGGGCCTTCTCTAGTTGTGGCAAGCGGGGGCTGCTCTTTGTCTTGGTGCGCAGGCTTCTCATTGCGGTGCCTTCTCCTGTTGTGGAGCATGAGCTCTAGGTGTGTGGGCTTCAGGTAGTTGTGGCACACGGGCTCAGTAGTTGTGGCTCACGGGATCTAGAGCGCAGGCTCAGTAGTTGTGGTGCATGGGCTTAGTTTCTCTGCGGCATGTGGGATCTTCCCAGACCAGGGCTTGAACCCGTGTCCCCTGCGTTGGCAGGCGGATTCTTAACCACTGCGCCACCAGGGAAATCCAAGTGTGTATTTTATAGTTTCAAATTATTTTGGTTTTGAATTACGTAATGAACGTACATCATAACCTTTTCAGGACACAGAGTCTTTAAATGTCTTAATCTGGCATTGTGATAGAGCAGACAGCTTAAAGTGGGTCCTATTTGTGCCCCATGACCTCGCTTTCTGATTACAGCTCATTAAACAAAAACAGGAATGGAAGCCTGGCTCAAGGAGAAGCAAATAATAGATCAACTTTTTCTCAAGAATTTGATTTAGGAGACCAGATAGTCTAGTGTGTTAATTATAGGCATTTAAACTAGGAGTCTACTAGGAGCAGGGGTCCAGGAGTGGCGCCATGACAACCCAGTCATGAGTCAACTTAACTTTAAGGGAGTAAATACTAAGAGTCTTGTATAGGAGTCCTGTCTCAGAGAGGACAGTAGAATAGATGAATAGAGATTAGAAACCATGTAGACCCATGAACAGAGAAAAATGAGCATCTACCTAATGATTTTTCCATTTCCTAGGACTCCAATAATTATTTTATACTCTCAGTTGAACCCTTGTTTTTACTATTCAAATAATATTTACTATTTTAATAATATTTATTATTTAAAGAATTTTCTCTCTCTTATAAGAAAATGATACGTAAGACATCTTCATTTCTCATGACTGCTTTAACTATGTTTTACACTATAACATTTCCAAGCTGGTAATGATACTAGGTCTCTGATGGTCGGTCTTTCTTTCAAGAGTGATCAACTGATTCATTGCTTGTCTCAATTAAAGTCTGGCTACTGGGAAGAAGATTTTTAATTTTAAAATTGAATTTGAACATCTTTATTTTGAGTATGTAGCCTCCACTTCATCATAGTTGCTATTGTCTTCTATGCTTATCTGTCTGGCCCTGGAGGATGCTGACTTTGAATTCACATCTCTTGTTTTAGGGCAATTATTTTATCTTCAATATCAAAATATATTTACTTTTAGATTCTTTAACTTGATAAAACATAGCAACCAATTACAGAATATTTAAAATAGCAGCTTTTCCACATGACCATAATAACAATACAAGGAACAATAAAAGCAGCCTTTGTTGAGAGTTTAAAAATGCCAGCACTGTGCAATGTGCTTTGCTTAAGCAAATCTTTAACTAAATTAAAGATCTTTAGGGCTTCCCTGGTGGTGCAGTGGTTGAGAGTCCGCCTGCCAATGCAGGGGATACCAGTTCGTGCCCCGGTCCGGGAAGATCCCACATGCCACGAAGCGGCTGGGCCCATGAGCCATGGCCACTGAGCCTGCGCGTTCGGAGCCTGTGCTCCGCAACGGGAGAGGCCACAACAGTGAGAGGCCCGCGTACCACAAATAAATAAATAAATAAATAAATAAAAGATCTTTACAAGTTCCATCCTTTAAAATAATAACACTGTAAGGATAAGGTTTGATTTTATAAGAAATTAGAATTTTTTGAAATTAGACCTTTGTTGCTCTATAGAATCTCATCAAATCTGGGTATTCCTTTTATGAAGTGTCTATTACATTTCACAGCTATCAAGGTTCTTTCTTTGTTTTTTGTTTATTTTCTTTCTCAAGTAAGCTACTCTCCTTCTCCTACTCCTTATTTCTTTAGACTTGTTCTCTCTTATTTCTAAGGAGAAGTCAAATTAAGCCATTTATGTAAAAGAGGCTAGAGTCATTTCAAAAACTTTTTTGTTAAAAGAAACAGTGAATTTTATTTTTCTCTATCCTCTTTCACAATTAAACGGGCAACAATTATAATGCCTTTTACTTTACCAAGAAATTCAATAGACTGAAATTGCACATATGTATACATTTTTACTGCTCATTTTTTTGTCTTGATAAAAGCTAAAGAGAGGAATCCTACAAGTAAGTCAGCACAAATTTTCTTTCTTCTAAATTGTAATCATCATCTGTAGCTGTAATTCCTTAGTTTTCTATACGGGACACAAAGGCAGAAAATTAATTATTAAGAGAACAAAGTCATAACAACTACAAAACAAAACAATGATATAGAAATATTATCTAAACATCACTCTGGCAACTGACATAAGAGAAATTACTGTACTAGGTAGTGAGATTCACATCCAGATTGCCCCTTCATAGGAGCACAGCCATCTCATAATCATAAGGAATATCAGTAGTGGACAGTTCACATCTGTACCCTTCACTAAGCATTGCCCTTAGGCAATCTAAGAGGAACTAACTCTCCCAAGGTTTTGCCTCCATCGAGAGGGCAATCATTGGCCTATGACTGGCTAATATAAGGATACAAAGGCACTATCTTTGCCTCATTGTGGCAAAATCGTTCTCAGTAGGACTGGCAAAGGACTCATTTTAGTGTTGACAAATAAAATACAGCATGCCCAGTTGAATCTGAATTACAGGTAAACAACAAATATGCTTTTAACATATTTCTCAGGGAAATACTTGGGAATTACTTCTACTTAATACTGTTCACTGTTTATCTGAAATTCAAATTCAACTGAGAATCCTAGTTTTTTTTGTTTGTTTGTTTGTTTGGTTAAATATAGCACTGTATCTAAGTTGCATCCACACTGTAGGTAAGCATAGCCCTCTGCCAGTTCTGCCTTCCTCACTTCCTTATAGGTGAGTATCCCAAGAGCATTCCAGTAAACATTTTGTACTTTTCTATCCCAAAGCCTATTTCAGAGGAACTCAGTGTAAGGCAGGAATATTTCCCAATACTGCTCAAATGAAGACTTTTTATACATTTATTTTGAACTAACATCTGCTCTTATGCTTCCATTTTAATAGCATTAATTAGCCTTAAGCTAATTAGCCCATAAGCTATGATTCAAATACTGAGGCTCTAAGACTTACTCATAAAATATTATTTCCTCTTTCTTAAAAATGAAGTAAGAGTTAGACTAATAAAAACAATGCTGAATTTGGTTGTACATATATATATATATATATATATGTTTATATATATCACACCACCTTACTTATCCAAGATCAGCCTTCTGACAAATTCACTCTCTAGAACAAAGTTCTGAAGCTACCAATGTGAAAAAAGGATTTATTTACATAAACACTGTATCACAATTCCCTTGCATGTTTTACTCTTTTAGGTCAAATACAGAAAATATATTTCTTCTTGTTACCTACTGCAATCAAGTGGTATTGCTTGTGATGCCACATGTAGGACACTTGAGAACATATCTGTTTTTAGTAGAACAGTACCCAGGCAAACAATTAAAAATATCTTCAATAGGAGTATTGGATCTAGGAAAGGGGTTAAGTAAGAAACAATACATGTATTTATTTGCATTGCCTCTGCTTTTTAAAATTTATAGGCTATTCTTCCTCTGTTAAAAACTCTAAAATTTCTCAATGATTTTAGGATTAAATATAAATCTTTTCCATGGACTACACATTTGTGAGTAACTTATGTAATTTCTCTCCTTTCCTACCTCTCTAGCTCCATCTCATGCCATGTATCTCTTGGCCCTCTATGTCTAGCCATACCAGCCTTCTTAGAGGTCTTTTTATGCATCACAAAGTCTTTAACCATGATTCCATCTGGGAATTTGCTGTCCCTATTGTTCTTCTTCTAACTAATTTTTATTTATTTTTTTGATCTCAACTAATATGTTCCTTCTCTTAAAAAGCTCCATCACATGAACTTGATTAGGTTAGGTCTCATAGCATCTCTAGGACTTCTCAGCACTGTGATCAGCCATTATGTTGTCTGCATTATATTCTAAGCTACAAAGGACAGGTTCCAAAGTACACATATCTACTGAAAGCCTAAAGGAGTCTTTATTTTAGACCTCTACTCTGGGTTTCATTAACTCTGAGAAACACTATTTTCCAAGTTCATTTTTCAGATTTTCTAACCTGAGGCAAACTAGAAGCTACAAATAGATATAAAGTAGAAAGGGAATATTAGAATTAGGTACAGCAGTGAAAAAGAAAGTCAGTCAAAAAATGAATTAGAATGCAAACTCAAAAAGAACACACATCCTGATTTAAAGAGGCTTTTTGGTAGTTGAATTTTTTTTTTTAAGTTTAATTGGAGAAAGTCATACTTGTTTATAATAAAGTTAAATATTATAACAAAAACAAGGCAGTGACCTTTATATACAATATGTTTTGGTAGTAGTCAGATAAAATATTTTGTTAATGAACAAAATAAAAATCTAAAAAAAAAAAGAACATATAGGAAAAGCTAGTAAAGCTTTACAGCATGGTTCTCCGAAATATCAATAAGTTAAGGTATATATACCAATAAGAAATGATTTGAGAAATTTTAGTCCAAGGGCCAATATGGCTCCAGAAACTCTTTAAGGATTCATTAAAATTTCAAGCATACAAGTAGTTCATTTAATTGATTTTTATGCATGTTTTTACTGTTTATGCTAGTTCTGACTTAACCTACACGTCAAATATGCTATAATGAAAAAGGAAAAACTCAAATATATTTTGTTTCCCAAACATAAAAGAAATACATTTATTAAGTATATATTAAAGTCCAGAAAACATTTTTGGTACTTACTACACCTGTCTTTATGAATAAATAGATAACCTAATATAAACCCATAATTCAAAATCTCTTATCATTTGTGGAACAAAGTATGGTAGTCTAATAATTTAAGATATCAAACAGTGTATACCTCTGTCTCTGCTGCAACTCCCAACTCCCAGCCCTGGTTTGCACTAGGAGACTTGGGTTGCCACTTGATCAATAAAGAATGATTATTAAAAGTGAATCAGAGAACAATGATTTCAAAACCCATAAGTCTTGATTTAAGACATTAGGGATTTGAACAATATGTCTCTTCTCCCTCCTAGCTAGATAACACAGGCTCCAAATTGAGGAGGGAAGCCTGAAACAGAATTTTGTTGGTCCTGTAACAATTCAAGGCCTTTGTCAGTGATCACAAAAACGAATAATCTTCACTTGGAACAAGATCGCTTTTCTTTCACTGGGAGAGTAAGTGAAATTTCTACACATATCCCGCAGAGTTGATAGTCACCCAAAGAAAGGACACAGGGATTGCTAACTGAGAGGATGACACAAATCATTAAATATCAAACCAAGAACATTCAGCCAAGATGCTGAACAAAATCATCTGCAGGTTATGTTGTGAATGCACATATTTTCTCTCAGACCAGATAAGGGGAGAATGCTACAGACCTGAACCACTGCTTTAACGTGTAATATCCTAATCAAATCACTCTAATACATCTAGTTGTTTGCTTTCAGCAAATTCCTCACTGGTCCATAAAATAGGCTTTCTCTCTTTTGCCTTGAACAAAAAACAATTTTCAAAATGCATGACATAGAGGGACTTCCCTGGTGGTCCAGTGATTAAGACTCTGTGCTCCCAATGCAGGGGGCCTGGGTTCGATCCCTGGTCAGGGAACTAGATCTCGCAGGCCACAACTAAGACCCAGGGCAGCCAAAAAAAAAAAAAAAAAGGCACTCTATCCTTTGGGCTTCCCTGGTGGCGCAGTGGTTGAGAGTCTGCCTGCTGATGCAGGGGACACGGGTTCGTGCCCCGGTCCAGGAAGATCCCACATGCCACGGAGCGGCTAGGCTCGTGAGCCATGGCCGCTGAGCCTGTGTGTCCGGAGCCTGTGCTCCGCAACAGGAGAGGCCACAACAGTGAGAGGCCCGCGTACCACAAAAAAAAAAAAAAAAAAAAAAAAGGCATGACATTGGAAAAAAAAAAAACTCACCAAAACAATAAACTCTAAAATTTGACAATATCTTTAGCAACTCTGTACATTATTAGTTACTTCAATGTCACAAATGGCTAACAAATGGCTTCCGCTTGTGGATAGAGAAAAACTGCTCTAATTGATGTTTTAGATGCTAACTAAAATCCATTGCTTTCCAAATATGCAACATTTTTCCCTTATCCTAAAAATCTCATTTGACAACTGTACATGGACTCCTATCTGAAACTATAAAATGGTTGGAATCTTATTAAATTTAATTGTATGCCTGATTAAAATCATGCCTAGCTTAGCATTAGAGGCACTTTTGGTGAGAAGACAACATAAGCTGAGAGGGTTTGAATTGTCAAAATAATGTAAAGATTGAGTGCCGTTTATAATATCATCCTTATATAGATGTATGCTTTATTGTCCAAAAGTGACAGGAAGATACTGCTATTACTACGACTACTGCTGCTGTTACTATTGCTACTATTACTACTACCAGATGACACTTATTGGGTACTTACTAGATAATGATATTCTTCTGAGCAACTTTGCATATATTAACTTAGTCAATACTGAAACAGGTATCTATTATTCACCCCATTTTCAAATGAGTAAATATAGACACATAGGCCTATATTTACTAGACGGCACACAGGTGCCATCTCTTGCCTGTGACAGCTTAAGTCTGGACAGAGCATCAGAATCCTTTTCAACACAGAGATTTAATTAAGTCTCTGTCAAAAAGAGTAGTTTCATGAAGTAAAATCTGTTTATCAAGGCTGTTCTAATGATGCATTCCTTTTTGCTCAATGGGCTTTATAATCAATGTCTTCATATCTGAAAAACTTAATCTTTGGGGTTCTTCCTGAACTTTCCCAATGAGAACATTTTGAGTCTTGGAGTGTCAAGGAGGCAACAGAAATACAGAAACAAAGTGCCTAAAACAGTGACTATCAGAAGATTGTGCAAACCAATTGTCAAAATCATCAAAAGATGGTGCTTTTTTATATACAATTAATATAAATCTGTTTCTTAGTCTTGGATTTTCTTCTGTTTTATATGTCATATCTTTCTACATACTCTCCTTGAACAAAGCAATATGATTTAATCTGCCTCTGGTGCTGAAACACCCTCAAGTTCTTAGAAAAATTGAAGAGCAGATTGGGAAATATATTTAAGTAGTTTCCATGCAATTGCTGTATAATTTTCATCACTCTTATGTCTTTTTACCTGATAAAGAACATCCAGTAAGTCTATATTTTTAATATAAGACTGTTAAGAAAAAAAGTTAAAAATGATCTATTAGAAATCTAGTAAAAGACACCTTTTATTACAATGTACTTTTTTTTTTATTATTAATTTTGGCCACACCTTGCAGCTTGAGGGATCTCAGTTCCCTGACCAGGGACTGAACCCGGGCCACAGCAGTGAAAGTGCTGAATCCTAACCACTAGACCACCAGGGAACAACCTATAATGTACTTCTTAATAATTATTCCAATATTGTATAATCTCAAAGAGTAAATTTACCATTTCATTATAAAAACAGCCCTCAAAGTAACACATTCGTTAGTAAAGGAAAAAATATTTCCCTTCAAAAATGTTTAATTACTTATTTATTATCGAGAAATATGATTTGATACCAGAGCTGACATTCAGCTTTCCGTTAGTGGTGAGGGGTCACTCTTAGCTTTGTGGGCCAGTTACACAGAACGAGCTAACAGAAAATGAGAAAATGAAAACTAGCCGCTTGTTTTATAAAACAGTCAATTCAAAGAAAAATAAAGAACACTTGACTCTGTCTAGAACTGGAAAATATGCTATCAGTTCCAAAATTAAAAGTAAATAAGACTGCTATTTTTTTGGTTATGGTTGCTATAGTTACTGTGGACATTCATATGTAAAGGTACTTCTCTCTCTTTTTTTTCTTCTGAGTTTAATTTCTCAAGTGTTCTGCTCCAGCATGCCTTAATTATAATTTGCTTCTTGATCAAGTTTCTATGCATGCCAGCTACATGGCTTTGCCCTCAACAGGCATACCGAAAAGAGTCATGAAAGGGACATACCGAAAGAATGATCATGAAACAAGGGACGTGAGAGAGTAAAGTTGTGGTATGAGTAAAAAGTAAAGGGATGGGCTTCCCTGGTGGTGCAATGGTTAAGAATCCACCTTCCAGTGCAGGGGACACGGGTTCGATCCCTGGTCCAGGAAGATCCCACATGCCACAGAGCAGCTGGGCCCGTGCACCACAGCTGCTGAGCCTGTGCTCTAGAGCCTGCAAGCCACAACTGCTGAAGCTCACATGCCTGGAGCCCATGCTATGCAACAAGAGAAGCCACTGCAATGAGAAGCCCATGTACCGCAACGAAGAGTAACCCCCTGCTTGCTGCAACTAGAGAAAGCCCACGTCCAGCAACAAAGACCCAACTCAGCCAAAAATAAATAAATAAAGCCAAAAAAAAAAAAAAAGTAAAGGGAAAAATGCTTTTCATTTGTACAACAAGTTTTAATTAGCAAAATCCTATATACATATGCCAATTAAATGTTTTAAGAACTTTGACAGCCTGGTAAGAAATAATACCTTCCCATTTAATAAACAAACACAAAGGAAAGAAAAAGTGAAATACCTTAGGGTCACTCAGTGTAAAGAGATGGAATAAGGAACAAGATTTTATAGATTAGTTTTCTTTTTCTTTAGAAAATTCAAGGAAAAACTAATGAGCATTAAAAAAGGTATGGCTTTATTATCTTTATTTTTAGTGGGAGGATTATTTTCATTTTATCTTATTGAAAAAAAAAAAGCCTACTTTGATTTGTTTTCTCTCTTGCTTTTCCAAACAACCCAATTCTCATTTTCTAGGGCCAATTTTCATTTTTCAGCCAATTAGTATTTTGCTCTCGGGACCCAAAGTTTCCTTGCACTTCTGTTTATCTATTTCATAATACTTCCAGGGCAATTCCTGGGATAGTTATTTGATGAAGAGGCAACAGAGGGGAGAGAAATGAATAAAGCTAAAGAGAATTAGAGGCATCTTTTTCATTAGTATAATCTGGATCTCTTTGTAAGCATCATATATTCACATCCAGAGTAGAAGCAAATTTTAATTTCTTTTACTTTTTGAAATGATCGTGTCCTCTCTATAATTAATTTGGAAACAACAATCAACAAATTATTTCCTTAACTCAATAGGAGAAATAAATCTTGCGCCTATCTTTTTGGAGGACTTATCTCCCAAAGCACAGTTTAATTCTACAAACCATAAATTATAACAACAAAACACAAATGCATTCACATACATCCATACAAGCACACAGATATCAAACAAATATAACATCCCAATCCTGAAAATAAACAGTATATTTGAGGAAAATGGAGATTTGTTTTAGCCTGGAGAGATGAATCGAAGTCATATCCAAATCCAAGTTTGAGGATACTCCATTCTGTTTTCCCACTTCCCTTTAATTATCTTAAGACTTTCTTCTGAAAGTAGGTATCTTATCTTATGATCTTTATAAGATATGCCTAGATTTTTAAAAGTGGACAGAAGAAAACTCAGGATATACTCTTACCATACATATGGGAAAAAATGTGTATATATATATATATATATATATGTATATACATATACGTACGTATATAGACACACAAATACACACACATAAGACAGACCACTCCTACTATGTGAGAAGAAGGATATAACCAAATTTCAAATAATGTTTTCAACAGGAAGATGTTTGAGAAAGAAACATGGCCAAAGAAGCAAATGAGTACTAGTTAAAGATTTTCCTAACTCTTCTTTAAGAGGTTTATCAGTCAGTCTGAACTTACTGGTGCAAAGGAAGAAATAAACCCCCTTCCTCATCACTGCCTTCAAACATGATCATTGGGCTATCTTTTCCCCACTCCTTGACAGTAACTTCAGCTAATCTCCAGCTACGTAATAGTTTTCAAAAAATAGTTTTTGAAAATAGTTTTCAAAAAATTTCAAAACAAAATTTTAACTTAAACAAATTTAACTTGGGTAAATGTATTTTCAGGTATTAAAACGTCTGGTTGAATGTACATTAAAACTGCACTCTCATAACCAAATCAAAACATTCTCCCTCCTCACTATGGCCCCTGTAGCTCAGAACTGATATGCAACAGGAAGAGATGTGGTCTATTCTGCCACTGTTCCTTGCTTATCCAGCGCTTTTTCTTTTGTTGTTTCCTTAGGATCGTAGCAAGAATAACAGGAAGATTATAGCAGAAAGAATGAAAAGAGCAGAAAGCTTTTTAAGTAATACGACCTTTGCTTTCTTGAGAGACAGACTCTAAAATTCCAGTTTTGTCAGAGCACATTTGTTAAGTTCTTTGGATCTCAGTGCCTACCTATTCTCTAACCTGGACAATCTGTTCTCCAGCTGACTTCCTGCAACTGCCTGCCACTGGATTCAAGTTGAGGATACAAGCTTCTTACATCTATAGCATCTACTTGACCTACACGATATTTGCTCATCCAAAATGCGCTAGTGCAATCTGACAGCTTTTATCTTTCCTGACTCTGCCATCACAAACTATCTCAACAGCCTTCAGAATTTTGAAAGCAAGAATCAGGTACCAAGACTTATCTGGCTATGTTTGGTTTCATCCTCAAACTCTTGAGGACACATATCAAACTTTCCTAAAACCATCTCATCATGTATGGTTCCATTGCTAAGTTCTACAATTCAACAGGAGAGTGATACCTCATTCTCTCCTTGAAGTCACTCTAATTTCTTTAAACTCTCTTCTTACCTGGCCATAGGATGGAAGTTTAGTTCTCCCTCCAAAGGATGAAATGATTAAAAGCACTCTCATTATGGCAGACAACTTACTTTCTACATGATTCCTCTTTGAATAGCTGGTCCTCTCTTTACATAAGAGCATAGTTGAGGTAGGTGAACATTTAGGAATCACAGAATTCATCTGGGGATTTTTCTATTAAATCCTACAAAGACTTGTCCACTTTTAAAAATCTAGGCGTATCCATCATTTATATGGAATTAAAAATTCTGAGACATGAGAAAACATTCTGCATATCTCCTATGAAAATTATAAATTATAGACAGAAAAAACTCATCAATTATAAAAGGAGTCAATATCAATCTTCAGATGACACTAAACTGGGAGTGATAGACAATATTATAAATAGGTATAAAAATTCAACATAATCTCAGTTTAAAACAAGGGCCTAAACAAACTTGAGGAAGTTTAACAGTGGAATGGGAATGACTCAAAGAAGACTAGGGACAACGGCATATACATGTTATTAAGTTACAAGTACAATTGGGGTCAACAGTTTGAAATAGCTGCTAAAAAAACAAACTCTCCTATTATGAGGTTCTATTAATATAAGCAAAAAAAACAGTGAGAACAGTCTTGTTATATTTTATAGTTGCCTCCAATCTGGTGAAGTATTTTTATGAGGTACTGCTATCTATTACATTACAAAAAGAGTTTGCTGATCTCTGCACTAGTGAATTTTCTTGTATGTACACTGAAAGATATTTCCATACATCTGTGACTAATAACTATATTTACAGGCAACTGTTTTGAAGGTTTAAGGTAAGGAGAATGAGGTCAATTTGGAAGCAGTGGGGGAAAAATGCTAATGCTGGGCTTTGAATTTTATGGATGCAATAGTTGTTCTTTATTTTTCAAGTAAATATACTTTTAAAATACCATGCTTTTTAGCTGTTTTGTTTAAACTATCTTCATCCTCTTTGTCCAGTGAATAGCCATTAAGATTTCACTCAGGTTGATTCTAGATTCTACATAAAATTAATAACTTTACAGTGTGTCTCAAAAAGAAGTAGAATTTACTTTTAGATGCAAATGCTAGTTTTGATACTGTAAAAATATTCTGCCTATAGTAATCATTTTACTTTTTATGGGTAATTGGACATCGGGAAAAGATTTAGTATATGAACCACAAATAGACTTGTTCTTAGATTATCTAAAAAAATGTTTTCCACCCTGCACCATAAAACCTGACCTGTTTTTAAAGTCTTGGTTGTCTCAAAGATGAGATGTAATTATAGTAAAGGGCAATTTGACTGGGGAGAAAAAAAACTGATTTTTTTTTAAAGAATGGATGCTGGCAATTGAATGTCTACTGTTTATTCAAAGGTTATAGATCAGCAGCCAGATGTGGCAGAAAGTTGGCTGATTATTCTTCATTTACAACAAAAACGATGCTGTAGTTCATGAACGGAGGTTTGTTATACCAGTAATAAGTAAAAGGAAGATGAATGCCTTTGCATTTTTTCCACATGCAAATAAGCTATTTGCAGGTGGCTTTTAGACAGGAGGTAAAATATCATTAAAAAACTGGGTCAAGTTTTTCTGTGCTTAAAAATTAACAGCCAGGAAAACGTTAAAGTTTATTATGCTATTTCCCAAGTAAATTGAATACCAAGTCACTTAACCTTTTATACTTCAGTTGCTATGAAAATTCTTCCCCTTTTGATGTGATCAATAATTAGGAAATTCTAGGTGATTCTAGATATATTTCTTTAGCATCTATCTCTCTAATGTGATGTCAAATTGCATCTACCTTCTTTAATTTAGAGAATCAAATTCTTAAAATGGCATTAAGCTTTTAATTTGAAATACCCTTCTTGAGCCATACTTTTCCCCCCCATATTCCCTTTATATAGGTTATCCATTTTTTAAAAATCCCATGTTTATAAATATTTATAAACACTGATTATCATTTTGGCCCATGCTTTTGTTTATTAATATATTCAATAAACAAAAATATTGGGCTTCCCTGGTGGCGCAGTGCTTGAGAGTCCGCCTGCTGATGCAGGCGACAGGGGTTCATGCCCCGGTCCGGGAGGATCCCACGTGCCGCGGAGCGGCTGGGCCTGTGAGCCATGGCCGCTGAGCCTGCGCGTCCGGAGCCTGTGCTCCGCAGCGGGAGAGGCCACAACAGTGAGAGGCCCGCATACCGCAAAAAAAAAAAAAAAAAAAAAAA